>NW_027556291.1:7631326-8088826 GCF_003287225.1 Phascolarctos cinereus | reverse complement strand
AGTAGGAATATGGCTGTGGTACAGGAAATGACGAGTGGATGGACTTAGAAAGATATGGAAAGATTTGGATTTATCAAGGAAGATGTTATCTACTCTCAGAGAAACTGAGGACAGACAAGTATAGTACAGTCTTACATAGATGCATGTGAATCTGTATCTATAGGAGTATGATTATAGATGTTTAAGTATGTGTATGTATATGTAAGTATATGTATATAGGCATACATGTATGTATATGTATTTTTGTATATATGTATATATACACACATAATACATATATATGTGTATATATACACATACATATGTATATGTGTATGTGTGTCTGCACTTAATTTTAGTCTTCTTGGGGGGGGGGAAGGGGGGGAGAAAGAGAGTAAAAAGTGCACAGCAGAGAACAAAAGAAACCTTACAAGGAAGCCAAGAGAAGCTGGACAGCTCCGAGCACGAGCGGAGTATTTAACATATAGGCATTCTGGAAATGGCAGAGGATCTTCTTGCATGCTCTGGCCTGCAGGCTTCCTGTCTTACTCTGGCGAGTATCTTTGAAGCAGAGGCCCAGGGTGAGGCTGCCTCCAGCAATCTGGCCTCTTAACTGCCTTCAAGCATTGAACAATATTGATGAATAAGTCTGTCACTTATACTCCGTGACTGCTGAGCTCCTGCGTGGTTTCAAATTCAATAGTTTCAGAGTAGTTTTTATAGAATAGCATTAATGATTTGTACTTAGCCCCTTCTCAGAAGATGGATACCACAGGCTTCGGTTTTAAGCCACTGATTTTGGAATTAGCTATGCATCTTTCACCCAAAAAGAGGCTGGAATCCAGGAAAGATGGCTCTGCATGTAGCATCAGCAACACGTGATTCAGAAGTACTTGGGGGGGGGTGTGGCACAATGGATAGAGATCTGGACCTGCAGTAAGGATGACCACAGTTCAAATCCTGCCTCTGGCTGTTATTAGCTGTGTGACCCTAAGCGGTACATGTGTAAGGCCCTTATAGATAATTGCTGTAATAATAATAACTTTCATTTATGTAGTATTTTTAATTTCGCAAAACACTTTATAGTACATTAATTATCTCTTAGGATCCTTTTTAACAACCCTGGGGAGGAAGTACTATAGGTGTTTTTAATTCCTGCTCTATAGCTGGAGAAACTAAGGCTCAGAGATGTGCCATGCCCTGCCCAGGGTCCAACAGCTAGTAAGTGTTGAAGATGAAATTTCTAACTGAGACCTTTCCTGACTGCAAATCTGGTGTTCTTATATCCCTTAGACTAAATTGTGAAATTTGTGGACTTGGTCTTCAGTGCCCTACAATGTCCTCTGGCAGGACCCCCATTTTAATAGTCATCATTATAGTATTATACCTGGCTTTAAGATCTTCAGAATGCTTATTATTAATAACAGTTGATATTATTTTATCCTCAGAACCACCCTTGGAGGCAGGTGCTATTATTATCCCCATTTTACAAATAAGAAAACTGAGGTAGAGAACAAGCACTTATTAAGTTCCTACGATGTGCCAGGTATTGTGCAAAAAGCTTTACAAGTATTTTTTTCATTTGACTCTCACAACAATCCTAAGAGATAGGTGCCATTATTATCCCTATTTTATAACTGAGGGAAGTGAGACTGAGAGGTTAGGTAACAAAGGTACAAGTAGCTAGCGTCTGAAACAGGATTTGAAGCCAGGACTTCCTGACTCTCTATCCACAGGGCCGCCCAGCTGCCTCCTGCTCTCCTGCAGCCCTAGCTACCTAGCCCCTGTCCCTCCCCCCCAAGATCTTACTCTTGGCTAGCAGCATAGCCTCCCTAAGGTCTTTAAAATCATATTTCATGTTTAACATTTGTCTATTTGATCATCTTTAAGGCCTCCTTACCAGCTTGCTTTTGGTAGGCACAATGCTTATTACTAACATAATACACGCTTTGCCCTTGATATGGGGATGGGGTGGAGTCCCATCTTACAAGGATGTGAGACAAGGGAAGTAAAGGGGAGAGAGGTAGTGGGAGGTCAGCCTTCTGGGGTAGCCTGCACCTCAACTTCCAAAGCCCATGGTGACTCACTGCTCCTGATTTCTTCCCTCTCCTGGGGTGGGTCCCTCTGTTTCGTCTCCCTTCTGTTTCAGCATGGCAGAAGCTTCTTTCCAGGTTTCTTTTGACTAGGTCTAATGTGCTTATACAGTAATTGTGTGTCATTATTTCTCAATGTATGCCTCTAGTTCCTAAGTTCAACAGAGGATATGTTTGTTGTTGTTCAGTCATTTTTCAGTTTTGTCCAAATCTCCGTGACCCCGTTTGGCATTTTCTGGCAGAGACACTGAAGTGGTTTGCCATTTCCCGCTCCAGCTCATTTAATGTATGAGGAACTGCGACAAACAGAGTGAAGTGACTCGTCAAGGGTCACCCAGCTAGAAAGTATCTGATGCCAGACTTGAACTCAGGAAGATGAATCTTTCTGACTCTAAACTCAGTGCTCTCTGCACCATGGCGCCACCTAGCTGCCCCTATAGGGAGGGTCTATACTCAGCCTATTGGAGTCTTCCTTGCAGTATAAGTGGAACACAATGAACTGCCCATCGGTTATTCCCGATTGTGGCTATTTTATCATCTTAAATATATATATATATATATTTTTCTAATCAAATGTTTCTCTGATGACATTCTTTGTGTTGACTCTATTGCACAAATTTTCACTTTGTAATGTATTTAAGCTGGTTCATACCCACCACGCACAATTCCATTGCCCTTTGGGGGATCCTCATTGCTGATTCTCTAGACACTAGATAATTGTTTGCCAGCTAGCATCACTGGAAGAATGTTGACATTAGAAAAGATAATTATGTCAGGAGAACAGAAGTTCTAGTGAAACCTACGATGTTGGAAAAGAATATGTGAGGCCAAGTGCTGTCCTAGGTGACTCAGAGGCTCATCCACAGCAGCTCTCCAAGACCATTTAATAAGTCTACTGAGTCATAGGTGGGTCACAATCCTTGGAGGAGATAGGAGTACTCAATTTGACAAAATTACAGACCATGGATATATCCAAAAGTATATTTTTGGGGAATGAGGTACAGGTACTAGAAGTTAATGGCGTAATCCTGCTGCAGAGCGTTCACATTTAATAGGGGACTTTTGAAGATCCAAAGCCTAAAAACAAAATTTTAAAAATTCACATCTCGGGGGAATGCATCTCTAATGGTTGAATTTTAAGCAGTGGCACAGGTTGTAGGGGAAAGACGGGTGTGTGCATGCAGGGCTGCTAGACAGTGTTCCTCACTTCACCTCCTGCGTCACCTTATACCATTTAGCTAGGTTGGGGATGTTGAAAAACAATTATTTCATTTGTGCCCAATGTGCCCACATCTGGAGAATTAACTTTCCTTAGGTGGAGGCAATGGAGGGCTTGGGGTAGATGGTCTGGAAGGGCCCTTCCAACTCTAGCCCTTTCTGATTCTGAGGGAAGGATACAAGCAGACATGGATTGGAGGAAAAGGGGAATTTGAAGCCTCACCGGCTTCTGAATCGCCACCATTTTTCATTCTTTTACTTTTTAAGTGGGTCAAGGGAATTCTCCACTGACTAAATGTACTGGCTCCCTACCAGACATCATTATAGCTAAACTTTTCCTTCTCTACTTTAATGCCTAAGGAGGTGCTTTCTATTCGTTGGACTTGTCTCTGGCTTTTATGAGCAAACCACTGAGTAATTTCCGTGGCTCTGCTGTTGTTTTCAGAAACCTGAGCAAAGTTACCAGAGGTGTTCTAATGCCATATAGAAGTGACATGAGGTGATTGAAGGGCACCATTTGGAGCATGAATCACTGTTCACTCTGGGGTTTCATGGAACTTTTCTCTGGCCTCAGGGTTCAACGGAATTAGAGCTTCTTTCCCAAACAGAGATTTTTTTCTCTCTTAAGTTTCTCCCAAGCTCTGTCCTTCATTGCAGACCAAAAGTGGTTAGATTGTTATTGCCAAATTCTTTGTGTATTGCAAAAATCAGGGGGAGAGGGGCTGGAATAGTAGCATTTCACATCATGGGAGGCAGAGAAAAGTGGCCTCATCAACAGATGCTACTCAGTAATTAACATTCCCAAATAAGGAGAGGAAAATTGGAGATGACTTGGGGTTTGTGTTTTTAAATAAAACCCCAGCATAGAGAAGAACAATATAGGAAATGCTCAATCATATTTCTTTACCAACTTTTGCTAATGATGGTTTTACCACCCAAAGTCGACAGAATGTTGCTTTATATTGGATATTTACAACTATGTCTGAAAGCCAATGAGGAAGTCATTAATTTGTGGGATTCCAGGATGGGAAAGAAATGAATTCTTTTACAAGATGCTTTAATTGACATGGCGAGTTGACTTGATGTTTTCCATAGCCTTTGTCATAAATAACACATCACAAAAGGACAAAGCTGAAAAATGAAGAAAGGTTGGAACAGGTTTCCCTTTAAATCTTTCCATTTCTGTATTTCTAAAGAGACTTTATGTATTTGTGATCTTTGCCCAGCCTCTATATGTATGTCTGTGCTCTATATATCTGTCTGTCCATATTAAACCTAATAAAATCAAGGCAATGGAACCTCTTTATTCTTTAGCCAGCTTTCTCCCCAAGGGATTGCAGGTAAAATCAGAATACTTAAATGCATTGTTAGTATTTCAGTGGTCAGGCATAGGAAGATTGTGAGCCTAGGTCACAGATTTGGTCCCTCGAAATTTTAAGATGTTGTTGTAATCACATTCAATGATTTGCTTATGATAGGAAATAATTTCTTTAAAATATATTATTGATTTTCTTTGACCACAACAATCACTTCCCCATAAACAACCTCTCCCTCCATGGTACTTTCCCCTTAGAAGATAAGCAAAACAATATGACATGGCAATTACAACCCAAGCAGTCAGCAAGACTTTATTAGGCACCTACCATGTGTCAAGTAGTGTGCCAGATGCTAGAGGATACAAAGTCAAAAGAGATACAAAATAAGTACAATTTATCATCAGTCACGTGGGACCAATACTGGCTATGATGTTTGGTTAGCATACTGTTGTCACCTTCATTTACATTACTGTAGCTACCCTACTTCTACTATCAGAGCATCATAGGGTCATATATGTAGAGCTGGAAAGGAACATATGGGACATAGAGATCAACCTCTTCATTTTACAAACGAGGAAATTAAGGCACCAAGAAGTAAGTGACTTGCCCAGGATGACACAGCTAGTAAATGGCTGATAGGATTTGATTTCAGGACATTCTGACTTTAAGTCCAATGCCATATTTACTCTATCAGCTCACAATGAGTCTTCCCGTGTTTCTCTGAATGCTTCACATTGGTTGTTACTTATGGTTCAATAACAGCCCATGCCAGTTTTTTTTCCAAATGTTTGATTTATATCTTATCTCTTATATGTAGTAGTCATTTTTCAATACATCCCCTCATCTAGAACCATGTCACAAAGAAAAGGCAGCTAAGAAAAACCAATGACTACAGTGGCTGCAGCTGACAGAGTGTGTAACATTCTACACTTATAGTCCCCCACCTCTCTGAAGAGAGAAAGGAAGAATGCTCTCCTCTGGCACCATAATTGGACATTACATTTCATCTGAGTTCAGACACTTTTTAGAGTTGTTTTCCTTTGCAGTGTGATAGTTGCATATATGATGCTTCTTCCTTCTCTCACTGGAAGGTCTTCAAGCAAAGACTGTATAATAATTTGTCAGGGCCATTTTGAGAGATTCTTTTTCATGCCTGAATTGAATTACATGGCTTCGGAGCTCCCTTCCAACTCTGAGATTGTGTGGTAACAGAAAAGTAGACAAAATATATGGATGATTTTCAAAAGAAGAAATGCAAACTATCAAATTAATTAACTCTGAGACATCATTTCACACCCGTCAGATTGGTCCAGATGATGGAAATACTCACGGAAATTTCCAGATGGGAGAAATACAAGATGGAAATACTTACTGTTGAGTAAACTGTGGGAAGACAGTTAGGCTGTTTCTTGTACTTTATTTATGTTCATTATAGCACCTTCCTGGGTATGTAGTGGGTGTTCATTTGTTGATTCTTTTAAAATCATGATTTAATTTTATTTTCCAAGTAACACACATTTATTTTCCCTTCCTCTCACCTTTTCTTTATGACTGGGGAAAAAACTCTTATAAAATGATTTAAATTTTTTCCAATTACATGTAAAACCAATTTTAACATTCATTTTTAAAATTTTTGAGTTCCAGATTCTCTTCTTCCCACCTTCCCCTCCTTCTCCCTCATGTGCAGTCATGCAAGGCATATTTCTATATTAGTCACATTGTGAAAGAAAACACAGACCAAAAATGACCGAAGAAAAAATGAAAGTTAAAATAAAGTTTGCTTTAATCTGTATTCCGACTTTCTCTAGGGGTAGATAGCGTTTTTCATCGTAAGTCCTTTGGAACTGTCTTGGATTATTGTATTGCTGAGAATAGCTAAGTCATTCACAGTTGATCATTGTGCGATATTGCTGTTACTATGTATAATGTTCTCCTGGTTCTGCTCACTTTACTTTGCCTTGGTTAATGTAAGTCTTTCCATGTTTTCTGAAAGCATCCTGCTTATCATTTCTTATAGCACAATAGTATTACATCACAATCATATAACACATGTTGTTCAGCCATTCCCCAATTCATGGGCTTCCCCTCAATTTCCAATCCTTTGCCACCACAAACAGAGCTGCTATAAATATTTTTGTTCGTATAGGTCCTTTTTCTTTTCTTTTTTAAAAATCTCTTTGGGATACTTCATAGTGGTATTGCTGGGTCAAAGGATATTTTGCACGTAGTTCCAAATCGCTCTCTAGAATGCTTGGACTAAGTTCACAACTCCACCAAATGAGTGTGTATGTTATTCCCTCTTTGAACTGATTCTGATGAGAGTAAGGTTCGAGCATTGCCTGCCACCTCCCTCCTTCTCCTACACTGTAAAAACTCTTTTGCATCTTTTTTATGTGAAGTAATTTACCCCATTCTACCTCTCCCTTCCCCCTTCTCCCAATGCATCCCTCTTTCTCACCCCTTAATTTTATATTTTTAGATATCATCCCATCACAGTCAACTCATATCCATTCCCTCTGCTTATGTATCTTCCTTCTTACTGCCCTAATAGTGATAACATTCTTAGGAGTTACAACTATCATCTTCCCATGTAGGAATATAAACAGTTTAACTTAAACATTTATGGATTTCTCTTTCCTGTTTACCTCTTCATGCTTCTCTTGGGTCTTGTATTTGAAAGTCACATTTTCTATTCAGCTCTGATCTTTTCATCAGGAATGTTTGAAAGTCCTCTATTTCATTGAATTTTCCCCTAAAGGATTACACTTAGTTTTGCTGGGTAGGTGATTCTTGGTTATAATCCTAGATCCTTTGCCTTTTGGAATATCATATTCCAAGCCCTCTAGTCCTTTAACGGAGAAGCTGCTAAATCTTGTCTTATCCTGATTGTGGCTCCATGATATTTGAATTGTTTCTTTCTGCCTGCTTGTAATATTTTCTCCTCGACCTGGGAGCTCTGGAATTTGGCTATGATATTCCTGGGGATTTTCATTTTGGGTCATCTTTCAAGAGGTGCTCAGTGAATTTTTTCAATTTCTATCTACCCTCTGATTCTAGGATATGTGGGCTGTTTTCCTTGTTATTTCTTGAAATATGATGTCTAGGTTCTTTTTTATCATGGCTTTCAGGTAGTCCAGTAATTCTTAAATTGTTTGTCCTGGATTGATTTTCCAGGTCAGTTGTTTTGACAGTAAGAAATTTCACATTTTCTTCTATCGTTTTATTCATTCTTTTGACTTTGTTTCTTGATGTCTCATGGAGTCACCAGCTTTCCCTTACCCAATTCTAATTTTTAAGGAATTACTTTGTTCAGTGAGCTTTTGTACCTCCTTTTCCATTAGTCCAATTCTGCTTTTTAAGGAGTTCTTTTCTTCAATGCATTTTTGTACATCTCTTTTCCATTTGGCCAATTCTGCTTTTTAAGGAGTTCTTCTCTTCAGGGGATTTTTGTGCTTCGTTTATCATTTGGCCTATTCTATTTTTAAGATGTTATTTTCTTCTGTATTTTTTGTGCCTCATTTACCAAGATGTTGACTCTTTTTTCATGATTTTCTTGTCTCGCTGTTATTCCTTTTCCAATTTTTCCTCTACCTCTCTTATTTGATTTTTAAATTTTTTTGAGCTCCTTCAGGAATTCTTTTTGGGCCTGAGACCAATTCACATTTTTTTGAGGCTTTGGTTGTAGCTGTTTTGACTTTGTTGTCTTTTTCTGAGTTTGTGTTTTGATCTTCCCTGTCACCATAGTAACTTTCTATGGTCAGGTTCTTTTTTTTTGTTCTTGTTTGCTCATTTTTCTAGCCTATTTCTTGACTTTTAACTTTATATTAAAGTTGGGCTCTGCTTTTGGGGTAGAAAAGATACTGTCCCAACTTCAGGTTTTTCATGCTGCTATTTTCAGAGCTAGTTCTAAAGGTCTGTAAGTTTGCAGTTCTTCCAAAATGGTATGACGTAAGGAGAGGCATGGTCACTGCTCTCCTGGTTTGTGCTCTAGTCTGTGAACAGCCACAAGCACTCTTTTCCACCCTGGACCTGTGACTACAGTCCCCAATCCCCTGCAGCTTCAAGCTCTAGTGTACTAATGCTTCTCCTTGCCTTTGATTCCAACCCAGAACCGTGGATAGGCAATGCAAAAGAGTCTCATATCTAGTGCCAGTAAAGGGACACCTGTAATTTCCTCCTGCCCAGTTGTCCAACCCCCTTACCATCTGTAGGCTGAGAGCTCCAGAAGTTGCTGCTGTACTACAGTGAGAGAAACCTTTCCTGCCAACATTGTAAGTTGTTTTGGGCTGGAAAATTATTTCATCCCATCCTTTTGTTGATTCTAGCACTCCAGAATTAGTTTTGAGGTGTTATGTCTAGGTTTCTTGGAGGGAAATTTGAAAGAGGTCAGGAGAGTCCCTGCTTTTACTCTGCCATCTTGGATCTGCCTCCCTTCTTATAATATCATTTGTTGATTCTTAACTGACCCAGTATAGAAATGGAAATGCAGTCCTAAAGAAAAAAGTATTCTAGCAATCTCAAAATGCAATGCATCTTTACATATTAATAGAGCTGTGAACCGGTCTAGCCATTCTGGAAAATAATTTGGAATTATTGAAGGAAATCTACCAAATTGTTTATATCTTTTGACTCGGAGCTTGGGATAAGCTTGGGGCTTGTCCCCCACGGAAATCAGTGACAGAATGGTCTCATAGATACCAAACTGTCCATAGAAGCGCTCTGTGTAGTAGCAAAAAGCTAAAAACAAATTCTGTTCCTGTTCTTTGGAAAAAGGCTAAAAAACTTATAGTATAAGAGTAATGGGATATCACTGTGTCATAAGGAATTCAGAGAAACATGAAAAGAGTTGTAGCAAGTGATAAGCAGGGAAGTACGAGGCTTTATATTGATTCCTATTATTAGATGTAGTCCAATGTCCTAGTCCTCTAGCACGTTGCATCTCCCTCCCAATTTGGTGACGTCTATACACCGGATAAGGAGGCCGACTATGGCACATATACCTTTGTCCCAGAAGCATCTCAAAGTCACTGTGTCCAAAGCCACGACCCCTTGTTTCTTCTCCCCCAGGCTCACCTCTTCTTCTTACTTTCCTCATGTCTCAGTATCTCCCTCAATTCCTCATTCTCCCTCACCTCACATATCCAGTCTATTGCCCAGTCCAGTTGATTCTATATCATTTCTCATATCCTCTCCATTTCCATTCACAAAGCTACCCCCCACCCTTGTCCAAGCCCTCATCACATACTCTCCTGTGTGGTTTCTGTGTCTCCAGTCTTCCCCTTCTGTAACGCATCCTCCACATAGCTGTCATGTTGGTATTCTTGAATCATAGGTCAGATCATGCTCCTTCTCTGTTCAATAAATGGCTCTCTTATAACCTCTGGGACCAAATGCAACTCCCCTGTTTGGCTTTCAATGCCCTTCATATCCTGGCTCCAAACTATCTTTCCAGACTGATTTCACCTTCTACCCCATCACTTACTCTCCTGTAGTTTCTACTTCCCTGCCCCTCTGCACAGGCTGCCCCCAGGAGGAACAGGATCAATCTGCTCCTCTTGTTTCTTAGAATATCCTATAGAATGCCTATCATGATTCCCTAGTTGTTAGTGCCTTGTTCCCCCATCCCCATGTACCCTGAACAACTTCATTTTTTTTAATATATATTTACTTTTAGTTTTCAACATTCACTTCCACAAGTTTTTGAGTTCCAAATTTTCACCGCATCTTACCCCTCCCCTCACCCCAAGATGGCATGCATTCTGAATATCCCTTCCCCTAGTCTGTCCTCTCTTCTGTCTCTTCCCCCACCTTCTCTTATCCCCTTCCCCTTCTATTTTCCTGTAGGGCAGGATAGACTTCTGTACCCCATTTCCTGTATTTCTTATTTCCCAGTAGCATGTGAAAACATTTTTTTAAAACATATGTTTTTAAAACTTTAGGTTTCAAATTTTCTCTCTTCCTCCCTCCCCACCCACCCTCATTGAAAAGGCAAGCAACTCAATATAGGTTGTACATGTGCAGTTATGCAAAACACTTCCATAGTAGACATGTTGTGAAAAACTAACTCTATTTCCCTTAATCCTATTGTGCCCTCCCATTTATTCTATTCTTTCTTTTGACCCTGTCCCTCCTCAGAAGTATTTACTTCTGGTTACCCCCTTTCCCAATCTGCCCTCCTCTCTATCATCCCCTGCTCTCTTGTCCCCTTCTCCCCCTATTTTCCTGTAGGGTAAGACAGATTTCCATACCCAATTGAATGTGTATGTTATTCCCTCCTTAAGCCAAATCCTATGAGAATAAGATTCACTCATTCCCTCTCACCTTCCCCTTTCCCCTCCACTGTAAGACTTTTCTTTTCTGTTTTTTTTGTGAGATAATTTACCCCATTCTACCTCTCCCTTTCTCTTTCTCCCAGTATAATCCTCTCATCCCATAATTTTATTCTCCAGATATGACCCCTTAATCTTCAACTCACCCTGTGCCCTCTATCTTCTATCTATATATACATACATATAATTTTTTCCTCAACTACCCTAATACTGACAAAGGTCTCATGAGTTATAAATATCATCTTTCCATGCAGGAATGTAAACAGTTCAATCTTAATAAGTCTCTTATGATTTCTCTTTCCTGTTTACCTCTTCATGTTCCACTTGAGTCCTGTATTTGAAAGTCAAATTTTCTATTCAGCTCTGGTCTTTTCATCAGAATGCTTGAAAGTCCTCTATTTCACTGAATGACCATTTTTTCCCCTGAAGGATTATACTCAGTTTTGCTGGGTAGGTGATTCTTGGTTGTAATCCTATCTCCTTTGCCCTCCGGAATATTATATTCCATGCCCTGCGGTCCTTTAATGTAGAAGCTGCTAAATCTTGTGTTATCCTGATTGTGTTTCCACAGTACTTGAATTGTTTCCTTCTGGCAGCTTGTAATATTTTCTCCTTGACCTGGGAACTCTGGAATTTGGTTACAATATTCCTAGGAGTTTTCCTTTGGGGATCTCTTTCAGGAGGAGATCTGTGGATTCTTTCAATTTCTATTTTGCCCTCTGGTTCTAATATATCAGGGCAGTTTTCCTTGATAATTTCTTGAAAGATGATGTCTAGGCTCTTTTTTTGATCATGGCTTTCAGATAGTCCAATAATTTTTAAATTCTCTCTCTGGATCTATTTTCCAGGTCAGTTGTTTTTCCAATGAGATATTTCACATTGTCTTCTAATTTTTCATTCTTTTGGATTTGTTTTACAGTGTCTTAATTTCTCATAAAGTCACTATCTTCCAATTGCTCTATTCTAATTTTTAAGGAAGTATTTTCTTCAGTAATCTTTTGGACTTCCTTTTCCATTTGGCCAATTTTTCTTTTTAGGGCATTTTTCTCTCATTGGCTTTTTGGACCTCTTTTGCCATTTGGGTTAGGCTATTTTTTAAGGTGTTATTTTCTTCAGTATTTTTTTGGGTCTCCTTTAGCAAGCTGTTGACTTGTTTTTCATGATTTGCTTGCATCACTCTCGTTTCTCTTCCCGGTTTTTCCTCTGTTTCCCTTACTTGCTTCTCAAAATCCCTTTTGAGCTCTTCCAAGGCCTGGGACAGATTCATATTTTTCTTGGAGGCTTTGGATGTAGGAGCTCTGACTTTGTTGTCTTCTGGTTGTATATTTTGATCTTCTTTTCACCAAAGTAAGATGATATAGTCTGACTCTTTTTTCACTGCTTTCTCATGATCCTGGCCAATTACTTGAGTTTTAAACTCTTTGTTAAAGTAAGAGTCTGCTTCCAATGTGGAGAATGTACTGTCCTAAGCTTCAGGGGTTTGTGTAGCTGTTTTCAGAGATACTTGTAGGGACCTGTAAATTTTCAGTTCTTCCAAAGTGGTATGATAAGGGGCGAGGTGTTTACTCCTATCCTGGCCTGTGACCACAAGTATTCCTTTCTGTCCTGTAACTGTGAGGAGGGGTTCCTGTCCACAGCCACTATAAGCTCCACCACGCCAGTGTTCCTCGTCACCCCAGCACTGCTGCCCAGAACTGTGACCAAACACGGGCAAAGCAAGATATTCCTGCCTCAGCAATGGCAAAGAGAGCCCTGCAATCCCTCTCTGATCAGCCACTGGATTCTATGGGCGGGAAGCTGGGGAAGCAGCCCCCCCCCCAGGGCCACGCTCTTGGGGAATGGAGCTGAGACCCCACTTTCCTCTCTCAGCACCGACAGAAACAGACTTTTCCCACTGACCTTCTAAGTTGTCTTTGGCATTGATGGATTGAGGAGTCTGGAAACCACCACAGCTGCCTGAGATTCAATCCTCTGAGGCCTGCTCCAGGTTTGCTGCGACCTGCGCGCCCACGCCATGCTGTGCTGCGCTCCCAGCCGGGTGCCATACAACTTTCTGATCAATCATCCAGGTTGTCTTGGGCTGGAAATTTGTTTCACTCTGTCTTTTTGTGGGTTCTGCTGCTTCAGAATTTGTTTAGAGCCATTTTTTATGAGTATTTGGAGGGGGAGAGCTCAAGCAAGTCACTGCTTTCACTCCGCCATCTTGACTCCGCCCAACAACTTCATTTTTAACTTGTGTATCTCTGGTTTTGACCTGTGTTCATGTGATTCCCCCAGTAAATATAAGCTCCTTGAATGCAGGAACTCTTTTTGGGGGGGTTGTGTTCCTGGTGCTTAGCACAGTATCTGGAATGTTGGTGGGGCCTTATAAGTGATTACTGAATGGTTCTATACGTTGAAATTGCTGTATCACATGGTTTTGCTTATTGATTTCAAGGGAATGTGCCATGGGAGGAAGGCAGTGTCTATTGGGATGTGATTATTGTATCCAAACAAAATCTATCAGTAAAGTATATATGAATGAGTGAGTAAATGAATGAATGAGGTAAGATTTACTAAACTTTGAAGTAGACCTTGAAAGATGGTGAGGGCATGCACAATAGGAATAGAGCGAGGCAGGACCACCCTCTGAAGGGCGTAAATATCTAGCAAGCAAAGGCAGGAATGCCCAAGGTATATTCAGCTGCCCCCAGGAGGCTGTAGCTAGAGAGGAAGGGAAGGAAGGGGCAATGATTTGCAAGCCATCTTGCAGTTCCTTTTCACAGAGTATTAGACAAGGGCATCACAGATTGTCACAGCCTGCAGAGCCCTCTGAGATTATCCAGTCCAACCCCCTCATTTTACAGATGAGGAAATATCTGACTCATGCAGTAATCAACATGTACACCAATTTTCTTTTCTCTTAGTGTTAGAAAATAGGGCTTTTTTCCAGGTTGTTTACCATCTCCCAAAGCTGAGCCTTTGCAGCCATGAAGGAAGAAAGATCCTGCTCCCTCAGATGCATGCCAGCTCTTTTTATGATCCAGCATAGCATCTTTGTTTAGAACAAAACAGAGGCAGAATTATGTTTGCTTATCATCATTCCAATGGAGGGCAGAAGGACATCCTTGGAAGGCCCAGAAGAGGCTACCTTTCTGGCAAACATGGCAAGTCTTTCCAAGGTCTCATTCTGGTTTTGGACAATGTCTCTTCCTTCCTACTCAATGAATCATTTCTTAATTTTTATCAACAACAATTTCTTGGAATGGAATCTCTTATTTGGCTCTTATTGCTTGTTATAAGTTACAGTCTATTAATCTGCAAAAAGTGGACTCAACTTGTGTGGGCATGGATCCTGAACAAGCCAAATGGGTTTTAAAGAGAGAGTAGAATAAATATTGAATAGAAGCTTCAGAGGCTGAGGTGGGGGAATGGGGAGCAGGGGCAGTGAATGAATATAATGTTTACAGTATAGTCAATTCCACATTTGAAGGAGAGGGTGCATCAGCTGCTCACTCAAGTACCTTACTGCTCTAATTGTTTTTGAAGTTTGGACTCAAAGGGCTGCACTTGAGGACCTAGAGGGCCACATGCGACCTTGAGACCGCAGGTTTCCCACCCCTGGTAGCCCTTCCACCCCCATCTCATACTGGCGAGTTGCTCTTTTTTTTTGTTTTGTTTTTAGGCAATTGGGGTTAAGTGACTTGCTCAGGGTCACACAGCTAGTAAGTGTCAAGTTGCTCTTTTGAAGTCATGCTTTATGCCTGTCCCTATGAAGTTTCCTAAGCAGGCAGGACAAATAGAAAAGGGAAGTCCCACTCCCAAGGACTATAGAACACATAAAGCATCTGGGAGTCAGTTTCCCATAGCACTCTCAGACCCTGCACAGGCACAATTATAAAATGCTCCTTAAAGAAATAAAGAATAAGTGAAATAACTGGAGGAATATTCAGTGCTTATGGCTGAGCTGAGCCGATCGAATAAAAATGACAATACTACCGAGACTCGTTTACAGGGTTAGCGCTCCACCAAGCGCCAAGGGCATATGGTACTGAGCGAGGCAAAATAATAACACAATTCATTTGGAGATACAAAATATCTAGAATATCAATGGAGACACTAAATAGATATGAGTGAGGAATAGAACTTCTAAGCCTCAGACCAGATTACAAAGCAGTGATCATCAGAACTCTTTGGTGCTGGTTTAAAAATAGAAAAGTAGATGTGAGGAACAGACTGGACAAGGAGAAATCAGAAAAAATGGAATTCAGTAACCCAGTGTATAATGAAAAGCTCAATGGCCGTATGCTTTGTCCCAGAGATCCCCCTGCTAGGCACACGCCTCAAAGAGATGGAAGACAGAAAGAAAGGTCACATATGTATCAGAATATTTAGAGCAGCCCCTTTTGGGGGTTGGCAAAGAACTGGAAACAAAGTTGATGCTCATTGATTGGGGAATGGCAAGAGAAGCTGTGGCTGATTCACGTAATCAAATATTAATAAATATGAAGAATACAGAGAAGCATGGAAAGCTGTGCCGACTGATTGAAAGTGAAGTGAGAAAAACCAAGAAAACTAGATACGATGACTATAACGCTGGAAAGAGGAAAACAATAGCAAATAAAAACAATAGCAAAAAACCCAAAATGAAACCATAAGTAAAAGACCCAAAAACAGTAACAAAAACAATTTAATGACTGAATGACTGTGAAGTCGGCCTGGAAGCAGAGATCAGAAGGGCCTTTCCCTCCCTTCTGTGCAAAGACAGGAGACTCTGGGTGGGTGACACTGCAAACACCAAACTGTTTTCCTTCTTTTCCCTTTGTTATAAGGAATTGCTTGCTCTCTGGGAGAGGCAAAGGGAAGGGATATACTAAATAAATAGTGGGAAGTATAGTTGATGTAAAAACAAAAGATAACAATACAATTTTTTTTTTTAAAGAAAAAGTCATCAGGAAACTCCTTTAAGACTATAAATTGCCTATGAGTTGCCACTCTGCATTGGGAGGGACAGTTTCCATATGGGGAGTTCCTTATTCTGATGAAATCCTAGGTCCAAATTTTTCAAAAAATCACCCTGGTTTGGTTTTGTCGATGTCCTGACACATCCTAAAGTGGCCGACCCCTTGGCCAAAGCTCAGTGGCATCTCTAGAGTTGAATGGTGGAAGTGAAGGTACCAGTGCCCTCTGGTGCCCTCTCCCATTTGCTGGGAGCCTATCCCCACCCCACCTCGCCAGTCTGTCCTATTCCTAAGGAGGTCCACTAGTCTGGCCTTCTCCAGGCCTTTTAAATTGTTTAGAGCCAGAGTCATCCAGTTCTTACACAGGTTTCCCAAGCCAGGCCTTGGTGGCTTCTTCAGGTTCCACATCCCTGTCTCCTGATTCTCTAGAAGTTCTGGAGCTGGAAATGACCCTATTTAGCCCAGCTGGTTGGAGCTCTGGGCAAAGGGGCCCTGGGCGGGGTGCAGCTGGGCGAGAGAGGGCAGCCTGATTGGGGTCTTCCACTGCAGTTCTTGTGCCTCTCCTTTGCCTCTCCTTCCAGCCCTTGAGCCCACGTATGTTTCATCATTTAAACAGTACAGACACATCAGGTGAACATCAGTTTGGGGATAGCTGCAGGGGCACAGGCCAAGGATAGCCGTCCCCAGCTCAGAGCTGCCCATGAGAGCCAACCTTTATATTCAGTCACAAGGTTTGCTTTTCATACCTTTTCTTATTTGGGTATCACAGCAATAATATTCTTCTCATTTTACTGAGGAGGAAACTGAGGTCAAGGATTTGAACCCAGGCCTCTCAACCCTGTGTGTAGCATTCTATCCACTGTACCACACTTCAGAGATTTGCTCTTTTCATCTCACCTTCCAGTTTTTACCTTTTCTTATGAGGCAAAATAAATGAGATGCAAATACAAATATTTGATGAAATACCTGACAAAGTAATTCAAGCGAGCTCAGGCCCCCCAGCACTCCATCTGAAACCTGATGGGCACCTGGAGTGGCAGCAAGAAAAGAAAATATCTTTGTTGACTCGCCTTCGCCTTATCTTTCTCTGGCTTTGCTGAGATGAATGTGTTTGATCTCCATCTTTGGGAAAACAAGTCTTAGTCAGATTCAGTATAATGATAGCTGTCAGGAAATACTTGTTTTTGACAAGCCCAACCAAGCCCTCCCATCAGCAGCACCCTGACCTTGGGAGATGAGAGTGGTGAGAGTGTTATTAATGGTGTGCTGAAGCATGTGGGTACTGGAAGGGGACTTGGGAAACTGATGGCTCCCCAACTAGGTTCTAATGGAGGAGGACAGAAGAGGGTATAATATGATGTGGTGAGCAGAGCTGGCCTTGACCGTAAGCCTAGGCGGCAGGATATGAGACATCCTCAGAAAAGCCTGCCTGACCACAAGTCAGACAAGGGACTTGAAATTCTACACTTAGAGATTGCTTCCTTTGAAGTAACGGGGGTATGACAGAAATCCACCCCCTCGGTGGTTGGGGATTAAAGGGAGACTAAGGATGGGAGGAAAGAGAGGCAGCTTGCCGTAGTGGGGAGACTCTGCGTCAGAAAGGCCTGGGTTCTAATTCTAGGCAGGGCACTTGCCCTTCTGGGCCTCAGTCTTCTGCCCTGTAAAAAGGGAATAACCATAGGATTTATTTCTCAGGGTTGTTGTGAAGTTCAAATGAGATATCTCAATATCTCATTAAGGTTTGCATATGGTCTAAGTCTAAGGGAAAGACAATACTAGAGTTTCCCAAGGTAGAATGTTGGCTTCCAACCACCTAAATCACAGGATTTCAAGGTGGAAGGGCCCTGAGAGACACACTGAAGTGTAACTCCCTGAGAAGGTGCTAGGTGAGACATGGCTGCTGGAAGCAGCTGATGGCAGAGGATGCCTTGTGACGGGCTTAGGAGCCTTTTATTGGAGTGCTGGACTCAGAGACAGAGTAGAGGATCATGCTCACTAACAGAGCCTAAAGAGCTCAGCCAGGAGATAGAGCAGACAGATCAGAGCTGAATGTGCTGATAGACTGGGAACAGCTCAGGGGTGAGGAATGAAGGGTCCCACATTTCTAATACCTAAGGGTATTGGCTGAACTGGCAGATCGGTTGGGCAACTGATAATGACCTAGAGCCAAAGGGGGTGGAGTTCAGGCCCAGACAGTGGGGGAAAATGCCCTTTCCCTAGCTTATCAGTAACGTGCCCAGGTGGTGATGGAAGAGCCAGGCCAGCAGGCTGCTCCTGATTATAACTCAGCTGGGATGAAGCCCAGCTAGTCCTGAGGCTTGGCAGTTTCTCTGGAAGCAGCTATAGATCAAAGGCAGGGAGATGACAGGAAGGGCCCTCCAGGTTCAGGACAGGACAAGGCAGTCTTGGTGTCCTTGATAACCTAGCAAGCCAGGGAATATGCAAAGGTATATATCCCCAGGCTGTTAGGATTAGATAGGCCAGAAGTGCAACAAGGTTCAGAAGCCAAGCTGGGGAGATCAAGTAATAGACTCAGTGGCATGCCTTTGGAAAGTGAGGCCTTGACCTCAGGGGAGACTGGAGGCTGCTGGGCAAGACCTGCTTCTGGCCTGGCCTGGGCCAGCTACCTTGGCTTCCCATCCTGTAGCCCACACCAAGGGGTTTTGGTGGCTCTTGCTCTGGGGGCAGGGAAATAGCCTTCTGAATGGCCCTAGCCAAGGTTCTCCCAGGGGTGGGGAACCTGCGTCCTCAAGACCCTTTGACCAAGGCCATGTTTGACAGAACCAATCCTTTTCTGAAGGGGATTCGTTCTGTGAAGTTTGGAGTCAGTCACAGGGCAGCACTTGAGGACCCAGAGGGCCACATGGGGCCTCAAGGCCACAGGTTGCCCACTCCCATGGGCCTTGGCCTCCATGTTTCTTGAAGGCCTTATTGTTCTGGTTGAGGACTTGAACTGGAATGTGAAAGCCAGGCCTGACAAGGTGAAAGGAGAAGCCTGGGGGTGAAGATAAGGGGGTCTAAAGAAGGCACTGAGCAGAAAGGAAAGAAGTTGAGGAGATCAGATAAGGCAGAGCCAACTGGGAAGCCATGGGCAGGAATTCTCTTGTTTTCACGTGTGCCAGCTGGAAGTCATGAGATGTAAGTAGGGTTTGTCTCAATTGCCCAGGGTTAGTACCTGAAATTCCCTCATACCAACATACTCTGTGGCTGGACCACAGGCAATAGGGTGGGAGAATGGCGGAGGAGGGCGTGGTCTCAGGGATGTGAATGTTCCCCTCTGAGTCCTCTTCCCTGGCCCCAAGGGGAGCCTGTAGCCACACCACTTGGAAGTTAGCCACATGTGGCTTTGGTGGCCTCTCCCGTTTCTGGCCCAGTCTCCTCTCCTGGTGTTATCTGTGAATTTGGCTAAGAGCTTTTAGCTAGTTGCAACCTCATCTTCAAGGAGCTCTTTTATCCAATTGTTTTTAAAGTTAAATGAACCTGGAGCCTCCCAGAAGAGCTGGCTCAGTATCTGCGAGGTTTTGCTCACAGTGTTAGGCTGCTTTATGGAAGGATACCATGCAAGGTAGCTTTGGCAGACCTAATCTGCTTGGGCCTGTGGTCCTAAAATCTCCCCATGGATGTGTGATGTGTAACGGCTTGAAGTTGTTTGAAGGCCTTTCACATCCTTCATCCATCTGATCTGCCCAATCCCACTGGGAGCTAAGCAGAGCAATGGTTGTTATCCCAAATTTGTCAGATGAGGAAAAAGACTCTGGTTAAATGACTTTTCTTTTCTTTTTTTTCTTTTTCTTTTTTTGTCTAGGCAATGGGGTTAAGTGACTTGCCCAAGGTCACACAGCTAGTTAAGTGTTAAGTGCCTGAGGCTGGATTTGAACTCAGGTCCTCCTGACTCCAGGGCTGGCACTCTATCTACTGCACCACCTTGCTGCCCCTGGTTAAATGACTTGACCAAAATCATGTCAGCACCAGAAGCCAGGACTTCCGACTCCAAATCCTTATGATTTTGTTTGTTATTTGTAAGCTCTTTGAGGACAAGGATGGTTACATTTTTGCCTTTGGATCCTGACTATCTAGAGAGGCAGTGTGGTGCAGTGGGTAGAGAGCTAACTTCACAAGTACCTCTTCTGACACATCCAGGCTGTATGACCCTGGCCAAATCACTTAACCTCTCAGTGGTCTAGGCAACTCTCAATCACTGTGGGTGGCAGGCCAGTTGCTATTCCTGTTGGTGGGGGCAGGCAGCTAGGTGGTGCCATGGTGGACAGAGTCCTAGGCCAGGAGTCAGGAAGACCTAAGTTCAAATCTGGCCTCAGACACCTACTAGCTGTGTGACCCTGAGCAAGTCCCTTCACATTGTTTGCCTCAAGTTCCTCATCTGTAAAATGAGCTGGAGAATGAAATGGCGAACCACTCCAGTATCTTTGCCGAGAAAACCCCAAATAGGGTCATGAAGAGTTGGACGTGACTAAAACAAGTGAACAACAAAAATTGGTGGGGGTAGAGGTTAGAATTAGGGTTAGGATTTCTGTACCTGACAGCTCCTTAGATAAAATCACAGGACAGGATAAAGGGAAAAATCTTCAGCACTTAACATGGTCTCTGACACATAATAAGACAGTCAAGAAACTTTGGTTGAATTGATTTTATCCCCTTTTTTCAAGAAAGCCTGCAAATTTGGAGACGTCTTCATGGAGAATTGAGCCCTCCTTGGCATAGCAACATTGAAGCCCTCAACATTTGGGCCAGTATGGGAATGGCAGATAGACTAAGGAGGCCCACATATTTGGACATATTTTTAACAATCCCATGAACACACTTGCCTGTGAGTATTTCAGTTCGTTTTCAAGAAATGTGTTTTGTTTTGTTTTAAAGTTATCTTATTGTCCAGTGAGTTGGAAGGTTTGTGATTCGCCCTTTGGGTGGGGGATTCGCTTTCATTGTCTTTACTCCTAACACAGAATGCAAACATGGCAGCAAACAAACCCCCCGAGTCCTTGTGACTCTCCTCAGAAGGAGGATGCTTTGGGGTTTCTGTTGCCATGGAAACTCAAATTTTTTTTCTTGTGAAACCAAATGTTTGTATTAAAAATTCGAGTCCGAAAATGGAATGTACTACCATAATTTCAGGTAATTTTAAAAACAAGTGTATAGCTCCCTTCAAAGCCCAATCTCTATTTTAGGGCCTAATCGCATGGTGTTTTGAGAAAGGAAAATTTCCAAACAAGGACGTTTTTGTTAAAAAAAAAACACACACACATATACACAAAAACACACACATATGTATATATGTGTGTCTGTATGTACACATGTGAAGTTTCCATTAAGGCGTAGCACTTTGTGTAGAAAGTCTAAGTTGCAGGGCTGTGGAGATAAACCCCACCCATGAGATCATGAGTAATGGACACACTGAGGGAGGGGGTTACAGTAGGGACCTTGTGTTGCTTGTCAAAGAGAGGCAGTCTCTGATGGTGACTTGCTTAACACTTAAACCTTAGCGAGTCAGAAGACTTGGCTGTGCCAACTGGTCAAGTGACTTTGGCCAGGTCACGAGCTCTGGGAGCCTGTTTCTTCATCTGCTTAAAGTCAAGTCATAATCTCTGTCCTCAAACACAAGAGCTTGTTGGGGGAGTATATGGAAAGGTGAAAGACAAGGGGAGAAAACTGTTCTGAGACAAGTCAACCTTCCTTGGAGATCCTGTGGACCAGTGGTTAGCATCATCTGGGCTGAAAATCCTGGGCTCTGTTTGCTTGCATCAGGACTGTCCTGTGGCAGTAGAGGTAGCCAGGAGGATTTTTCTAGAATGTTTGCTCCATGACTCTTGGCAGGATGTCAATATCTTCCTGTGACACTTTAGGCTCTTCTTAATAAACCAAACCCCTTATTTGCTGTAGAAAGTCCAAGAGAGATTTTGAAAAGGCTGCCAAAAGGCCCACACGGACTAGGTGTTCTTGTCTTTGCTCTAATGTTGTGGCTAATGGATGGAGTGCTGGACTGCAAGTCAAGAAAGCCTCGGTTCACGTTTTACCTCTGACATTTATTACCTGTTGCATCTCCTTGGGCTTCAGATTCCTCACTGCGTAAAATCAGGGTTTGGACAAGATGATCTCAGAGGCTCCTTAGAGGTCTGAATCTGTGATCTGTTCATCCTGTGATGAGTGCCCTCTTCCCCAGACCTCTACCTGTTGGAGTCCCTGCCCAGCCCATCAGCCCAGACCCCATACCACCTCCCAGCCAAAGGAGATACTTCCTGTGAAAGAATGGATATGGCTCTGGGTTTGTTTCTGAAGGCCTTCTCTATCTCTGTCTCTCCATACTGATGGAGAAGGCTCAATACAGAGTGGGTGTTACATAAACTTTTGTGGAAGGAAGGAAGGCAGGAAAGAAGGAAGGAATGAAAGGAGGAAGAGTAAAAGGGAGAAAAAGGAAAGAAGGCGAGAAAGAAGGGAGATTTTGAAGGAGGATAGTGGTGCTGAATACAGCCTCTTGGAGGCTCTAGGGATGGCCAGATTTTTCATTGCAAATCTTGTCTTTGTTCTTAGAAACAGGATACCTTTCTTGAGGCTTCTTATTTGTTGTGCCTTGGGAGGGAGAAGAGGTGGGATCTCAAATCTCTACTGAGGGCAACTTGTTTCCATACTTTGGCCTATTGTGTTTTTATTTCCACCTCCATCCCACATAACTTCAATCTCTTCTTTACAAATCTGTTGTTATTGGGAAGCAGCCATAATCTGTGGAAGGGTGGGAGAAAGAGCTTTGGGAGATTGAAGAAGGACCAAGAAACCAGATTTAGCCTCAGGCCTGGGCCCTTTGGGAGGGCCTCTTTCTTTTTCTCTCATTCTCTTTTCTTCACTCTTCACATCTGTATCTATCTTTCTCATGTTCTTTCACATACACTATTATCTTCCTCTCTTGATTTATTCTTTTTTTAATCTCTTTTTCAAGTGAAGAATTATATTTTGGTAAAAATAATCTCTCTTTCCCTCCCTCTTTCCAATGTATGTTTCTATTAGAACATTTGTGTAACACCTTAAAGTAAGCTGTATCTTTCAGTGGAGAATCACAGACTTAGTATAAAAATGGATGATAGGTGTTCAGTACACTTGTTGATTCCTCGGTGAGCAGATTGAAGTTGGCTACTGGTGGCCCTGTTGTGTGGCATTTGAGAAACCAGGGACAAATTTGTGTGAACTGCATTACTAGAAAAATAACTTTTTTGTAACTGTCTGTACCTTTGACTCAGTGACTCCACTCCTAAACATGGACCCCAAGGCGGGCAGGGAGATCAAGAAAGGCCTCTTGGACAAGATCTCCCAACATCTTAGTGCATTTCTTTAGGTTTATTAATTTCCTCTGCTCCAACTGCTGACCTCTCTGGCTTCCTTGAAGTCTCTACTCAAATCCCATATTTTACTGGAAACCTTCCCCAACCTGTCTTAATTCCAGTACCTTCCCTCTCTAAATTATTTCCTGTTTATCGTGTATATAGCTTACTTGGTCTATATTTGTTCGCATGTTGTCTCCCTCATTAGATTGTAAGCTCCTTGAGGGTAGAGACTTTGTTTTGTCCTTTTTCGTTTCTCCAGCATTTAGCACAGTACCTGGTACATAGTAGGCACTTAATAAATGTTTATTGATTGATTGATTGACACCTGGTATACCAGCATAGTGTTTATAGCACTTTTTGTGGTAGTAAATGGGATCAGTGAGCTCTTCGTTTTATCCACTGAAGGTGAGTCAGTAGCATCTTTGTGTAGCACAGCATTAGCAAAAACACTGGCTTTCCATTCTGGCCTGCTTCTCACATCTACTGAATGTGTGACCCTGGGCAAGTCATGTAATTTTTCAGCACAAAGGAGCTGCTGGCTTGCATTGGTAGAAGGAGTTTTCTCCCTGGGTCGGATTCCTAGCCCCTTCCTTTGTTAGGCCACCCCAAGGACATTTGGCAGATTTGCTCCTGGTTTACAGTCCTATTTCTCACTGAACGGGACTGTGGAGAGGGCAGGGCCACCTCATCAAGCCATATTAACAGTAATATTTTGAGCTTTTCAGTTCCCTCTTGCTGTCATTGTAGAGGCCAAGGCTTATGGCCATTTGGTGTGGCCGGGAGCTCCTAGAAAGAGGAGGCCAGGCCTTGCAGCTTCTTGGCGGTGCTCATGCCCTCCGTAACCTTGGCCAAAGTCCTACTCTCTGGGCTTGCACTTGATCTTGGTGGCCTTGAAGGCCCCTTCCAGCTGGAGAGATCCTGCGCTCTCACCCTGTGGCTGCCTCCAATACAATCAGGGGTGAGGGAGCGGCCTGGAGAGGGAGCCTGTGATTAAGCTCTTGTTAGATGATGAGCAGTGTTGTTTATTAATGTGTGTGTTTTAGGATGCCTTTGGGCTAGGTTCCTGGGGTATTGTTTCCACCTTTAAAACAGTTTGCACTTCTGTCTGTGATAGTCGGTGATGGACTGGAGCTGACTTCTTTCTCCTCTTATTGACTTTTCCCAGACAGGGGCATTCATTTTGTGTAGTTTGGTCCTGGGGAAGCAGGATGTTGAGGGAATGGCACAGGTGAAGTGACCAGCTTGGTGTATGTGTTGACTGGGGAGGGTGGTGAGTCAGGTATGAAGTGGATGAGATTGTAAGGGCTGCAAAGAGGGGCGGCCTGATGCAGTAGATAGAGCATTGGGACTTGGAGTCGGGAAGACCTGAGTTCAAATCCTGCCTCAGACTCTTACTAGCTGTAAGATACCCAGGGGAAATCACTTTATGTCCTTTGTCCTCAGGTTCTGGATCTGTAAAATGGGCATAATAATACTAGTAGTGCCTCCCTTACAGGGTTGTTGTGAGGCTCAAATGGAAAGTGCTTTACAAGACTGAAAATGCTGTGCAAATGTCAGGTATTACTGTTGGGGAAACTGTTCAGAATGGTGAGGAGGCCTCCGACAGGAGAGCCTGCTCAGTTTGTGTTTAAGGCCTCATGGGGCCACCCAGCCAGGAGAGCTGCTCTTGGTTGTGAAGAAGAGCTGAATGGAAGGGAGGGGAGCTAGTGAGCCTTACGGAGAGCCACATCCAGGCGGACCTGTGGGAGCGCGAGCTTCTTCCAAAGGTTCTGGCTAAGGACAGAGACCGAAAGCAAAGAAGCGGCTCCGATTTGGCCCAGCGTACCACGTCTGAACTCAGGACACAGAGAGAGGCCCATGGGAAATAGACTGGCTTCCAAAGGAAGAGGTAGAAAGTGGGCATGTGGACTCAGCTTGCATTTGTGTGTGTTCCTGCTTGAGGGCTCTCCCAACACACATTTGTTTTACTTGAGAATTAAATTCTACAGATTAACAAAAAGGAAGAGTTTTTCTTTGGAAGCTTCCTTTGTGAAAGTCAAGATTGGCCAAGGAGAGAGTAGTGAACCGGGAGGTAAATGACTGGGAAAGTGCTCTAAAAAGCTTGCGGGGCTCTCTTTGTGGACACTGACCATTCTATCCACGGCTCCACGTTTAGGCAGCATCACTGCCAAGTGCTGGGTCTAATGTTTTCAGTTCCCCTGGATTCTGTTCTGTCATAGCATCCAAACGGCATGACTTAGAACTGCAAGTGGTCTCGGAGGCTATCTGCTCCCATCCTCTCATTTCACCCAAGGTCCCAAAGCTGGTCATCATCAGAGACAGGATTTGAACTCAGGTCCTTTGACTCACTCCACAGCGAATGCTCATTACAAGATACTTTGTTTTCTCTTGAACATCACGTTTGCTTGGGGGCATCACAGTTTCAGAAGGACATCGATAAGCTACAGAGTATCCAGAGGAGGGCAAGCATAATACTGAAGAACCTTGAGTCCATGTAGTCTAAAGACGGGTTGGAGGACCCGGGAGTGTTTCAGTGGCAGAAAGGGAACTTAGGAGAGACACAATAGCTGTGTTCAAATATTTGAAGAGGTATTAGGCTTGTTCTGTTTGAGCGAGGGCAGAACCAGGAGCAGCAGGAGAGGTGGGCATGGGCAATTCTAAAGAAGCCCCCAGTCCGTTCGAGCCATCCCATCGAGGAATGAGGCAGTGGGGATTGGTGGAGGAAAGATCCATCAGTGAGAAACAGACTCAACCTGGGAGTTAGCAAGCCTGTTCATGTCCTGCCTTTGACATCTACTGGCTGCATGACCCTGGACCAGTCCTTTCACCTCTCCATGGCCTTTGGCAGTGCTTGAAGGCTAGAAAATATAGATGAGCGCCACATTTGCCAGATAGGAGTCTCCATCTCAGGAGTCCCTTGTCAGCTATGAGTGTCTTGTGCACTAGGCTTCCTTACCACTGCCTGATGGTGAGTTCCAGTACCTGGCAAGGGTAGGAGTTTATCCAGGATCTTGTTTGAGGGTCACAGGTAGGGAAGGGCTCTTGTCTGAGATGGGACGATGCCCTGCACACCATTGAAGGGCAGCATTGGCTTCACAGTGGTATCTGAGACTCTGTCCATGGTGTTTGACCTGTCCAGATCAACAAGAGGCAGCCGGTCGTGAGCAGGATCAGAGATTCTTGTAGGTTCCAAGTTGGAAGCCTAGATCACAGGAGGCTAGATCAAAGGGTCTGAGTTCTAGAACTGGAAGGGATTTGGGAGGCCAGCTAGCTCGACCCCTTTATCTTACAGAGGTGGAAACAGAGGTAAAGCGATCTATCCCTGATGATCAGTGCAGTGAGTGACAGAGAAAATGCTTGTACTCAGGCCCTCTGACTCCAAATCTGGTACTATGACAATTCCTGGCTGTCCCCTTTGAATGAGCTCTAGGGACTGGCTTATTTGTTGATTAAATCCAGATGTTTCTGTGTGGCAAATGGCATCAGGTCCCAACCCAGCAGCAGCCTCAGCAAAGTAGAGGGTTTGCCTCTTGAGCTCTGAAGGCCTTGAAGGTCTGAAGGGGGCCCCAGAAGGAGTTCAGAGTGGCAAGAAGCCAGTTTTCTAATTAACAGATCAGCACCCGCTCCTGGCCCAGCAGCACCTACCTGGAGCTGCCAAAGCTGGTGACAGTTTGTCTATTACACAGAAACTTGAAAACTCCAGATTAGTTCCAGGAGATGGAAAGGATGTTTCATTCAGTGCTGCTTCTGGACCTGCCAGGTTGCTACAGAAGCCCCTGAATCTGGTTACAGGAAGTTTCATCCCCCAGTGAAGCTGACTGCTGCTGCTTGTGGCATCTGACCATGGCAGGATCTGAGCTGTGGGCAAGGCTCATCTGGACAGAGAGCACTGGGCTTGGTCTCAGTATTTCTGATGAACCCAGAGACCAGGCTAGCCCACTGTGGGCCCCCCCACACACACCCCAGAGATGTCCTCTGAGGCTGAGGGAGGTGGCACAGTTTATTGAAGATTAAACAGCAGATTAGTAGAAGAAACTTGCATAGTAGCATACCTTTCAGTAGATTCATAGCCCAGTAAGAATCTGGTCCTGCCTCCTGACAGCCACATTGCCTGATTTTAAGGCCTTCAGTTGTACATGGGGACATTCTATGGGGCAGGAAAGATCAAATGAAAGAGAAAACCCTGAAATGACACAGAATCTCTGAGTTTTCATTCAAGTCAGTGTAACAGGCATTTTATTAAACACCTACTGTGTTGCAAGACCTGTGCTATGCTCTGAGGACAACAAAGAGCTTATGTGCTCCTGGGCAGGAATGGAAAGTACTAGGCATTCTAATCCTAGTTCTCTTTTTTCCAGAACAGTAACTAGCAAGGGGTGATTGGACCTTTGGGCCAGCGTGCCAAAATTGAGTAAAAGCCACTTCCTCTCTGCTTCTGTTGTTATGGCTCCCTGCCATCCTGCCTGGCCACAAGCTCACCTCTGTGCAGGCTGGGTCAGCCTTCCTCCATCTCCACAGTTAGACCAGCCTCTGTGCTGCTGCCACCACCTCCGCATCCCAGTAGAATTTCCCTCATGTGCCAGCATTACTAATTATAGCTCTGGCAAATTTCATGGCCTTTCCTTCCTTCCCCTTTAGATTTTGCTCTTAGGAGAGGGAGGGAGGGAGGGAGGGAGAGAGAGAGAGAGAGAGAGAGAGAGAGAGAGAGAGAGAGAGAGAGAGAGAGAGAGAGAGAGAGAGAGAGAGAGAGAGAGAGAGAGAGAGAGAGAGAGAGAGAGAGAGAGAGAGAGAGAGAGAGAGAGAGAGAGAGAGAGAATGAGCATGAGCATGATAGAGAGAATGAGAATGAGAGAGGATATGCTCCCAGGTGATAGATGTCCTCAGATTTTGGAACAATCTAGCAGCTCAGAATTAATGATCCTTGCACTTGAAATCATCGAGGAGCCCATTGCCACTTCCTTTGGGTGCTGCCCTGCTTCTCCATGTACAGATTTGTGGAGAAGCTGGGAAGATCATCCTCTCCCCTCCATCCCCCACCCTCCTATTTCAGAGCAGCAAAGGGCTATGCTTCAGGCAGTCAAGTGGCCTAATTTGAAAGTCTAATAAGGAAATTTGGGCAGATGAATACCAAGTGGAAGGAGATGTCGCTCTAGCTGAGTGCTCCAACGAATTAAAACTTGATGGGAAATCACTGGGCTTCAGGGATGGGGAAAGGGGACAGATTAGAGCACAAGGCAAGGATCAATATTGAAGGGATAAAATAATTGAATTAGCAGATCGCCAGGACATATGTGCCTAAGGTAATGATCAGCAGCTGAACTCCAGACTTATTCTTGCCAGGGAAATTGGGACTCAAAGAGGACAGGCAGAAAGGCAAACAGCCGTCCTTGAGCACAACCCCACTGAGATGGGCTGGAGGTAATTATCCAGTCCACTTCACTGCATAACTCCAGCACTGGTGCCATGGGAGGTCTCAGAAGAGGCAACAAAGAACCGACACCTCCCACCAGTTCTCTTGGCTGATCGCAGAGCTGTCCATGGTACAAGTCTCGGGAACTTGCCACTTTGGGCTAGGATGAGCCTTTGGAATGGGCAGTATATTTCAAGGACCCTTGTCTCCCGTCACTAACTTCGGCAGAGATTCATCTCAGTCTTCAAAACTCAAGTGAGAGAATAGTGGCTGACAAGGATGAGCAAATAAGTAGATTCTACCTATAAGGATAAATTTGTCTCCAACCTAATGATCTGTTGGTTTAATGGACAGTGTTTTCCTTATAGGCTTTAGGTGAGTTCCAAAAACCCACTCTCCAACCATACAGTTAGGTTTGGGGACAAAAGAGTAAATGCAAGAACATTACTTTGCCGGATTCAACAAGTACCCTCTGGTTGTTGGCTGTTATTTATTTATTCATTCAACAGACTTTTATTAAGAGACTACTACTTGGTGCCAGACATCAGAAGGCAGGTCCTGGAGGAGATGCAAAGAGGAATGAGAGCTGGTCCCTGCCCTCAATGGAGATTACAATCCATTGGAGTTTGCCTGTGACAATACTTTGCCTTTACTTCCAGGCCAAATGAATTCATTTAAACTTGGGCAGAAGATTCTTAACAGTAACATGAGATGGACCCAGAAAGACAGGTCATAATAACAGTACCCCAATGGTCAGGTGCCATTCACATGCCTATGCTTTTCTGCCTACTCTGCTCTCAGCTCAGGGCTCTATTAAGGTCCTCCTTGAAAGCTTCATCATGAGGCATGGAGGTGACCCTACATTTGGTAAGACTCTGACACTGCCTGCCCTCCAGTACAGAGCTTTCCCTGCTGGAAATGCCTCGAGAATGGGCCTAGCAAGGCATGTTTACCAAGGATCAGTCTAGCTAAGGTTAGAGAGACTCAGCCTTGAATCAGAAATAAGGAGGATAATCTTTCATCGTCTCAAAGAGATACCCTAAGTCCTCTCGAGGGGAAGCTCTTGGATATTCCTCAATCCCCCCCGCCTGGGTCTCAGTCTTTTCCATTCTCTGCACTGCAGCCCCCTAGATTTATTTCTTAATAACCAACAAAGCAATAATAAGATATGTTTTGTTTTGGGGAGGGGAGAGCAAGCTACTTGTAAACATTGTAAATGTTATTTGTGGCTAGTGTATTCTTTTTAACAAAATATATTTGATAGCTTTTAAAATAGTATTCTCGGAATGATTTTTGGCCTCACAAGATTCAATCCTTTCCATGAGTGTTCTCTTGTCTAGACAGATAACTTGGAATTAGAAGCCCTAGGTTCCATTCTGTCACCTACCAGCTGCATGACTGGGAACAAGACACCCTCTCGGAGCCTCGGTGGCCTCCTCCCTAAGCTCATTTCAAGTGGGGATCACTTCATTCTTTGTACTTGGATCTGTAGTGCTTGGCACATAGTAGGCCCTTAATAAATGCTTGTTGATGGGTGGATTGATTGACTGCCTAGCTCATTGGGTTTTTGTGAGGCTTAGATGAGAAAATGGATGTGAAAGCACTTTGTAACCATAGAAGCCCATAAATGTCAACTGTACGTAACATTTTCTGAGAAACTCGGCATTATTGTTACACAAAAGTGGTTGAATTCCGTTATAGTCGTTGAAGCTAATAAGTTTCATTGCCCTCAGCAAAAGAGAGAGCACCTTTAGAAGGCAGAGAGAAGAATGATGTGGCAGCTTGAGCTGAATGATAAAGTTGAGCTTTATGGGAATCCAGTGTTGGGTCACAGAGCCTAGCTCTTGGCTGAAGGCTGCCCTAGGATCCTAGGGTTTGATTAGACCCACCCAAAACCTGGCAGAGCTGGAAGGCATCTTACAGATCAGGTAGTCTTCTCCCTAGGCCCTATTCCCATACTTGTAGCAACTGTGTTCAGGCATTTTCAGTCATGTCTGACTCTTCGTGTCCCCATTTGGGGTTTTCTTGGCAAAGGTACTGGAGTAGTTTGCCATTTTCTTCTCAAATGCATTTTACAGATGAGGAAACTGAGGCAGAATGAAGTGACTTGCCCAGGGTCACACAACCAGTAAGTGTCTGAGGCCAAATTTGAACTCAGGAAGATGTCTTCCTGACTTCAGGCCCACCACCTAGCTGTGCCACCCCTGTAGTACAGAAGAGTAAACTGAAGCTCACACATGAGAAGGGACTTATCCACAATCATGGGAGAAGTGAGTTAGTGGCAGACCTGGGAGGTGGGGAGCAAGGGAGAGTGGTGGGGAAGAAAGAATGATTTAGGGTCTTTATCTCCAAAGCCTCAGCAGCTAGAAGAAGGGGATTCAAAAGCTTCCCCCACCCCTTGTCCCTGCTCCACTCCTAGCTGCACTGCCCACAGTTGGGGCAGCTCAGCTTCTCTTGCCTCTGTCTTTTTTTTTGTAGAGATGGGGAAGCAGTCAAAAGGCTTTTGTTCCCCTATGCTTTAGACATCATAAGTGGCAAAACCAGTCAGGGCCCAGTAAGTGTCTGACTTCTTACTTATGGCCCAGTGTCGAAGACTCGAACACAAAGAATTGATAGAAGAGTGAGTTCTGCAAAGCACTTGCGCGGGGATACAGAATTTAAGAAAGTGAATAGAGAAAAGGAGCAGGGGCAATAGAGTATGGTAGATAGAGAAAGCCTGCCTTGGATATATCCTGACTGTGCGATCCTTCACCTCTTAGTCCTCTAAGCCAGTGGTATCAAACTCAAATAGAAAGGGAGCCTTGTGGACTGCAGATTGCCTTAGAAAATCACAAATTAACATTATCTGTGTTGTATTGTATTTGTATTTATTTTGTTAAACATTTCCCAATGACATTCAGATATGGTTCCAGCTGCACTGGGGAGTTTGCTGACAGTACAGGGCCTGCAGGCTTCAGTCTGACACCTCTGCTCTAGCCAGCTCTCTACAAATACAAGTTGGGGGTGGGGAAAGCACCAACCTGCATTAGTAGAAGAGTTGTCTTTGTTTGGAAGTTCTAGCCATCATGCAGGAGTGCTGTTCTTTGGTCAATGTTCACAACATCTTGTTAACAGAAAGTCCAGAGCAGCCCCCAAATGGATTTAGGTCAAGTGAGTCTCCTGGCTACTTCCTGGCCTAGGGAGGCTGGCCCATGCCATGCCCTCCTCTTCATCCTCTCCAGTGCTCTATTTCAGACAATACTGTAGGATGACAACAAAGAAAATGGCGGTGACGAGAATGTATATGCTCCAAGATTCAATTTCAGGGCAAAGAACTTGGTGGCCTAGTAGAGATAGTTCATTTATTTTAAAAGAAAAAGGCTACGCCAGTGCCACTTTTCTTGTGGATAATGTAGCTTCTCTTGGCTCTTTATGGAAGCCCTTTGGCATCAAGGGTTCAACTTTGCAAAAGAGTAATTTACTTTCTGCCTTTGATTTCTTCCTCTGATGAATCCAAATTGCCCTTAATTCTGAATTCAGAAATGCTACCCTTGGATTATAAGTGACCTTTGTGATGTGCATGCCATTGTCATTGGGAGACTATGCCAGTTCAAACAGCCCCAGCTGCCCTCATTGATTTTCTCTGACAGTTTGTCCCATTCTTTTCTCAGACAGTCTCTTTTCTCTTACCTTAGAGGTGCCATGTCTAGCCACACATGGGGACGCCTCCCTTTGACACCTGGAAGGGCTTGGGCAGCACTGGACCTTGTTATTTAATCCACACAGTGATATTGATGGAAGGCTCAAGTTGGCAGAATTTTGTACATGGCTCAAATGAGCCTCACCAGAGCTTTAGAAGTGAAATACTCTACTGACTTTTTACAGATGGTAAAACTGAGGCCCCAAGGGGTTAGGTGACCTGCCCGGGATGGCACAGCTAATAAGTGCCCCAAGCAGGATTAGAATCTGGCCTCTCCAGACTCAAGACCAAGCATGATCTCCATTCCATCACCCCATTTCTCAGCCAATGGTTGGGATTTTATGTCTTAGATTTCGCTTTTCAGGATGTAGGAACTTTTCTTGTAGGTAATGTAGGCCTACAAGGTCATTGTACTTGGTTTGTAAAATGCTGACTCTCTTCTCATGCAGAACTGAAGCTGAATGCTTTTCTGCTGGATTTTTAAACTGTACCAGGGCAGCATGAGATTTGAGAATAAGTATGTCTGCAGTTCCAAGAGACAGGATGGAAAAGGGATACCACATCAGAGCCAGGAAGAACTGGGCTCAAGGCTTGCCTCTGGTACAGACTGGCTGTGTGACAATTAATGCCTCAGTACTCTAGGTGATTCTATTCAAGAGGAAAAAAAAAAACACTTGTTTTTGATTGACCAAGCCTCTATTTTGTCTCCCTCTCTCCATTGGGAAAAAAATCAAACTCTTGTAACCAACATACATAGTTAAGCAAAACAAAGTCCTGTCCTGCATTAGTCATGTCTCAAAATGTGGGTCTCGTTTTGCTGCTTGATTTCTAGGCAATTCTAGAGGACTCTGTATTACGAGAGGGCACCTATCTGCATTTGTAGATCGCTTATGAGTTCCCTATACCAAAGAAATCACAAGGCCCCGGCCCAATGAGCCTAGATTTGTAGTGGACAGGGACCTGAAGTGCTCATCTAGTCCAATCCCCTCCTTTTACAGATGAGGAAACTGAGGGCTCGAGATGTAAAGTGACATGTCCAATATCATATAGGTAGTAAGTGACAGGATTGGGATTGGAGGCCAGGCTCTCACACTCCAAGCCCAGCTCTCTCTCTCCTACATTGGACCTCACTGCAGATACTCTATTTTAAGCCCAGAAGTGTCACTTAGAGACCAAATGAGATCATGCCATTGCTCTCTTTCTCAAGACTCCGCATTTGAGAGAGACAACAGGCCCACCTCTCTGGGCATGAGACTTTTACTGGACCCCTAGGCATTCCTGTCAGTGAGAAAATTCTGACAAACTCTTAAATCACCTCTAAGGCAATGGCAATGCCCAGCTCTCTAGAGGTGGGAAGTTTATGGACTTCAAAGAAGAAGTGGGCTCTCCATAGAGAGACCAGAACTGGAAGCCAGGAGGAGATCCCAGGTCTGGTCCCAGTTCCGTCACCAACTACTGTGTGACATTAGCTAAGACTTTCCCCACTCTGGGCCTCAGCTTTTGTACCCACAGAATGAGGAGGTGGTTCTAGATTTGGAGTTCCCAACCTTCATTTGGTGGTGTACCTCTGGGCTTTCAGTAGACCTTCCTATACTCACCGTCCAACAGGAGAAGTAAATTTTAGGGTTTACTGTGAATGTGCTGTAGGAAATCAAATAAGTGTATTAATTTCAATAGGTTAATGTAGTTATTTATTGAATATTTCCCATACTCCCTTGACAAGTTTCATTCACTCAGGTTGGGAACCCCTGTTCTAGATGCTCTTGGAAGTCCTTTCCATCTTTGGCATCCCACAAATTTAGAAGGCTGTCTCTGGTGACCCTCCCCTTCCAAAAACTCCTTTCTCTCCCCTCAGTGTACTGACTGAAGACAATTCTTTTACCCCAAGGAGTAATTTTTAAAGTGAGCATTCCAGCTCTGAGCACAAGGCCTGGCATGTAGGTAAATGTTAAATAAATGAGGTGCTGACAGTTTAAAGTTATAAAGAAGGAATGGACCTGCCAACAAGGAGCTTCTATTCAATTAGATGGAATCCTATGGAAAGACTATGAGGCTTATCTTTTCTGGGGAGAAAGTGGGCCTTTCGGTGCCCCTTGACCCACACTGCTAACTGGATGTGGCCACTAGCTCAAATGGATGTGGGTGGGGTGGGGGTCAGGGTGGAGGACATAGGCTTGAATCCCTGCTAAGCAACTTTGGGCAGATCACCCTCTGGGCATCGTCTCTATGAACCTAGGAGGTTGGACATTTAAGCTCCTTGCCAGCTTTAATACCTGTATATGATGGGAGTGACCAAAGCCAGCTGGTATTCGCATCCAAACAGTTAAAATAGTATTCATTTGGGATAGTGAGGTTAGGCAGTATCCCACCTGAATGTAAGATTAGAGCATATCCCAGGGTCCTACCCAGACTGGGACCTTGGGGGAAGGTATGTTTCTTAACTGGAAGCCCTCTGATCCCTGTAATTCCCAAGGCGGCTCTAGAGGCCTTGTGCCTTTCTCTGAGAATCTTGGAGACTCTGCCATGATTCTGCCATTTTCCCAGCCCCAGCCCCTACTGGCCAGTCATGCTGTTTCTTGGAACCGTCGTGTGTTGTGTCAGTGCAAGGGACTTAATGCATCAGACCGTTGCTTCTGGCTCCCTGGAGACTGAGTAAGCGCTTAGCTACCCCGTGATGGTGGTGAACAAAGAGTGGCCTTCTTCCTCTTTTAACTGTGCCAGGCCCCACGCCTACTTCTGGCCCATAGTGCTGGTGCTTTCTTTCAGTGAAGTCCTCTAAGCTGTTCAATTCCCAGCTTAGATATTAGAAATTAGCTAGAGAAGAGCCAAAACTCTGCAAATTTTCAGCAAAGGTGAAAGTCTGGAACACACCAGAAGCCACGGAGATAATTTCCTGTTATTGAGAGTTGATTGTCTCTTTTTCCCTCAAGTGCCATCACGGGCAGGACACTAAAACGCTCTCATTGCCCTTCGTCTTCAAGAAAAGACATCTGAACTCTTCATTTGCAGACGAGTGCAGACCCAGTACATCAAAGACTACTTTCTTCTAATAATGAAAGGCTATAATTAGTGAGATGGTGTTTTCATTTTCCAGCTGGGATAGCTTTTACTAGCCTGAGTAAATGTAAAGCTTCTTTGAAATGTGTTCATTGTGAATAAAATCCCCGAAAAGCCTTTTCGAGACCCTCATTTATCCAAACAGAAAATCCTAGCTTTAAAAGCAATGACCTATTTTTTCCTCTCCCTGCAATGTTCATAACATTACATTTGACTAAAGTCAAGTTGAAGAAGTTACAGTGGATTCTGCACAGGAGACCAGAGCAGACATTAGCTGAAATATTCACAAAGAAATGTCAGCTCCTAGATCAGGTGCACCCTGGGAGTTGGGGGAAGGGAGGAAAAATCTACATATATCATTTATGGAGATGTGGGGAACAATTCACCATTCTGCCCAGAAGATTTTCAAGAATATTTGTTGCAAAACAAGGCCAACATTCTTTCCCAAATAGGGGAAAGGGGAAAAAAAAACCAACAAATAACTAACAGTGATGCCTAAAAGCTGCAGATTTGGGAGTCTTGCAACTGGGGAATATTAACCATGTGGCTGGAAGACACCTTAGAGGTCATCTTGACCAATTCCCTCATTTTACAGAGGGAGGAAACTGAGGCCCAGAGAGGAGTAAAGACTTACCTAAAGTCACAAAGTAGCAGAGGCAGGATTTGAACCCAGGTCCTCTGACTCCAGCACTCCTTCTACTGTACTATGCTCCTTCCTACACTGGCAGTTCTGCAGCATCAGAGGAGTGAGTTGCCCTTGTAGGTGTGTGCGTTAGCTACATGTGTTCCCCATGTGTTTATGTGATCCCTATGTACATCCATGAGATAATGTGTGTAAGGTGCTTTACAAACCTTAAAGTACTATATAAATATCAACTATTATTATCATTACCATTATTTTTCCTTTTGAAGATGTATTTGTGAAAGAGTAAGCCCCAGGTTTACAAAAGAGATGTTCTGTTGTTACTTATAATGCTGTGCTATTTTAATAAATGTCTTTGCTTTTGAACTATGTATATTCTCTGCCTAGATAGTAAAATAAACACATCAGTGGGGGCTCATGAGCTATGGGTTGGATAGCAGTCTGGATCCAGAGAATATTTATAACCTGGAATAACTTTCTAAGGATCCATTTCTTACATGAAAGCAAACTATAAAAACCCAACTTTGTGATGACTAAATTCAGTTGGCGTATTATTTTAGACAAATAGAAGAAAGAGATGTTATTTCACATGGACTAGATTACAAATGCGCATTGATAGGGAGTTGGGAGACCTGGCTATCCTGGCTTTGCCACTAACTGTGCAATTACAGAAAAGTTACCTCCCCTCTTTGGCCTCTCTTCCTTCATCTAAGCACTGAGGTAGTTGCAATAGCATATTTAATAATCTCTAAAGGCCCTTCTGACTCTGCTGTTACTCCTCCCTCTCCCGCCTCAATCTCCTCGTATCACATTCCCACTCACATCCCAAGGGTGCTAACCATAGCTTTCAGCCCCGCTCTCCAGGCAATTACAAGACTACCCTACGGAAGAGGCCCTCTGTAGTCTTGAGATGCTATGGCTGACCCCATCCTGTCTCCCAGAAGAAATTACACTCTGTCTTGTAGTACTGAGAAGCCTGTTAAGGAAACACACTTTTCAAGATGGCTGTCATGAATCAAGCTGAACTGTTAAGAACATTTCTGGGAAAATGTTAGTCTCCCATCACGCCCCCGTCAAACTCTTTGCTATCACTGCTGGGGCATTCTCCTAGCTACAGTGATGCCTCTGAGGACTGAGCTCCAAAGCTCAGGATTTTATTACCAAGGGGGAAGGAAATTGAAATGGCTCGTGGAAGGCCAGCTTATAACACACCATTCAAACTCTCAGCACAGTGCTAGTCTAGTGTTCTAGCTCTACAACATCTGAAAGCTGAACTGTCAGTGAAGAGCAGGGCACCTGCTTTAGGGCCTCTGGCAAAGCTGTCTGTTCTGTGAAGTTGGGGTACCAGGGTCAACAACAATAACCTCTCCAAAAATACAAAATGGGGGAGAGGGGAGGAAGGGGAGGTGAATAATGAAAATCCCAAAGCCAAGGGAAAAAAATGTTCCAGACTATAGGTCCACAGAGCAAAGCAGCTTGCTGCTAATCATCGGTGACTTGAATGAAGGCCCTTGGGTGCCATCATCCCATTTTTGTATCCAAGGCAACAGGAAACAGACAACAGGCATGGGCTGAGCTAACCATTAAACAAGATGGCCAGCAGTAAGCTAAGGCAGATTTCTGTTTACAGCGGGCCTTAAAGGACCAGTGCATCTGGCACTGGCCAATGAGGAGCCCCTGTGCCATTCTCTTTAGCCTCTTTCTCCACACATTTTAGGGGGTAGACTGAGGCAGAGAACGAATGAGAACACTCCTATGCATGAGTGCTCGTAGCTGGCAGCCTTTTAGAGTTTTCCATATCTGAGTGGAGGGCAATGTAGAAAGTGTTGGGTTTTGTTTTGTTTTTTTTTCCCATGTCTCTTTCATATTTTCCCCATTTCATCTTTTGGATGTACTGTCCTGCAGCCTGTGCATATCTTCTTGTGATCTAGTGAAAGGTTTACCTTCAACTCACATGGACCACACCTTTCTCCCTTCTGTGTATGTTATTTAGTCCAGGAGCCCCTTGAAAGCTACACTCAGGTTCAAGGTACTCTTTTTGTCGAGCCAGGGCAAGTGATGCATGACTTCAAAATAAAAAAGCAATTTGTGAATTGGAAAAGTGAAGCGATGATACAGAATCTGAATTAGAAAGTGTTTCTAGCATCCGCAGTCACATGGCTCCCACCCATGCCTCCAAGAGGAGAGTGTGAATTACCTCCCCATTCCATCCCTTCCATGTCCCAAACACAATGGTGATGAATGTATTCAGTTCACACTCATGCCATACTGCTGCCTGCTTGGGCCTCCATTAGTTTTAGGGGCTGGGCATATAGAAACATCTGGTTGCAACCCATAGCCGCCGTCAGAGTTCAGATCAGATGCTTGAGTACAGGAACTCCAGAACAGGTCCATGTTCTCTCCCTCTCTTCCTCCTTCTCACTTCCCCTTTTCCTCCCTTCCTCTCTAGATGAAGCAGCCATTTTGTTCCATCTCTTCCTGTGCTTCAAAAACTAGCCAGCTTTTACTTGTAAAACGATTGTAGCTTAATTAAAAAAAACAAAAACAAAAACTGGGCATCTAGAAGAATGCCTAGTCAGCCAGATTGTAGCCAGGAGAGACACTACCAGTTGTGGAGCCCATGCATAGCCTTATGGGAAATGTAGTTCAGGGATTCTGCCAAAGAACAGTCTTCCCTCAGGCCTCAATACTATATGAATATGTGATTCCTATGGAGTGGTCCCATAGAATTATACTTAATCAGATAATTATTTTATGTAAATGGATAAAATAGGAGGCATTTCTGACTGACATTACAAAAGTGGTCTTTACTTCACTCAAGGATTCACCGCAGAATTTCATGCATGTTAGTCGATTTGCTTCCTGCCCCAACCCAAGATTTATATGTTGCTTTCCTAAAGTGAAATTTACCTCTATCATCTTCAAGTGATCTGCTTTAATTTTTTTTTTTTTACTGTGTAATTTTGCCCACTTGAAGTTTGACTATGAGGTTTCTAGCATTATTTGGACTAGCCCAAAGAGACTGTTCATTTCCTGTGGGATGATATTAAAAGATCTATTTAGTGATCTTCAAGAGTCTAGAGGCTGATAACGCTGAATAGGGAAACATTTCTCTATAAAACAAGGACAACGCAGTAACAGTGTTTACCTGAATACCTTATCCCCTCAAGCTGCTTGCATTTCTACTCACTTCATTCCAATTTGGAGAACTGGGGGGGGAGGGAAGGCTGAGTGGGGTCTAGAGCTATGATTTCTTAGTGTGAGAAACTCCTAATGTGGAAACTCTTTCCATTGATGCAGATTAGCCACTCTGTCAGCAATTTATAATTCTTAATGAGACATTGAGCATTGAAATCACTTGCTCTCCTTACACAGCTAGTAGCTAATATGTCAGAGGGAGGACCTGAACCCACAGTTTCCTGACTCTGAAGCCAGTTCTCCATCCATTGTGCTGCTTTGCCTTTCACTTGTTGAGAAGATGAAGAGTTTCTTGTTTCTAGGCACATTCTTCCCTTCCCTTCCATCCCTGGATGATGCCTGAACTTTTCATCAACATAGTCACTGATGTAGTGCTAGGAAGGACCTCAGATGCAATGCAGTCCAATCACCTTTGGCATCCTGGTCAGTTTAATGGTTTCAACTTATTGTGGGATTTTTTTTAGCACTTTCCTCATCAAATTCTGGCCAAGTTCTTCTGTTTCTTTACCTAAGGGATTATACAACAGAATATGCACCCAGATTTATCTCTTCCTTTGGGGCTAGTGATAAGAGCTTCTTCAAAAGCTGGGTGCCCTCTGCAGGTAGTAGATCACACCCCCTTCCAAGCTTTGTAGCCAGTTTCTTGAATTGTTATGGCCAGAAGAAAAGTAATTTATCACCTTGTATTCATATTTCTGGTGCTAAAGAGACGCTTCCATTGCTGGGCTACGTAGAAAACCTTAACTTGAAAAGTGAGGATAGCCCAGAGGCAGCTAGGTGGCACTGCAGTGGATAGAATGCCAGACCTAGAGTCAGGAAGACTCATCTTCCTGAGTTCAAATCTGGCCTCAGACACTTACCAGCTGTGTGACCCTGGGCAAGTCACTGAACCCTGTTTGCCTCAGTTTTCTCATCTGTAAAATGAGTTGGAGAAGGAAATGACAAACCACTCCAGAATCTTTGCCCAAATGGGGTCACAAAGAGTCAGACACAGTTGGAAGGACTGAACAACAAAGCAAAGATTGTCTTCTTCATCCCTTTACCCTGTGCACTTGTCTCTTGCTCTTTTTACACATCTCCCTTCTACATGGAAGTCAGTAATGATGTCTTAATAGCGGGGGTATTATCCTCAGATTTGCACCCTTGCAAATGGCAGTTTCTTAGCTGGCTGTCGTTCACATTTTCAGTCTTTAAGCTCTGTAATATTTGTCTCCTGTTAAAGGAATTTCACACAGCAATAAGCAGGGTATTTTCAGGGACAGGGTGTGGGGGCTTTTGAAATCATACAAGATCTACTTGTAAGATTAGGCCCGAAAGTGACCCCTGATTTAGACATTTTTAGACAGGGGAGCCAGGTGGGACAGCATAGTCTGTATTTTCCCCTGCCAACCTGGGGAAAGTAGCCAGCTCTGAGCTGGTCCTGGTTGCTAGAAGCCAATTCCCCAGGTGCTGATGGGGCCAGAGGAGCCTGGGTCCCTTCCTTGGCACAGGGCTGCCAAGCATAAGCAAAACTTAGCCCAAGTCCTCCTTTCCCCTCCCTGGGACTCACGACTCCCTCCTAGTTGCATATTTTACATTTTTCCAGGCCATTGGATGTTATTTTATTTAGCACTTAATGACATTTTGGCACCATAACTCCCCCTTTATGTGACATCCTGAAATGGAGCCCTGTGCTTCCCATCTTACTTCTAATGCGGGTAAATGGGATCTTGTCTGTCCTCGGAACACCTCTTCTTTGTTCATCTCGTACTCAGCACTGGTGAGCTTGGGATGCCTCATTAGAAAAGAGGGGCATTAACTTGGAGAAAGTACCATGGCTGCCTGCCAGTCCAAGGTCACAGGCTCGGTGTACATTGGAAAGAATGCCGACTCTGGAGGAGAGGACCCGAGTTCAAATCCTGACCCGAACAATTACTATCCAGTTGAGCTTAGGCAAGTCACCTTATTTTCCCGAGCCTCAGTTTCTCTGTCTGTAAAACTGTGGCATTTGACTAGCTAGCCTCTGCGTTCACTTCTAGCTCCAAAGCAATGATGTTCCTGTTGATTTCTTGGATAGAAGCGACAGTCAATGAGGAGAGTCTTCCTCTTCGGAGGCCTAAGTGGTCATTTTCTCTTCTTGTTCCAGTGGGAGCCATTTTGTCTCTTCTTCCCAGAGCTCGCACAGTGATGGATCCGGGCAATGATGGGGGATTGGAAGTGGGCTTGCTGTGACCTTCTGGTCACATTGAGACAAGGGGGAGAGCTGTGGATATTCTGTTGCCTGGAAGGAATTTTTGGTTTGTTTGTCTTTGGCTTTTTTTCCGGGGGGGGGGGAGGGAAGAATGAGGCATGATAATAAACTTTGAAAAACCTAGCTAGGGAAGCTCTGATTTGATGGCTCACTAGGGGTAGGGAGGACTGAGGTTGCCTCCCCATTCCTTTATTACCAAACCTGATGATCCCTGCTTGTCATCGGACTTCTCCCTCCCCTGGCTCCATCCTTCTCCCAGTGCTGCAAACCACTTCACTGCAGCTGTGGAGTGTGGCGCTGTCTGTGGTAAAGAATGTAGACCATTTGCTGGTCTGCAGCAGAGTTCTGGTTGGAAACAATATACTGCAGTCTATCTGTTACTGTCTTGGTCTGAGGTGGAGAGGGAGAGTAGGATGGTGCCTACTGAGAGAGCCATTCTTGTTGAGAAATAGGAAGATGCAGAAGGCATATGCTGGTAACTCCCACTGGAAGAAGGGGAACACCCAGGATCCAGGAAGTCAAGTGCATGTGAGTGGGATTATTATGTATGGTAAAAAGCAATACTCGGAGAGGTCACATTTCTATAGCACTTTTCAGATTACAAAGGTATTATTTCCATTTTTACAGATGAAATGGGGGCAAAACAAGAAACTATATCCAAAGGCTAGCCCAGCTAAAATTAGACATTGACCATAAGATGATGCCGTTTTTAGCCATGGAGATTCTCAAAGGCCTTCCACTAAGTCTAAGTGGAATTGGGAGCTATATAACCCCTCCTCCTCCCCCTCCCATCTCCAGCACAAATTGGAGCCTTAGTCCCTTTTGCTCCCAGGCTCTAGATACTCTCTCATTGGCTCATCTGCCCCTATCCTACTGGAAAATTTCCACTGCCTCTGAAATCCCAGATGACATTCACCAGTCACCTTAAACTCATAGGGTAATGAAAGCAAAACAGTTTAATTGGTGAAAGGATAGCAATATCAGGGAAATGTATCAGCAGTAAGCACTCCCAACACCCATAGCCCAAGCAAGTAACCCTGTCTTTAACCAACTCACTAGGGATAGAATGCTAAGTTCAGCCTATAGTAGCCCTGGCCCTGAGGTTAAACTAGAGAAACTGAAAACGTCAGGAGAGTACCTGGCCTATTGCCCCAGAAACATCCAGTCTTCAGGATTTAGAAGGCAGAACCTTTGCTCAAACCAGGCCCTCTGCTCTTAGGTGAAGGATACTCAGTATATCTCGGATTTGGAAGTGCATGAGCCACATCGAGCCTCCTGGCACTAGAGCAATGCAGCTCAATCAGTATCCTGTGCTCGACCTCTGCAGGAACAGAAGAGAAATCTCAAAGTCGCCCCCACCCATACCAGGATGGAGCCTTGTCCATATTTCCTTTCTGCCAATATTCCTTTCCAAAGCTCGGTGGTGATGTACTTATCCATGTCCCCTGGATGCTAAGCATGTTTGGAGGAAAGGGCAAAGGAAGCTCTGTGGTCAAAGTTCTGGGACGCTATTCTGACATCCATGTCACCTCCCAAATCACAGCTCCAAGAACAATTGGAAAAGTACAGGCAAAGCTGCTGAACCTTGAGCAGATCAAGGAGTTTGCCCACAGTCACATGGCTCACAAGTAGGTTTCCACAATCAGTATTGAGCCCCTCCTCACTTAGGCACTTTAGATAATGCAGAGAAATATCAGATGGGGTCCCTGACCTCAAAGATTTTACCATCTTGTTGGGAATACAAGGCCCACTCCTTTGAACCAAGTAGTACACAAGACCAGACAGAAATTAAGTAAGTCCTGGGCCTTGCAGATTACAGGAGCTCGAGAAATGTGAAGTTACTGAGTACTTCAGAGACATAAGCTTGGAGCTGGGCCCAGAAGAATGTGTAAGATTTGAATAGGCAGGGGCCAAACATTCCAGATTTGGAGGTGTGGAGGGTAAAGGCACAGCATCACTCCTGATCATTCCACCAGGCATTCAGTCGTTCAGTTATTCCAGAGCCCCAACTCCTTTCACTACCTCAGATACTTGTCGCTGAGCTATATATGTCTGGTTGTATAAAGAATGGGCTATTGTGGTGGGCGTATGGAATACTGGCACTTCATTCGTTAAGCAAGGACTCTCTGGTCTCTATATTCTCCATGACGTCTGGGCTTCTTTGATAACAGTGGTTATTGAATATACGAGCAAGTGAATTTAGTTTGTCTTGGGCCACCCTGATGGAGTTGGGTATACTCCATAATGAGTAAGGGGGGGATCCTCGTTATTTGTGCAGTGAATTCTAAATGAATGAGTAGGTACTCCTTATGACTGCATTAATTTGAAATCTTGCCTACGTCATTTCACAAGGTCTATTCTGTATTACCATTTGCAGGAATGAATGAATGCATAGTCCCCAAATGATCTGTTTGAAAATGGTCCATCACATCTAACTTCTATTAATATAGCAGACAAACCTGATTTAGGACTGTGAAAACAAATTGATGCCAACCCAAAGTCACATTCCAAATGAAGGAGTTTGTAAAACGATCTGGATAATAAAATCTTCCATTTTGGAACTCCATGACCTTTTTCTTTTCTTTTTTTTTAATTTTTAGGCAATTGGGGTTAAGTGACTTGCCCAGGGTCACACAGCTAGTAAGTGTCAAGTGTTTGGTCTGAGGCTGAATTTGAACTCAGGTCCTCCTGACTTCAGGGCCCGTGATCTATCTACTGTGCTACCTAGCTGCCCCTTATGACCTTTTTCAAAAATGAATTTTTGTTTGTTTAGTTGTTCTTAGAGTAAAATTATTTTGTTTTGTTTTCAAATTAACTTAACTGTTGGTACACCCTGAGGCAACATTTTCTCTTCACACATCCAAGTGCTGTGGGCCAATTTGCAGACAGCCTAACCTCTCCAGAAAGATAATAATATGTACATATCAAGCAAGCCTTTCTCATTTGGGTTGGCTCTGTTTCCTAAATGATTGTAAATTTCACACGGGGAGGTTCTAGACCGTTTTTTCTTTGTAACTTTCTATATTCATGGTACTCAATAGATCTGTGAGCTCATCAATATGGCTATTTACTTCCAGTGATGCATTCAGTCAGTCACCGTGCACTCTGCTAAGTCCTGAGGATACAAAGAAAGGCAAAAATGGGATCTGTGACCTCAGCTTACATTCTTATGGGAGAGGCAACATGCAGTTATGTGTATAGACAATATAGACAGTGTAAATGGTAAGGAATATCAGAGGAAAGAAACTAGCAGCTGTGGGGATCTGAAAAAGCCTTCTGCAGAAGGCGAGTCTTAAAATATGACAGGGAAACTGAGGTAGAAATGAGGGAGCAAAGCATATGGGGGACAGGCAATGCAAAAGCACAGAGACAGAAGACCGAGTGTCATGTGAGAAGAATTGCAAGTAGGCCAGTGTAGCTTGGACACAGGGAAGACGCCACGTGGTAAAGGGCTTTAGATGCCAACAGAGGTCTCTCTGCTTGATCTTGGAGGCCAGTGAAACTTATTGAGTACAGGAGTAATCTGGTCAAATCTACGCTTTAAGAAAGTCACTCTGGCAGCTGAGATCGGAGAAACCGGAGGCAGGGAGACCAACCAGAAGGCTATTTTAGTATTTCAGGTGGGAGATGGAGAGGGCCTGAACTAAGGTGCTGACTATGTGAGTGGGGAGATGTGAAGGGAAAAACAACAAGATTTGGCATTGGCGTGGGGAGTAAGAGTGAGGAGGCCAGGGTGACATCAAGGTTGGTATGCTAGTGGTTTCCTTGGCAGTAATAGAGAAATTCAGAAGAAAGAAGGATTCTGGGGAAAAGCTAATGAGTTCCATTCTGGACATGTTGAGTTGATGATGTGACTGAGAGAAATCCAGGCTACAGACAGAGATCTAAGAATCAGTTGCACAGAGATGATATTGGACTCTCTGGGAATAAATGAGATTACCAAGGAGGAGAGTACAGAGGAAAAAGAAGAAGGGTCCAGGACAGAGCCTTGGGGGATACCCACAGTTAGTGGGCCTGACATGATTGGAGACTTAGCAAGGGGGACCAAGAAGGAGAAATTGGATAGGTAGGAGGAAAACTGGAAAGAGGAGAGAGTATCTGGGATGAGAAGGAATTCAAAGTGTCAAATGCTGCAGCAAAACTTCAAGAAGGCTGAGGATGAAAAAGGCCCTTAGACCCATGTGGACACGCCCATTTTGTGCAACTCTTGTCCTTTTCACCCCCTCAGTTCATCATAGGAGGTCTACTCATCATGCTGGTGACCCTCTTCACTTTCTCCTGGCATTGTGAAGGTGTATATGGAGCCCACAGGCACATCACCCTTGCTACCTCACGAGCCCACCATCTTTTTTAAAAAAAAAAAAGAAAGTATTTTCATTTATTTTGTTAAATATTTCCCAATTACATATAAAAATCTTTTTAATCATTTTTTTAAACTGAGTTCCAAATTCTGTCCCTTCTTCCCACTCTACCTGCTTCCTTTAGTAGGCAAGCAATTTGATATCAGTTATACATGTGAAGTCATGCAAAACAGATGTGCATATTAGCCATCTTGCAAAAGAAAACACAAACAAAAGAAAACAATAAAAAATAGAGTAAAAAGAAGTCTGCTTCAATCTGCATTCAGACTTCATCAGTTTTCTCTCTGGAGATGGATAGCATTTTTCATCATGGCTCCTCTGGAACTGTCTTACAGCCCCAACATCTTTAGTTGTATATTTCTTTGTTGATGCCTTCGACTCCAGCCCTTCTTCATGGTTCCTTACTTGTTATATGTTTCTTCCTACTAACACCTACCATGGGTCTCCATTTTCTTTTGGAATTTTATTTATTTTTAATTCTTCTTAAACAATATTGTTCCATAACTCACATCTAAACAACAATACTAGTCAAATATTGGTATAAAAAGATAGGTCTTTGATTCAGGGAAATAAGAACCTTTGGAATTTTGCAGAGACAATTCAGCCTGTCCTCTCCTCCTATTTACTTTTAGACCCAATTTGTTGTCTGTTTCCAGTATCACACCAAGATAGATATAGTAATGGATGGACTCTGAAAGTTATCCATCTAACTGCATGTCATAATCTGGACCATAGATATTCTTCATAAACTTGGTGGGGTTTTTTTTTCCCTGTGTGGATGGATGGGACAAATTCTTGTGAGTTATCCTGGTTCAGGAGGCTTTTTCATTCTGGGGAGCTTGAAACAATCAGCAGGACACCATTGGCAAACAGGATATTCTGGAGGCACTCATCATCCCTAGACTTTCAGTCAATCAACAAGCATTTGTTAAACCTCTACTGCATGCCAGGCCTTGTGACAGGTGCTGGGGGTATGAAAACAGGAACGATCAAGTCTGTGTCTTCGGGGACCTTCTATTCCATTAGAAGAAGCAACATGCACATATATACAAAGTATAAACAGTAAACGCAAGGCAATTGCATGAGAAGGGTCCTAGCAGCTGAAGGAAGGGGATTGAGAGAGTCCTCATGGACAACATAATTCATGAGCTGAGCTTTGAAGTAAGCTATGGGTTCTAAGAGGTGAGGAGGGAGTGCATTCCAGGCACAGGAACTGCCTGTGCACGGGTGGGAAGATAGGAGATGCAGTGTCCTATGTGAAGAGCACCAAGAAGGCTGGACTGAAGAGTGAATGGAAGGGAATAATGTGTACTAAACCTGCAAAGGGAGGTTGGAGTGAAGTTGGGAAAGGCTCTAAAAGCCAAACAAAAGAGTTTGCATTTGATCCTAGAGGCAAGAGGGAAAGACTGGAGTTGGCTGATTGTCAGGTTCAGACTTGTGTTTTCCCATGTGGAAAATGGCCTGGAGAGGGGAGGACTGGAGGCAGGAAGGCCAGCCAATCAGGAGGCCATTGCAATAGTCCAGGTAAGAAGTGATGGACTACGGTGCTGGTTTTGTGATTAGAGAGAAGGGGATAGACCTAAGGGATTCTGTGGAATTACAATCAACAGTTTGGCAATTGTCTGGATAGAGAGTTGAGAGAGTTAGATACATAGGATGATGCCAAGGTAACAAACCTGGAAAAATGGAAGATGGTGGTACCCTTGATAAAAATAGGAACAGTTGGAGGAGGGGGAGGTTTTGTACATGTTGAGTCTGAAGTGCTCATGGGACACTCAGTTCAAAATGTCTACTAGGCTGTTGGTGACGTGAGACTAGAGCTCAAAAGAGAGGCTAGGGTTAGATATTGAGATTTGGGAGTCATCTGCATAAAGATGCTAATGAAACACATGGGAACTAATAAGGGCACATATCTCCCTGTTTTATGTCTCCCTTGATTTTCAGGATCAGTGGATCATTGAAGAAGGTTATTTCTGTTGTCACATCCCCCAAAGAATCCTGTCATTTTGATGTATGCATGGAAGACACCTTTTTGGAAGAGTTGTTCTACCAAACCAAATGCTTTTTATAAATATGTGTAATGGGATTTTGTATTTTTTTTTTTATCTTTCCATCATTCGTGTGGTAGTAAAGGTATGGACTGCTGTGATACGTCATTTGCCAAAGTGTGCCTGTTCTCTATGAATGTTCTTATCAGCGATTCCCTCCATGCCTATGGAGATTATTCTCATTAACATGTTTTGCAGATGGGAAAGTAGGCATATTGGTCGGTAGATGTTGTTTTGATTTATTTTGAGGTGTTAATAAGTTTTTAAGAGTTTCCTCTATACTTGTGCTATTTTCTCTGCCTTCAGATACCTTGGGAATATTGTAGTCCCTCAATGTCTTCCAATGGTGTTGCCTCTAGTGTGGCTCTGCTCTATGTACATTTGGTCTAATCCAGCCACTTTTCTTGTCTTTGTTCCCTTTGGCACCGTTTATACCTCCTGAATGAGCACATCTGAGCTGGGATATGGATCTACCCAACTTGATACCAGAAAGAATTTCTTACCAAATCTTTGCAGATCTTGACCGTCTTTCTTCTTGCCATCCTCCTTCATGAAATTGTAAAGAGTTTTAAAAGCCAAACAAAAGGATTCACATTTGAAGTTGGTTGAGTGTTAGGATCAGACTTACGGCCATTGTCCCTGGGATGACCTTGCTCCTTGCTTACTTGGGTCTCTTACTAAGCTGTCTTTGAACATCTTTTACACTCTATTCTTCACGTCTGTCTTATGAGATGATATTACCTAAGGCTTTCTGCCACTCTTTTACATAAGATTTTTCAAATTTATATTCTGACCTGGCATATGTTTCTACTTGGCAAGGAAGTCAAACATTTGCTGCCTATGGTACTTTTTAGGCTCTTTTGGTCTCTTCCAGACAGCAATAGATTTATATTGGTTAAACTGTCTGAAAATACCATAAAGGTGTCTGGGTTCTTTCTATCCCTATTCCATTTTTCATTTTCAATAATGCATTTAAGTAAGGCAAGCTGAAGTTGTTTTCTTCTTTTTTCTTCTTTCTTTTCACTTTGTACCCATTTTGATCTTTGCTCAAACAGGTAGGTAGTTTGACTATACACAGATGATTCAGGAATGACTTCCACATTGGTAATAATATGTTTCCTGTCTATTCAGATATAATCAGTGTCATTTTTTTGTGATGTTATTTGTTATTGACCATGTACAATTCCTTCAGATTCTTTTCTTAATGAATATATCAACCTGTATCATCTATACATCTTTGACCTCTCTGATTTCTTATTTCTTATCCTTGCTTCCCAATATATTTCTTGCCCTCTTTCTTCACCTGTTATTCCCATCTTTGTATTCGAATGACTATCATGGTACATGCCAATTTAATTGGGGGGGGTGTCTTGTAGAATTATAGAATTTCTTATAGAATTGTAGAAATTCATGTAGAATTTCTCATCCTCTGCAATAGTTGTTGGGGCCTAAGCTGCAAAGGAAAATGACACATTACTCCAGTATCTTTGCCAAGAAAACCACCTGGACAGCATTGGTGTGCTATGGTCCACAGGGGTAAGAAAAATCGGACACAACTCAATGACTGGCCAACGACAAGATGCAATTATTCTCCTAGCAGCCTTTTTTGCAGATGATTATCATGAAAACTGAAGTATAAGATGACTCACCGTCCAATGGATAGGATCTAGCGTCATCTTTGCATGTGCAGTAAAACCCAGGGAGTGCCCATGAGCCATCCCTCCCTCTAAATGTAACTTTCTTCTTTCTTTTGGTTTCATTCATTGTAAGAATCTCAAGATTGATACGGTTCCCTTCCTCCAGTAGTAAGTCCACTCACTGGTCATTGATTAGATGAGATGATATTTATCAAATATTTAGCACAGTGCACCTGGTATGTAGTAATATCTGTATCAGTGTCTATTCCCTACCCTTCCCTTCGTCTCATTGGCCAAGGAACTCACATTTAGGATACAAGTCTCCCAGTCAGAGTTTATAGATGGTCTAAAATCTCTGTGACCCTTACTGTATTCTACCCCATTTTCTGCCATTCTGCTCTTGCTATTCACTGTAGAAGCAGAAGGGGCCATGGGCTGCCATGACCAAAGGATTTGCCATCACATGGCCAGATTTCTGGTGATGAGTCTCTCCAGACTTAGCTGGGCTGGTCCTTGGCTATGATCAATACAAGGTTTGTTGTTGGGCCTGTGTCTGAAGCCTTTCCAGTGAGGTAGATCCTCCCTGAGCTTGTGCTTTCAAGGATATAAGGCACTGGGTAACTCCCAGAAGTGTCTAATAAAGTGATCTTCTTGTGGCAAGTTTTCAGTTAATGTTGATTGACTAAATGATAGGAATTGGCAGAGGCACTCATGGCGGTGGGACATTTGGTTGGGACTGGCAGGCAGGATATATTGGGTCTGGAGAAGAGAAAAGAAGGTGTTAGAGCTCATTGCTGAAGTCGAGATTCCCATCTGCTTGGCATTTTAGCTGACAATTTTGATTTTATAAAATCCTATGCAATATGAAGATAATTCTCAGCATTGTTTCCATTTATTATTGATGGTTGAGTGTGGCCCCCATTCTCCGTATACTGATTTCTGCTATGTTGGTCCTTCCCACTGCTGGTGCCTTCCCTCTGAGCTTACTTCCAATATGTCCTGTATATATTGTGTCTGTATGTATTTTTTCTTTTACATGTCTCTCCCGTTAGAATATAAATTCCCCGAAATCAAGGACTGTCTTTTACCTTTCTTTGTATCCCCAGTGCTTAACACCGTGACTGATACATGCTTGTTGACCGAATGACATAGATGGCCTTTATGTGTCTTGAATCATTAGGCTCCCCATGACAGAGCAGATTAACTCCACCCACACCAGCCATGACTTTACATCTTTGGTATATTATTTTCGTGATCACTCAGCAGTTGTATAATTCTACTAAACAAAAAATGGGAGCTTAGGCATCAAAGTACGAAACCCATTTTATCATTGAAGACTTTTAGCACTAGGTGTGTCAAAATGGAGAAAATAAGGTCAGGAACTAAAGCTCCAGTATAATAATTGTGTCTTGTTGAAAAAAGAGCAGGAGCCAATTTCTCCAGAGGGTGGATCATTTAATAAGCTGGAGGAAGGTTTACTCTCAGCAGAAGGGGAGAAAACACCAAGCTATAGGTGGTCACTAGTTCTTAAACTGGAACACTGTCATGTTCTTTATAGATGAGGCCTGAAGGAAACAAGACACTGATTCCCATGGATTTCTAATTGCACTGTCCCAAACTGGAGTCCAACTCCATGAAGAACAAGCTGTTTGTAATTAGAAGGATTTCCTTAAATGAAAGCCAATGTCTAGTGAGTGCCAAACAGCTGGATGGAACAGAACAAATTCAATTCCCAATCTGGGAGGGGAGGGGAGATTGTTTTTTGGTTACCTGAGGTTACCAGATGTTTGGAGACACCCAGATGTGTGACTGAACATTTCCGTTTTCAGCTGGATTGCCAGTTTTGTGTGGGAACAGTGTCCTTTTGGCAATTGTGTTCATTTACACTATAGCACTGAGAGTACACTGGTGAACTCTAAATCCTGTGAGGAAAGCGAGGTGCCTTCCTGTAACTGACATCCAAGGCTCTCACCTGGGGTGGATGACCAAGCTCCGATGATCCTTACCCTTGCCCCTGGCCTTGACTTTGAATTGTTACCCATAGGTTTCCTCTGACAGTCAGGTGTTTGGAGACTGTGCCAGGTCTCCTGAGAAGTAATCACATCAGTCTGGTAGCAGAAAAGCCTGTCATTGCTCACTATGCTAATGAAAAGTATGATGACACCAAGACAGACTTCCTGGAAAACCTAATTATGTCACAGCAATTGGAGGGCTGATGTTCATTGTCACCCAGATCATCTCCATCCTGAGCCTATGACAAGGAAAGGATGCTCAGCAAAGCCCATGACAATTTTCCTCCGTTTCGTTAATACTTAAGAGTTTAGCGTTGCTTTCTGAACTCTAGGAAGACTATGCTGGCATTTCAAAGCCTGCTGACAACTGCTCCTGGTGTGTCCAGAGCTTCCAGTGAGCCTGACTAGGACCAGACAGAGCCCTGGGCCTTGGGTTCGTGCACCTGTGGTGTTCAGGTCAATTCAGCAAACCCCTCTTAAACTTCAGCTATGTCCCAAGTCTCAACTAGATGCTGAAGACAAGACAGACATGAAAGAATGCCTGGCCTCAACAAGCTTACGTTCTACTGGGGGTGGGTGGGATGTGGCATATCAGATGCACAGATAAATATCAACAGAGTTGTAGGAAATAATCTGAAGAGGAAAAGAACACTGACTCTTCCCAGTTATAAACACTCCACCTCACCAGAAATTACTTTGTCATTCACTCTGTCTATATTGTTTTGGCTCAGTTAAATGTAAGTTCTTGAAGGAGCAGACTGTTTGAGCTTTGCCTTTTCAGTGACAGGTATATTGCAGGTGCTTAATCAATGCTTTTTCAATTAAATTGAGCACGGAAAAGGGAGAGGTAAGTGTTGGCTATGGGCACCTGGGAAGGTTTCTTAGAGATCAGTCTGGAAGGATGAGGAGAATCCAGCCAAATGGAAGAGAGAAGGCCTTTCTTCTCTGATAAGTTTGCTTCTTTTTATGTTTTCAAGTGTATTTTATTGATAGTATTTTGTTGTTGTTTTTCCGTCATCTGAATTTCCCCATGTGTCCCTTCCTTTCTCACCTCCTTATAACAAAGAGAAAAATTCTCCAAAACTAAGCAATACATTGAAAAAAAAAATACATTATGTACAGCATTCCACACCAGAATCCCCTGCCTCTGCAAAGAAGGGAGGGGGGTACCTTTTCCCATTTCATCTTCGGAGCCAAGCTTTGCCATAATTTCACAACATTCAATTTCATTTGTGGTACAGTGGGTAAAGCACTAAACCTGGAGTTAGAAAGACCTAAGTTCAAATCCAGCCTCAGACACATACTAGCTATGTGACCTTGAGCAAGTCACTTAACTGGCTGTTTCAGTTTCTTCAGCTATAGACTGGGAACAATAATAGCACCTACTTCCCAGGGTTATTGTGAGGCACACAGTTAAGTGCGATATAAATATTTGCTATCGATATCATTTTTATTATTATTCCATTTATTTGTTGTAGTCATGGTGTATATTGTTTTCTTGGTTCCGCTTACTTCACTCTGCATCAGTTCATATGTCTTTCTTGTTTCTCTGTGTTCTTTTTATTTATCATTTCTTACATCAGAGTGGTATCCTATGACAATCAAATACCAAAACTTGTTTAGTCATTCCCCGGTCATTGGACATCTACTTTGTATCCAGTTCTTTGCTGGTATACAAAAGTTCTACTGTAAGCATTTTGTTGTGTGTGAGGCCTTTCCTTTTGTCATTGACTCCTAGGATATATACCTAAGAGTGAGGCCTCTGGATCAAAGGTGTACAGTTTAGTCACTTTTTTCACAGAGTGCCCCAGTGCTTCCAGAATGGTTGCACCATTCACAGCTCTACCAGGTGCATTTTAATGCGCCACAGCTCCTTCAACTTTTCTACCCTTTAACATCTTTTGTCAGTTTGCTGGGTCTAAGGTAAAACCTCTGGCTTGTTTTGATGTATATTTCTCTTATCGTTAGTGATTTGCAACATTATTTCATGTGGTTGCTAATTCTTTTGAAAACTGTTCATATCCTTTGGCCATTTATTTATTGGGGCATGGATTCTGCTTATATACAGTTGCCTAAATAGCAGAGATTTCAAATGAGGATTATTTCCCAATTGACCACTTCCCATCTTATCCTAGTTGCATTGATTTTGTTAATGCAAAAGCTTTTCAATTTCATATAATTGAAATGACCTATTTTCTCTTTTGTAATTGCCTCTATCCCTTGTTTAATTTACAATTCACTCCTTTAGCCATAGCCATAAGAGGCACCAGATTAGAGTCTTTCTTATGGTATGGCCTTTATCATTCTTTTTCTTGGCCTCTTAACCCCAGAGTCTTCTTGTATAAGCATTCTCTTTATCCTTCTCCCTAACAGTAACCAGCTACCAAGACAATGTGATATGTAGTACATCGAGCACTGGCTTGGGATCAGAAAGCTCTGGCCTTGTATACTGACTCAGTTTCTCCTCTAGGGCTAGGAATCCTATGGTGTCCTGTCTAGCTCTGGAACTAGGAGCCAATGATCCAATTAGCTCCAAAATGGAGATAATATCAGCACGTCCTTCCCTCCTGGGGCTATTGTGAGACTCATAGGAGATGATGTCTGTAAAGTCCCTTGCAAACTTTAAAGCACTCTAGAAAAGTGAGTTCTTAAGACTGAATGGCTGTCACATGCTGAAGCTTTAAAGCAACTGGAAAGTTAAGGCCAGTGTGAATTCCTTGACTCTAACCTCTCTCCTAAATGAAGTTTCATGAAAAATAGGTGCCATTTCCTAAGACAAATTGTGTGGTGAGACAGAGAGCCCTCCATAATTTCTCCACTGCCCAGTGCCCCATGATGCTCTCTGGTTTCTCAGTTCCCCTCCCCGGCCCCTAGTCCACCTTTCTCCCATGGAGTGGTCCATCAAGGCCAAAGATTTCCTCTCTCTTTCTCCACTATTGAAATACATTGTGCAGCATGTGCCCCATTCCCTCTGTTAGGGAATGGATCGGATTAACTCAATGGAGTCAATCATATGCTAGTGGGTCATTATGTTCAAAAAAAAAAAAAAGCACCAAAGTTTGACTAATGGTAGTAGTTCAGGCACCTTGTCAGGCTGGATCCTTCAAATCACCCCCCTATCCCCACAGTCAGCTGCCTAGTCTCTCTGTAGTTACATTTGCCTGTAATCTACTCTAAGTGTTTAGTACAGGTTGAAGTTTCCAAGAACTAGGGAGGGACTTGGCCATAGTAATAAAATCAGAAGATCACAGAGTTATAGCTGGAAAGGACCTTAGAAGTCCTTGAGTATAACCCCCCTCTTTATGTGGAGGGGGGAACTGAGGTGCAGAAGAGTAAAATGACTTTGCTGTGGGAGACAAGCATCAAAGCTCCCCTGAATGCCCTTCCTCCCAGAGCACATAGTGTGAGAGCTACAAGGGCTGGCCCTGATGGTCCACTCTTTCATCTCAACTGACCAAGTAGAGACCCGCAGACTCAATGCTCCTGCTGCCCTCTTGGACAAACGCTATATTGGGAATTTCAAGATCCCATTCATGCCTAGAACCTCAATTTATATGCAGCCTAAGTTAACACAGCACAGACCATCTCCGAGGTCAGATTCTATCGAATTTGCTACAGATCATTCTCTCAAGGTCCTTTGTCAGGGATCCTAGAGGAGCCTTGTGCTGCGACTCCCCTGGAATGGACAAGGTCCCATTAGACCTCAGCCTGGGTAGGGCAAGATCATGGAGGGAGGGCTCAAGCGAGGCCTGGGCAGAATTCCATCATTTAAAACCCTGGTGTCCAACACAAACACCACAAAGCCTGCCTGAGCGTGCACGTGAGATGTGCGTCTGCGCGTGCGTGTGTTGGGGAGGATGGTGGAGACTTTGGTGAGAAATCTTATGCCTTTAGATGGAGAGACCCTCCCTGCTCTATGACAGGAACAGAGACCTCAGGTGGGAGATTGTGAGGCCACTGCCCAGGAGCAAGATGGGACCAGGCTTAGGAGGAATTCACCAGGGGTGAGGGAAGTGCCAGCTAGTAACTTCCTCTTTGAACTCACTATTCCTGCTAGCTGCTGGAGGAATACAGCTTAGCAGTGCCCACTAAATGTTGACACCCTGGGGCCAAGCTCCAGTTGGATATAGTTACAACGTATAATACCTATGTTACAACACATAATGCACATAGTTATGACTCTGCTCCTGGAAGGCACCAGGAGTTCTGTGTCTGAGAGCTCTCCTGCTCCTCCTTCACACTGAAGGGAAAATTGACAAAGAGATTTACTGTACCCCTTTGTCGGCAGAGGCACCAGGAGCCAGAGTGCCTAGGGCTGCTACCAAGACTGGGTAAGACTGCAGTTGCAGACTGAGAAGAACTAACTTCCTTCCCTCCTTCCTTCCTTCCTTCCTTCCTTCCTTCCTTCCTTCCTTCCTTCCTTCCTTCCTTCCTTCCTTCCTTCCTTCCTTCCTTCCTTCCTTCCTTCCTTCCTTCCTCCTTTCTTTCCTTCCTTCCTCCCCTCCCTCCTTCCTTCCTCCCCTCCTTCCTTCCTCCCTCCTTCCTTCTCTCCCTCCCTCCTTCCTTCCCTCCCTCCTCCTTCCCTCCTTCCTTTCTTCCTTCCTTCCATCCCTCCTCCTCCCCTCCTTCCCCCCTTCCTTCCTTCCTTCCTTCCTTCCTTCCTTCCTTCCTTCCTTCCTTCCTTCCTTCCTTCCTTCCTTCCTTCCTTCCTTCCTTCCTTCCTTTCCTCCCACCTTTCTTCTTTCCTTCCCTCCTCCTCCCACCTTCCTTTCTTCCTTCCTTCCTGGGATGGGTTTGCTGGACAGTTACAGTGTTAGCCATGGGCTAGTCAAAAATCAGAGGAAGGCCTCCACTGTGCTTGTCATAGGTCATGTATATGATTTGGAGGAGAATATTGACAAGAATGGCTCAGGATAAAGAGGCCTGGAGCAGCTGGCATCTACCGTGCTGGAGGGGGCACCCACAATTACATTACAGATCCAGTAAAGCTTGAAAGTTCCAAATGAGCCCTTTGGAGTTCCCATGCAAACCTCTTGGCAGGGTCCCCAGTGAGGCTCTGGGGGTTCCTGACATTCAGTTCCTCAGGACAGCCCACGCTGTCCTTTGATGCCGTGTTTGGCTATGTGCACTTGTGAACTGCATCCTTTGCTTCTATTTGACCCACATTCCTATCCTATCCTAGGCATTTGTTCCCTCTGCTATTATCAAAAATACAACTCTCTTCTCCGTTTCCTGCCATTCCTTTGCTTTGCCAAAGCTGTTACCTGGGACTAGATATAAAAAAGTATTAGGGATACCCACTGAGAAAGTTAATCTCTTCCCTTTGCTCATATATATAAACTTGGCAAAAGAAGGTTGACTTCTCCCCCCAATAAGGGAAACACCTCCTGGCTGTTAGCAAGCACAGAATGTAACAAGAACAGATATTGTCACCTAATGAGTGATAGATAACCCAGGGATGTGGCTAAGAGAATCAGAGCCCCCCGAGGGGATCTTGTCCCTCCCAGAGATGGCAGATTTTCAGGAATATTAAACCTATGGGAACAGAAAGCTTTTCTAGGTAAATTCTTTTTCTTCTCTGAACCCACTTTTCTCCCACAATCACATTAAGAGGTTAGGCTCAGCCTCTCTAAGAGTCTTTCTTGCCATGTGAATAGCAGGGGTAAAAGAAACATCATAGTACTGTAGAAGCAAATTCTATTCATTCAAGGTCAATGTTCAAGGTATAGTCAGTCTGTTCCTCGGTGTCTTGGATTGAGATATGCATGCCAGCCTGCTCTCAGCCTCAGGAAGAAAATAGGTCCAGCTTTGACCAATGTCATTCTATCATGGAAGGATAGATTTAGAGACCATTGAGTCCAACTGAATTGGGGAAAACTGAGGCCTAAAGAGGTAAAGTCACTTGCCCAAGGAAACATGGTTAATAAAGGGGCAGAATTGGGATCTGAGCTCAGATTCTCTGACTCCAAAACCAGCACTCTTTCTCTTGCTCCATATTTTGTGATAACCAAGAGGCAAATTGCCCTGCGTTCCAGTTTCAGCAAAGGCTCCAAGTCCGCCTTCCACCCTCATGACAAAGCACCCATGGGGTTGCATCAACCAAGCTCCACATGGGCCCTTCAGCCACTATTAAAATGATCCTGGCATTTGACATAATCCAGCACACTGCAACATAGACTCTTCTCAAGAGCATGTGATTGCAAAATCCCAACACTTCTGATCCATGACCAAGAGAGGCTTAGGGAAGTTGGAGCCTGGAGTGCCTTGTGTCCCAATTGGCTGAGTGCTGAAGGTGACCTTGGCCTTCTCGGCCTGACTATTCCATGTCATTCCATGGTTATTATAACACCAGGGCTGTCTCATTCTTGGTGCTCACAACGGTACACATCTGAGCTCAGAATATAGAAGCCAGACTACCTGGGGAGGTCCTTTGGCAAAGGACTGGAAAATATTCTCAGAAACACCTACTAGAGTTCCTCTCTTCCCTACCTCGAACATGTGCTTCTTTTCTGCCTCCTACACAGAAGCTCTCCACTGACCCATGCTGCTATCCTGCCACACACTTTGGGGGATGGGCCACAGCCTCTTCCAGCATGACTATATCCATGGCTGGACTGTCTTCTCTGCAATTTGCCCATCTTCTCACCCTGCCACCATTGTCTTGGTGCCAGGTGGATGAAGTTTTACTTATAGCTTTGTAACTACCCTTTCACTCCTTCAGTGACTGGTGATTTCCTTGGTGGATGAGGGAGGGCAGTCTATGCTACTGACCCCATATTACCAGCCCTCAGCGTTTGAGATTTACTGTGGCCAACCTGGTGATGAGTCTTTCTGATCTTAGCTAGGCTTGACCTTGGACCAGGTATTCATACTGCTTGCTTCTGCGCATTCAGCATTCTAGCCAAGTGGGGCTGTTAGCTGTTCCCTGAGTTTACCTTGCTCTTTCTGGCCTCCGTGCCTTTGTACATACTGGCTTCACCATGCTAGGTAGGCCTTTGGGGAGTCAGTGTCACCTCCGTGCCATGATGGAAGGGGATGCCAGGGGAGAGTATCTATATTGCACAGTCCTGCATATATTGCTCCCCTCCATCCTATCCACAGCCAGCTTCTCTGGTCATACCAACATACCCGTGCTAAGTTCTTGGATCTCCATGGCATTGTCTTTGCTTCAGTTTTCAGTCCTCCTGGGTAACCTATCCAAACTGTCTGGTGTGGTAAGGTGGAAGGGGTGGGGGTGGGGGGTTTGGCAGTTATACTGATCTGAATGGAATGAGTGGCTTGTGCAGAGAATGGCTGTGAATCCCAGTATAAAGATTCTGTGGGCAATGGGAAGCCATTGTTGATTTTTCAACAAAGAAGGAATCTCATGGAAGTAATAATAATAATGCTTAACATAGAACATTTTAAGATTTGCAAGTACAAAGTATATATATATATATATATATATATATATATATATATATATATATATATATATATACACATATATATTATCGTTTAATCTGCACAATCCTTTGAGGTATTACTATCAGCATTTTACAGATTAGAAAACTGAGGCTTAGAGTAGAATGTGAGATCCTTTAGGTCAGCAAATGTTATGTTTTTTCCTTTATATCCCCAATGCCTGGCACCCAACAGCCACTGAAATACATACTTGCTGAATTTAAGAAAGATTGAATGAGTTGCCCAAGGTCCCATAACTACTCAGCATCAAACCCATATCTCTCCTGATTCCAAGTCCCACTCTATTCCACTGAGCCACGCTGTCTCTGCAGGAAGAAAGGCTGGAGCCAGAGGTGCTGGGGTCAAACCCCAGTTCTTCCATTTGTCGTCTTTGGGACCTTGGAAGGAAAGTACCTTCATTTCTTTGGGTCTCGGTTTCTTCTTCTTCCGTAAAAGAAGGGCTAGATGGAGCTCCATAGGGAAAAGCCAGTGTCTGATCTGGATGGCTAAGGGGCCCCAAGTGGGAGGCCCATGGCTGTTCCCTCGGTCACGTCTGATTTGCTGTGAGCCCAACTCCTCACCCACCTTCTCTTGACCTTCCCTCCCCTGCTGGTCCTCACATTGAGCAGATTCCATGTTCACTGAAGCCACAAGGACATGGCTGTGATCACTGCTGATCCTTTGCAGGCACAAATTTATACAAAACAAAAATGTGAAGAAAAAAAAACAATAAACCAAAGAACTTGGTTGCTATGAAGACCAGCTATATTAAAAAAAAAAAAAAAACGGCATAATATAAACCAGGAAAATTCCGAGCTGCAAATATGCTCAGCAAATTCTCAAGGCCCATCAAAGTGAATGGCTCTGTTTCTCTTTGCCTCTCTAGTAGGAAGTGGTAATAATGGATTCAGTGCTCTCCTTCCCCCCAAATGTCCCCCCTTCCAGCGGATCCTTGTGCTGGTAGTATCCTGCCTGGCCTCAGCCATTGCCCCTGATGGCTTAGAGGGTAGAAAGGAAGGGAGGGACTGCTGGGTGTTGTCCCAAGTAAAGACACAAAGCTGTGGGCGAGTGGTGGGAAGGGTTGGGCACTGGAGAGTGTGTCTGCAAGCAGATGCCGTGGCCATCTTCCCTGTCCTTTCCAAGAGAGAATGCAATGTCATAATTGCCCAGAAATCAGACTGGCTCCTCCCGGGGGCAGGACCCACCCACCTTGCTCAGGTGGAGGAAGCAATTGTCTCCAGAGACTTTCCTTCACTAATGGTGGAAATTCCTACCATGAATGATACACTTAAAGTCAATTCACCAGGCATTTATTAAGTGCCTGTATTATGTGGCAGGTGCTGGGCTAGTTGCTGTGGAGCAAAAACAAAAGCTAGACCGTTTTTGCCTTCAGAGAACTGATGGGTTACTAGGGGACAACAGTAGGTGCAGAGAGAATTAAATCCAAAATATATATAAAATAATTTCCAGAAGGGATAGAGATGAGAAGGGAGGCATTACAGGTGGAAGGGAAAACCTCTGCAAAGGCACGGAGGTGGGAGATTGAGTGTCCCACACAGGGCACAGCAAGTGCGCTAGTTTGTCTGGAATGTGGAATGAGTAAGGGGGCAAGATATATAATCATCCAGGAAAATAATGAGTAAGGGGGTAAATATGTATAATCATCCAGGAAGATGGTTAAGTGGCAAACGTCAGGAAGAGTGAGAACACGGCTTCTTTGGGGATAGGAGTAGGGATGGGGAATTGGAATGGCAAGACGAAAAAACCCTTAAAGATGAGAGGTATCATTGCCAAAGATATGCTTGACCTCCTCCCCAGCCCACTGAACGGGAGTGATAGAATGGCTAGGGCACAGGACTTGGAGCCAGCAAGAGCTAGGTTCACATCTTGCCTCAAACACTTAGCTTTGGGACTTTGGGCAAGTTACTTAAGTTTTACCTCAGTTTCCTCATGTGTAAGATGAGGGGGCTGGACTCAGTGGTCTATAAGGTCCCTTCCAGCTCTCAACCTAGGATCTTGTGCTTTGGGGAGAGTTACTTCACCATTCTTGGCTTCAGTTTGTTCATCTGTACAATGGAGGGATTGGGTTAGATGACCCCTAAGGTTCCTTCCTGCTCACATCTATGATCCTTGTGATCCATGGGGTTGTGAGAAACCTTCTGTAGTTGGGTATGTAATTGTTTGATATTCTGATCTGTTTTATAATAGACCTGGTTTTCTCATTTGTCTGGGATTGAAAATATATGTATGCAACTTGACTACATATTGAAACCATATTTATCTAGCATGAAAGGAAAAATAGACTCTTCTGACAGGGCACACTCCCCATATTCCTAAAGCCAAGCCTTTTGATGTCTCCACTAAGCTATAGGTATGATGTGCCAAGGACAACAACTTTCCCTTGTCTTAAGCAAGTGGAAAAACCACGCATCTTCTCAGTGTTCCGACTATTGGCTTCCCATCCTTTATATAAGTGGGAGGGGAGAGAGAGGTTGATTAGAGTATCATATCTTATTGTCTGTTGTCTGCCCTTTACATCCTTTGATTTCATCAAATGGATTGGGAGGGTCTCAAGTAATTGGGGGTGCCCTATCACTCCTTCCTAACCCCATTACATACATGGTCAGGTGTGAATACTTTATCAACTTTTGGGGGGCAGGACTTGCCTCATTTATCGTCAAATGCTATTGATAATAGTCTTGTATCCAGGGTTTGCAGGACCCATCATAGAGAGCTTTCAACTCTCATCTATGTCCCCTGGTTTTAGGGGAAAGAGTCAAAGTGGGACCACAGGTTTTACATGCCAACTTTGAAAGTGCTGTCATGCCTTAGAAGCCCTGTTTGAAATCTCAAACTCCTTAAACAAGATAATAGGATCCAAATGCCCCTAAACTTGTCTAAGTACAAAAGAAGGCAGCTTTGTTGCTTACAGATGTGCCAAAGCATTATTTTCCATTTCACAAGGATTTTGACAATGACTCAGTTATGTAATTACCTGTTATAGCTGCTTATGCACGCTTACACTAATTATGTTAATAAGGCATAACTACACTAATTACATAAACAGATGATCAACTAAAAATTAATTTTCTAGAACCCAAGGAGCCTCACCAATGACAAAGTTAAGAGCCTGTTACATAAACCACACAAATCAGCAGATTCTTTGCTTCCCTCTGGTCATGGAAAGTCTAGGGATTTAGTCAGTATCATCTTCCAGCTCTCCTGAGCCCAGGCAACCAGTTGGGCACACCATGAAACCAAAACCATGAAAAGAACTCAAGGGCAATGAAAACAAATAGAGACTTTGTACTCATTCTCCCACTGTAGAGTACCACTCCGGGAATGGTAAAACCCATTGAGAAATTCGATTTAACCCTGATGGCCAGTGAACTCTAACTATGCCTCGTTTTATGGAACAAGTTCAATGTAATACATCTTTATTAAGCATTAGTTCTATGTGAAGGAAGCTACCTCGGGAAAGGTGAGGACAGAGTACATTCCAGGCGTGGGGACCACGTGTGCAGAGACAAAGAGTGAGTACATGGACAGAGAGCACTTCGTTGGGCAGTTTGACTGGATGGTCAAGTCTGGGCAGGGGAGTAATAAGGATAAATTGGGGAAGATATAAGGGCACCAGATTGGGGAGGGCTTTAAGTACCATGCTGAGGAGTTGGTATTTCAGAGGATTATAGATTGAGAGTTAGAAGGAACCACAGGGGTCAGCTCATCCAACCTCATCATTTAACTCAATCAACTCTTTATGAAATGCCATGCAATGAAATAACAAAGGAGAAAATCACTACTTGCAAGGAGCTTATGTTAGAATAGGAAAGTCAAGTCATATCAGATACACACAGCATAAATATAAAGTGAATAAATGCCTACATATACAAAGTAGTTGAGGAGAGCGTGGGAGGGTGGGGTCACAAAAGTCTTCGTTGTCATCCATCATTGGAGAACATACCATTTGGATTGCAACTTAGAGGAAGGGGGCGTGCATTCCACCCATGGGGTTCAGGCAGCCAGTACGAAAGCATGGGAAGGGGAGCTGGAGTGGTATATGTGTGTGAAATTCAGAAAAAAAGGTCTGTTTGTTTGGATTGCAACATGCAGGATGGGGAGCCTGGAAATTGGGGTTGGAGCCAGGTGGGAAGGGGTTTTAAGAGCGAAACAGAAGAAGTCTCTAGAGTTGGTTGAAAATCCATTATTCTGTACAAAAACTTGTGCTTACAAAACAAATAAGTTAGGAGTGACTCCTTGCTTGGTAAAATGAACTAGTGTTCCTTGGTTTCTTGACAAAATATAGAGATCACATCATCAGAGGTATCAGAACCAGCTTCTCACCTGGGTGCTCTGACTTCAGTTGGTCAGGCCTGTGCTGGAAGAGGATCCCAGAGGCAGAGAGACTCAGCTAGGAAGAAGCTCTTTAGAAAACCCAATCAGCTCCACCTTCCTTTAGGAACTTCGTGTGGTCCTCCCAAAGGTTACTTTCCAATGGGCAGTAGCTGTTGAAAACGTTGGCGCTTTACCAGCCTCCTTTACAGCCCTGCCTCTTTGGCAAGGAATTAATGTGTCCACAGAAACATTTAAAATACCCACCAGCCCTTCCTCCATGTAAGGGAGTTGGATGGGGAAGTGGGGGAGGGGAGGAATTCTTTTCTTAGGTTCTTTTCTCTCCAGTTACAATATTTGTATGGGATCCACTCAGGATGGGAAGTATTTTCAAAGGGTCCTGATGGGACAAGATGATTCTTTTACCCAAACCCCTGGAGCCTCAAGACCATAATGACGACAACCATGATGACATTCATGTTAGCTGTGGGGATGGGGAGTGAGCAAGGGAGTAGGCATTCCTTAAGTGCAAGGGACTGTACTAAATGCTTCGTAAGCAGCTTATTTGATCCTCACAACAACCCTGGGAGGTAGGCACTATTATTTTTACCCATTTTACAGGTGAGGAAACTGAGGCAGACAGCAGTTAAGTGACTTGTCCAGGGTCACACAGCTAGTCAGTGTCTCAGGTCAGATTTGAACTCAGGCCTTCAGACTCCAGGCCCAGCACTCTCTTGACTGTGCCATCTAGCCACCTCACTCTATTTAACAAAGGGTTTGGGATGCCAAGGTCTTTGTGTTCAGCTCAAGAAGTCTTCTCCATAGAGTTCTTTTATCCCTCTGAGGGCAGGTGCCAGACTCTAATAAGCCCACATCTGCTTCTTGTATTGACCTTGTCCCAGGGGCCCCACTGGCTTCCAGTTACTTAGCCTTACCCTTTGATCAGGCTCTGTCTTGGCTGACTCTGGGGCTCTCGGCTTTGACCCATGCTTGTGCCCGCACACTTGCTGCTTAGTATCACCTCATTCCCAGGCTACTATTTGAAGGAACACTGCAGTAAAACATCGAGTAAAGCAATGAGTCAGCCCTAGCATATGTGTTTGGAGGCACAAAGTTTTGTATACAGTAATAGATTTTCATAAAATGGCATATGATTGAAACCAGAGCTATAACTAGGGTGGGGTGACTGGGGCTCTGCAGGGCACCAAAGTTTTGAGTGCACTAACATTTAAAATCACAATTTAAAAATGTTGTACACTTTCGGCATTTGTTGCTTTTATATGTGTACAGCACTTTTATTCCTTGAGCAGTTTTTATTGACTATACCCTAATGACTTCACCTTGCTGGTTCAACCATGACCTGCTCCTCCCTGGGCAGTGGCCTCCCCAGCTTTAGCCTCAGACTGCTGTGGGATCTCTTCTCACGAAGCCCTTGTCTCTTCCCATGGAGCTGGTGCCTGGTCTCTTCCTCACTCAAAGTCCCAAAGTTGCTGGTTACAGCTCTGCCTCAAAACCGTATGGTTCACATTTTGGTGGAAAGTTTGATCCTTTGGTTCAATTAAGGTCTTTTGAGGAAATCGTCCTCTGATGCTGCATCACTAGTCTGGAGTGTTGTTGATCTTTGTTTGAGGGTATGCACTTCCCCCCAAGAACCTCAGAGATTTATACTGTCATCCTCATTTTCCAGATGAGCAGTTGAAAGTAAAAAGCTATTGTATGGGTTATCTGAGGTTATCCAGCAATCCAGGTCTGGTATTCGAACTCTTACCCCTATGGAGAGACACACTCCAAAACAAGCCTGCAGATGTTGGGAGAGGTCCACAAACCTTCTCTCTCTTGTTGGCTCGCCTGAAGAGTTCTGAATTCCCGAGTGAGAGACAAATTCCAGTCTTTACCACAGTGGAAAGTCTGTGATGAGAGAACTAGTCAGAGACATTTCCCTTCACAGATCAGTGACATGATAGACCATACACAGCTCTTAGAAAAAGAATGGGCATAGCTCCTGCCAAGGCAATAAAATTCGCCGCGTCAAGAGAAGTCTGAATGCTTGTGTAAGTGACCCTGGCTTGAATGCCAAGTCCATCGAAGCAACAGCCCAGAAAGCATTCACTTAAAGTCCTGATGTTACCTTTATTGAAAAATGAACAGTTGCAAGGAAATTGTTTTTATGACAAAGTCGGTCATTTTGCTTTTAACTCGTCTCTAGGAACTCTGATGTGGTGACCTGTTTCAGTGTGATGTCCTCTTGGCCTGCATGCATTTTTCTGGGCAAAATGCAAATTAAAAATCGGATTCCACCACCCTGTTGTCACTATTTGAGCATATCCATAAATATTCAGCTCTGGCCCCTTCAAATAAATTCAAAATGGATTAGGATCTTAGATTTCAAACTGGAAAGGATCTTAGAGGTCATCTTGGCCAATCCTCTCATTTTACTGACGAGGAAACTGAGACCTGGAAGGGAGAGGGACCTGCCCAAAGTCACACAGATAAGCGGCACAGGCAGGCTTTGAACCTGTGTCTTGTGACTCTAAATCCAACATGTCTGCCACCGCAATCAGGTATGAATGCAGGGACAAGCAGTAGAGAGCAGAGGGTACAGATTTGGAAATGAGGTTTGCCTTTAAAGATGAGATGGTGGTCATAGCACAAAACTGAATGCCCAGGTGAGCACTCATCATTGGGAGAATGACAGAACAAAGTTTGCTATGCTCATGTAATGTAATATAACTGCGCCATTAAGCAACTAGAAAGATGAAGAATTCAGAGAAACATAGGAAGATTTGTTTGAACTGATGCAAAGTGAAGTAAACAAAAGCAGAATAACAACATACACCTTGCACATGACAGTGCTTGTCCTGACTCCATCCCCCATGATATGATCTGCCTCCTCACTTCCTTGGCTTCCCTCAAGACAGAGCTCAAGTGCCTTCCAAAGCTTCAGGGGGCCTTGGAACCTACTCTCTTCCATTGACTTTGTACATGGCTTTTTTGGTTGTTTCTTGGTTTCTCTCCATTGTCTCCCCCATCAGCTCCTTAAGGCCAGGGACTGACTTGTGTTTTGGATGTGGACCTCCAGTGCATAGCACAGTGCCTGGCACACAGTGAGCACTTAATAAATGCTAGTTAAGTGACTGAGAAAGAAATAAGCAGAACTAGGAAAACAATATCACCACTGATGACAATGATGTCAATGAATAAAACATTAGTAAAGCTGAGTGCAGTATCACCAATCTTTGTTCCCGAGAAAAGATGAGTAAACATACCTCCCTCCTTTCCTAGGAGAAGTGGGAGCCTAGGGGTACAGAATGTTGCATATGTAGTCAAATATGTGTGCTAAGTCATTTAGTTTTGCTTAGCTGATTTTCTTTGTTATAAGGAATGGCTCATTGAGTGAGGGGTTAGGGGAGGCATACAATAGGAAATTACTGTGGTATAAAAACAAAAGTCATCCATAAAACTTCAGTGTAAAAAAAAATCCTTTTAGAATTCTGATTAATACAAGAGCAATGACAAATCTACAGCAGAGGTGTCAGACGCCCAGGGCTGCTGCCTACAACTTTCCCCACCCCAACCTCATAAAAATGTAATTGGGAAATAACTAAACATTTAACAAAATCAACATTTATTAAAATAACAAACAGAACAAAAATACAAAAGAACATAGATAATATCACATTTTCAAAGTAAGTCAATATGCATCCTTCAGTACAAATCAGCGGCCCCCTTCTGTTTGAGTTTGATGGTACGTAGGCCACTGGGTTTGTTTTGTTTAATTGTTTTTCTTGGGGAGCAGGGGGTAGGGGGTGGAATGTGACAATTGTTTGTTGCTGTTGTTTTAGAAATGAGGAGAAACCTGAGTTTTAAGTAATTGTCCAGATTACCCTGTGACACGGGGACTACACACAGAATTCTCTCCATTTTGCAGAGGGGACAAAACTGAGGCTCAGAGTAGTGAGTGACTTATCCAAGGTAACAGACCTAATAAGTGGCACAGGAAAGATTTGAACCCAGGCCTTCTGACTCCAAGCCCAGCTCTTTCTACTAGATCGTGAGAAAGATTCGTATGTCTTGAAATAATAATAATAACAATAGCTGTTATTATTTTTTCTTATTCTACAGCTCAGGAATTTGTTTGGCTAGCAGGGACTCTTGGGCAGATACAAATGCTATTCCAAATTTCTCTCTTCTGAAAGACAAAGTGAGGGGAACTTTGGGAATGCTCACTACAAAGTCCTCAGAATCTATGACACTTCCAAGGACCTGAAATATATTGCCCTGGAATGTTTTCAAACTTCATTGATTCGTCAGTGGGAACAGGGGCCCTAATTGGCAACTCCAGCTTGCTACGACATTAAAGATGACTGAAATCCTCTGGGGATGGCTCCCCACCTTCACACTGGACAGAGCATCAGTTCAGCTCACTTCAATTCATTGTTGTTTGCCCTTTGTTCTTGACATGAGGGAGGTGATGCCAGGACATGCAAATGCATTGGACTGAAGTGAGGGAAGGCTGTGCAAAGTCACCAGCCTCAAGTGGCAAGATATCGATCAGGATAACTGGAAATGGCCCCAATGCAGTGGGAGACCATGGCTTTCTAAGTTAAGGGCTAACCTGTCTCAGTTTGAGGCAATGCCCATTCAGTGACTAAGGCTAGGTAAGAAATGAGGCAGAGAATGGTCTCTATTACCTAGTCAAACAAACAAACAAACAAACAAACAAACAAAAAAACCAATCTGGGAGGGGAGGGGAAGACCCTCAGGGTTTCTGGCCAAAACAGAAACAATTGCTATTTACATTCACTCTGAGCCAATCAGGGTCCTAACTATGACCAAGTGGGGCTTGGCCTGGGACCCATTGTTGGCCAGTCAATGAAAGCCACAGTGATTTGGGTTTAAGGCAAGATCCTTAAGAAAAAATTCTAGCTTGTAAACCCCAAGATATCTTGTGAGGTTTCAGTGATCAAAATTTAAATTCAATTCAAGGAGTTGATTAAGCCTAAAAGCCCAGCCCTGAGCTGACCTTGGGATACAAATACAAAAGTTAAAGTCCTGCTCCTGTGGAAGAGGAATAATATATGTATAGATAAGAAAAGTCAAAGGATAAGCAAAGTCCATGTGAAGTCAGTTCAGTCTGGCCAATAAGCATTTATTAAGCTCCTTCTGTGTAAACCACCGTGCTGCTAAACTCTGAGGATACAAAAAGAGGTAAAGGACAGTCCCTGCCTTCAAGGAGCTTACAATCTAATCTGGGCGACAATGTACAAACAACTATACACAAGTCATTTAACCCCAATTGCCTCACCAAAAAACCAAAACAAACAAACAAACAAACAAGAAATGACATATAGACAGGATACACAGCAGATAATCAACAGAAGGAAGACACTGGGAAATGCTTCTTGCAGAAGGTGAGACTTTAGCTTGCACTCACTGGCTAGCAAGTCTCTCCCCACTCCAATCCCTCCTCCATTTGGCTGCCAAAGTGAGTGGAGACAAAGATAGGTATAAAAGAGGCTTAGGAGGTAGAAATAATAAGGCTCCTTGATTGATTTGTTACCAGGGTCAGGGAGGGAGAGGGAAGACTTGAGGATAATTGTAGCCATGTATTTGAATTCTATCATTCACCCAGGACCCAGCCTTCCTGGCTCCCAGGGAAACAACACATTTGTCCAGGTTCGGTTACAGATTGGAGTAGCTCTTTGGGACAAGAGATGGAGTTTACTAAATCCACTACCCTTGGGTGCCCACCAGAGTCCGCAGTCTATTTATCTCATGGTGATTGGTGGGTCCTTAAGGGTTCCTTGGCTCAGGTAGCATGACCACCTCACTTTAGGTCAGTATTTGATACATGAAATACTCTCTTGGCCAGTGAAGAGAGGTGGCTTTCTCTTGCTCTTTGGTCTGTATTTCCAGATGTACCATCTATAAATCAACAAGTTTTGCTATTACTAATGAATAGTTATGTGAGCATTACCAAAGATAGAAAAGCAATGCCTCTCCTACCATGCGTCATCCCAAACGAGATTCACTGACCATTTCTTGGCCAGGCAACAGTAAATCCACTCCCAGCCTGAGAATGGGACTTACCACTCCAGAGAGGATCTTCAAACTTTGTCATACTGCCCAGAATATCACCCACACTTCAGGGGAGAAGGCGGCACCTGGTCTGGGCCTTGAAGGGAGGGAAGGACCAAACCAGGTAGAAATGAGGAACCAGTCCATACTAGGTAGAGGCTACCCATCTGTTCCCCGCCCCATATTGAGAAGTATTTATTTAAACACTTCTGAGCAAATGACTGCTACATAGTAAACTTTGCTACCCAAAGGTGAGACTCAAGTAATAAATACTCAGTAAAGAAAACTTTAAGGCTCAAATTTTTCTCACTGGTTAAATTAGCAACCGTGTTTTTAAAAAAAAAGCCTCGTGGTAACCTTGAAAGCTACCTCAGTAACGTCCTTTGAAAAGAAGTGCCATCTGGTCCATGTTTCCACTTTGGGAGATGTGCTTGCTGCCTGGGACGTGGTAGAAAGGTGTCTGCTGTGCTTTTTCAGTGATGACAGCACCCGGACTGGAACCCTGTATTTGAGCTGTCACCTGCTCAGGGAGCTCACGCTCAGTTGACATCTGGGAGTTCTCTCGTGTAAGACAGATTGGGATTGTTCGCAGATCTGCTCAGCAGGTCCATTCCGGAAGCAGCGGCCCCGGATGATTAGCATATGTCTAAAAGGGATAACCAGCTCTCCATTGCTCGGTTGCCCCAAGTGTGACAGTGATCGTGGACCCGCCTGCCTCAAGGTGCTTGGAGGTCCCAGAAGCTTCTGCTGCACTTATTAAACATGTCCAAAAGGAAGCTCGTCATCTTCTCCCAAATCCATCTCTGTGCCCGGCTTCCTCCCAGTCACTCAGTCTCAAAACTGTCATTGTGTTTGACTCTTTCCTCTCCCTCCTTCTGATCAGTTGCCAAGTCTTGTTGATTCTGTCTCCCCTCTGTCTCCAATCTCCACCCACACAAGCACCACCCTAGTCCAGGATCACATTGCCTGTGGCCTAAATCTGTAAAATGTTTTCCTAACTGGTATAGCCATAACCAGGGCTGGGTACCCAGAGTCTTGTCCCGAGGTACTAAATTTGATATTCTAATGTAATGTAATTATAATGACAATTCCCTGCTTTAACAACAGAAACACGACAGAGCTTAGCACGTACTGACCTCCCTGGCTTCCTTTAAGTTCCAACTAAAATCTTACTTTCTATAGGAAGCCATCTCCAAGCCTTCTTAATTCCAGTGCCTTCTCTCTGTTTATTATTTCTTATTTCTCCTACACATAGCTTGCCTTGTATGTATTTATTTGCACATTGTCTCCCCCACTAGACTGTAAGCTCCTTGAGGGCAGGGACTGTCTTTTGTCTCTTTTTTGTATTTCCAGTGCTTAGCACAGTGCTTGGCACATAGTAGGCACTTATTAAATATTTATTGATTGATTAATTTGTAGGAAAAATCATTTATTTCAAGCAGGAGGCTGTCAGAGAGGTTGTGCTTCCTCCCTGGCTGTGTTCTCCCTTCACCCTATGGCCCCACAGGAGAACAGCCTCTCTTTTCCAGATTCTCTATTTTTCTGGGATCAGTATCATGGAGTATCTGTCTATCCATACCCTTCACTGCAAATGAATCTGACTGAAGTAGTTGATTTGAGAGTGCTATTCATGCTTCTTGCCCTGGCCACATTTTTTCAATTTTTTTTTTCCAATTACATGTGAAAACAATTTTTAATATTTTTTTTTGTTTGTTTTCCTTTTAGGCAATTGGGGTTAAGTTACTTGCCCAAGGTCACACAGCTACTAAGTATCAAGTGTTTGGTCTGAGGTCAGATTTGAACTCAGGTCCTCCTGACTTCAGGGCTCTATCCACTGTGCCACCTAGCTGCCCCTGTTTTTTTTCATTTTTGAGTTTCAAATTCTCTCTCTCCCTCCCACTTCTCCTCCCTCATTGAGAAGGCAAGCAAGTTGATATAGGTTATACATGTGCAATCATGCCAAATATATTTCTGTATTAATCATGTTGTGAAAAAAAAAAAAAAACACAGGCCTAAAAAACCCCCAAGAAAAATAAAGTTTTAAAAAAGGTATGCTTGGATCTGCATTCAGACTCTCTCTGGAGATGGATAGCATTTTTCATCATAAGTCCTTTGGAACTGCCTTAGATCTTTGTATTGCTGAGAATAGCTATTGCCGTGTACAATGTTTTCCTGAGTCTGCTCTGTTCACTTTGCATCAGTTCAAATAGATCTTCCCAGTTTTTTTTTAAAAGCATCCTGCTCATCATTTCTTATAGTACAATAGTATTCCATCATAATCATATACCACAACTTGTTCAGCTATTCCCCAATTGATGGGCATCCCTTCAATTTCCAATTCTTTGCCAATTCTTTGTCTGGGATACAGACTTATTAGTGCTATTACTGGGTCAAATGGTATGCACAGTTTTATAGCCCTTTGAGCAGTTTCAAATTGCTTTCTAGAATGGTTGGATCAGTTCACAACTCCACCAACAGCACATTAGTGTCCTGGTTTTTCCACGTCCCCACCAACATTTATCATTTTCCCTTTCCGTCGTATTAGCCAAACTGATAGATATGAGGTAGTACCTCAGAGTTGTTTTAATTTGCATTGGTCTGACCAATAGTGGTTTAAAGCATCATTTTGTATTGTTTTGTTTTTGGGGGTTTTTTTAGGCAATTGGGGTTAAGTGACTTGCCCAGAGTCACACAGCTAGTAAGTGTCAAGTGTTTGGTCTGAGGCTGGATTTGAACTCAGGTCCTCCTGACTTCTATCCACTGTATCACCTAGCTGCCCCAAAGCATTTTTTTTCATATAACTATAGATAGGTTTGATTTCTTCTTCTGAAAACTGCCTGTTCATATCCTTTGTTTATCAATTGAGGAATGACTTGTATTCTTATAAATTTGACTTGGTTCTCTAAATATTTGAGAAACGAGAACTTTATCAGAAAAACTTGCTATGAATTTTCCCCCAGTTTTCTGCTTTCCTTCTAATCTTGGCTGCATTGATTTTATTTGTGCAAAACCTTTCTAATTTAAGCAAGTAGAAGGTATTTTTGAAGAGTGAGAGAGAGAGCTAACAACTGGAAGTTCTTGGAAGCTTCGTGGAGGAGATGACTCCTGAACTGAGGCTTTAAGTATAATAAGAATTCTACTTCTCCATTGGGGTTAGGGGGTGAGGGTGACAGGCCAGGAGTTAAGATGGGTAGCTCTGTCTCTTCAACTCTTCCTGTTGAAGACCCTCCCTTCAAGGCCCAACACAGGCAGAGATGTTGAGGGAGTATATTCTAGTCAGGCTACCAAAATTTAATAAGTTCTTATTGTGTGCCAGGCACTGAGATGAAAGAAAGACAAAAATATTTCTGATGTAACTTCTGAAAATTTGTAAATCAGATTGTCAGTTTTTAGGTGACAGCAGGATGATTAACAAACATTTATTAAGCACCTGCTATGTGCCAGGCGTTGTGCTGGGCATTAGAGACACAAGGACAAAAGTAAAATAAGTCCCTGTTCTTGAGAAACTTAATTCCAGGTGTGGGGGAATGGCCTGTACTAAATGCAGGAATGTGGGAATGCAGGAACACAGAGGATCCCAGTTTTCCTGAAACATTAAATATGTGAACACAAGTAATATGGTTATAGGCCTGGGCATATAAGTCAGAGGCAAATTGTAGAGGGCCTTAAATGCCAATATGAAGTTTGTATTTTACCCCTGAGGCAACAGGAAGTTGCTGGAAGGTGTCAGGCAGAGGAGCACTGACAAAAGAGTGTCCTGTGCCTTAACAATATCTACATAACAGCTCTATAGAAGATGGAGTGGAGTGGGGAAACCCCTAAGCTAGTCCAGGAAAGAAGTGCCTGAATTAGATGGAATTTTTGTAAGTAGAGAGAAAGGGACAGATGTGAGGTAGTCTGATATTTGGGTTCCAAATAGCAACCTCCATGCAGTGTACAAGTACGGCTTTTACAAGCACAGAATGGAGAAAGCAAGATGGTCTCAAAAATATCTAGGAGCAAACAGCCAGCATCATGAGAGTGATATTAGGAGAGGCTGAGCTTCCAGAAATGACAAGGTGATCTTCCTTCATCTGGAGGATTGTGGTCAATTCTGGGTCCTACAGTTGGCAAAGGACATTCGTTGATAAACTGGAAAATATCCAGAGGAGGGAGACCAGGATGAGAAAGGACCTTGAGTACACGATTGATGGAAGGAACTTGGAGAAAAGAAAAGTCAGGGTGGAACTGCTAGCTGCCTTCAGAGCTGCCATGTGAAAGAGGGGTCAGGCTTGTTCAGCTTGGCCATGGCGGAGAAGCTGCGAGGAAGCTGATTTTAGACACATCAAGAAGAACTTCCTAACAATTTGAGGTATCTCAAAGAGGGATGTGCTGCCTAGAAAGGTGGTGGGTTCCCTTTCCTTAGAGGCCTTCAAGCAGTGGCTGGGTGGCCCCTTGATCACCATGGGAGCAATTCCTCTTGTGAATGGATTATACGTGATGACCACGGGGGTCCCTTTCTACTCTCAGTTTCTCTGATTCTGTGTTTTGAGAAATATTATCGAAAAAGAATTGACAAGACTTGGCAAGTGTCACCCAGGGAGAGAGAAGAGAGGGTCCAGGACTGAATCCTGGGGTTCACCCCCAATAAGGGGCAGGAGAAAGATAAAGAAACAGCAAAAGTGATTGAGCAGGAGAGGTCAGAGAGGTAAGAGAAGACTCAGGAGAGGATGGTGTCATAGGAGCCAAGGGTGGAAAAGATTTTCAGAAAGAGGGGGTGGTTGACAGCCGCCAAAGTTCTACGGAGCCAGGCGTTGTTATTAATTTTAAAGCAATGCTAAGACTTACATATTGAACATTTCTCTGCTGGTTCCCTTTGCAAGTATCACACCTCCAAAATTAGAGATAAATGTGCTTTCTGTTGGAACCTGGAGTTCCAACCCAAGCTTACCAGAACATAGCTTTTAAAACACATTTAAATGGAATAGAAAATGGGCTTTAAAAAAAATACAGAACTACAAAGTGGTTTCTCCACAGGTACTAAAGATTTTTTTCTCTTATCTGAAAGCATTTAAAGTAAAACTTTTGGCTCCTTTTTTGTCATTTCAAATTTACCCATGCAGAAAACAACCACTTTAGCAAAAAGAAAAAAAAAACCCTGGAAACCAGGTGGGTGTCCATCAGTTGGGAAATGGCTCAACAAATTGTGGTATATGAATATTGTGTACTTCAACAAGCTATGGAAGGACTTATAGAAATTGATGGAGGTCAAAGGAAGCAGAAATGGGAGGGCAATGGACATAATGACTACAATTATTGAAATATTGAAATGGAAGGAACACTCCCAACAAAGCCAAATTCTCTGCAATTGCAGTACTCAGACTTGGCCCTGGGGGAAGAGATGAGGAAGTGTTCCTCCCTCTTCTTGGTAGAGAGGTGGGCCACGATGGTGGGAACATTGACTGTCAGTCCTGGTCCCTGCACAGGCTTATTTTTAGGTGGTACAAGGGAGGGATCCTTGGGCTGGAGAGGCGGCTTGCTGATGGCAGGTGAACTGAATGGGATGTAAAAACAATAGGCATTGATGCAGTTTCTAAAATAAAACTTTCAAAAAGAAAAGAAGTCCTAGATCCCTGGAGAGTGTCTAGTTGCAGAGTAAAAGTCCAGGATCCACACTTTGAAAAGAAGGTAGTTGCCAAACTTGATCTCCCACAAGACCTGCTCAAGATTGACCTGGACCCTTCTCCTTCCCCCAGCAGGGGGCTTGGTTTGGGGCCAGCCTGTACACCCTGCCTTCATCTGAAGAATCTCCCTTGGGGGTCTTCTCTGAGCCCAGCCCCTTGGTAAACCCCAGGGGTTACAAAGACCTGGACCATCCCTGGGTCCCTACGTTCATTTTGTCCTGTGCTTTCCTGCTTTTGGCCCTTGGCTCAGATTGGTGCCTAGGCCACACGTGGTATCTATAGCCATCCTTTAAAGCCCAGGTGAAATGCTACTTCCTCCAAGATTTCCTCCCCCAATCCCTTAGTGAGAATGGCACTCCCCCTCAGACCATACCTAACTACTTAGAGTAATACTAACTTTATAATGTGTATATTTAATAGTAATGTCTTTTAACTCTTTGGGTAGACATCTTATCTGCCATTCCCCACCCCAACTAGACTGCTAACTCTACAAAGGCAGGGACTATACCTTATCTAAACCATGTATGTCCCTCAGTGCCTAGCACACAATAGGTGATTCATGTTTGCTGCTTGAGTCATTCATGCTGAATGAATTTGGTGCCTAGAGGCTTCTAAGTGATGTAGTTCATAGATCTGTGGTCTTGAGTCAAGAAGACCTGAATTCAAATCCTGCCTCAGCCTGTGTGTGTGTTTGTATTTGTGGGGAGTGCAGGCCCAGGGAACACAGCACTTGATGGCCGAGCTCCTCCTGGACGGGGCCTCTGGTTCGGAGAGTGGTGGGTTACATAGGCACACAAGGGCTCATTTTTTTTCACTTGTGAAGTGACTGGCTTGAACCACCTGTCTTCTATGGTAGGTCCTTTCAGCTCTTATTTTGTGATCCTATGAGTCATTGGGGATGGCCCAAACAAATACATGGAGGTGGGAAATGGACAGTTGACAAAGATCAGGGGACAGATACCAGTCTAGCTTGTCTGAGCCCGATTGTGGAAGGCCTTCAATGCCAAGCTGACAAATGAGCAATGATTTGCTCAGAGAGAGGAGCAGAGCACACCTGGGTAGAGAGGAGCTGACCTTGGCGCACTGCAGTATCAGATGATCAATGGCTGCAGCTCCAGCCCAGTAGCTGGTTTTTATGAAGCACATTATGTTGTTGTTTGTACTTAATGGCATCATTAATGGTGCCAACTGGGAAGGTAAAATAAATGTTTTCCTAGAAAATGGAAGAACAAGATGGTTTCAGCTGGAGACAGAGGCAGAAACTACAGTGTGTCTGGATCACTATCAAACATTCCTTATTGTATTAAGACCCATTGGCAAAGAGGTGCATGATGGGTATGATCAGGCTGCAGCCCAGAACAAACAGAAAACTGTGAAGAAGAATTCAAATAAAGGCTGCCATCAGAGAAATGGACCACGGGCCACTCATGTGACAGGAGGGAGGGAAGACCCTCGGAGAGCCCATGTGCGCCACTGGTCTCTTCATGTCAGGAGCAAACAAAGAAGGCCCTCAGCTTGTTTACTAGCTATTACCTAAGAGGCGGGGTTGGAATTTGCTGATAAACACTGGTCATGTCAAACTATTACTAATAGCTAGCATTTGCATAGCACTTTGGGGTTTGCAAAGCACTTTCCATACATTATCTCATCTGCTCATCGCAATGACTCTATGAAGCAGGCGTAGTTATTGCCCCCATTTTACAGGTGAGGAAATTGAAGCTGAGAGGGAATAAGTGGCTTGCCCAGTGTCACATGGCTAGGAAGTATCTGAGGCCGGATTGGAAGCCCGGCCTCTCTGACTCCAGATCTGGCCCTTTATCCACTGTGGCTCCCCCAGCTGCCTCTTACAACAAAATTATCAATAAAATTTAAAAATAAAAATAAATCTGTCCTGATGTGGGCATCCCAGCGAGGGGAGGGAGGGCAGCCAGGAGCCTCAGCTACCTGACAGAAGGGAATATCCTCATCCTTGGCAAGGGGATTCCCATGGGAATGAACAAACTGGTGAGTCACAAAATCCCCAAAAGAGGGAAGAAAAAAGGGCTAGGGAGATCTCCTTAGGGAATCAGAGGAGCTTAATTTAGGCCCCTTGGCCATCCCAGAGTTGGTCTGGGAGTCTCAGCTGGCGCTATGGCCTGGTCTGATCTGCGAGACTGACTGTCAAAACTTCAGAAGCAAACAGAAGATAAATAATACCTTAAATAGCATCTGAGATGAGGATTCTTAAAGGGCCAGGAGGCTACTGGGCAGTTAGCCCAGGAAGACCGTGAGACCAATTAAGAGGAGCCAGTTCTGTTCTAAGATGTAGATGTACTGCAATGGCTTTGACCAAGCCATTAACTGTCGTGTGCTCTGGAATATTTTATCACGGTCCGTTTTCATGGAAGTCATTTTTAGCCCAGTCTAAATTATATGTGTTAAAAGGATACATGAATTCATTAAATTATTTATAACTCATCTCATTATTATACCCAGCTTGACATCTCCGACAGTTGCTAATTTTTAACCAATTTAACAGAATGTCCTTTGTTGGGAATTAGGCTGCAGTACTTCCAACGAATCAGAGGTGAAGTAAAAGAAAGCCTTATGAAGAAGAGCCCTGCTTGGAGGGCCTTGTATGACTTGCCTGGATTTTGCTAATAATGCCTTCAATTTCATGTTGAACCTGAGGAAAGAACAAGGAATCTTTCATCAATTCAGTCACCAAATATTTCTCGAATGCATAGACCTCTGCTAGGCACAAATGGGGGAATTCAGAGAGATGATAAAGATATGTTCCTTGGCCCCAGGGAATTGACAGTATAAGAGGGAAAATAAGACATTACACACATAATTTGAGCATCAAATGACATCATGTAAGCGAAACCTCATTGTAAGCTCTAAAGTTCCATGCAAATTAAGATATTATTCCTAGGCAGCCAGAGGCAAACCCACCTTTAAATGCAATGTATTCTTTCCTCAGTTGGAAAGGACCTTAGAGATAAGCTAGGCTTATTGAACCAGCACTACTAGCTCCTAGGAATCACTTTCTGTCAAATGCTCACAAACTGTCTATTTAAGAATCTGTTCAATGATCACATTTTTATCAGTGATTTTGATGAAAGCACAAAGGTAGCACATTTATCACATGTGCAGGTCCCTTGAAACTGGGAAGGATCCCTAATACACTAAACGTCAGGCTCTGAAAAGATACTGATGGGCCAGATAGAAAATCAAATTTTATCAGGATAAATGTAAAGTTCCACACTTGGGTTCTAAAAATCAACTACACAAGTATAACACTGGGGGAAGGGGGAGGGGGGAAGGAGCTTTGGCTAGACAAAAGCTGGGAAAAAAGATCTGGTAGTGTTAGTGAACTGAAAACTCTGTATGAGTTAATGTTGTAATATGTCAACGTCAAAAGGTAACAGGATCCTGGTCTGCATCGAGACAAATATACTGCACAGGAGAGAGATGATGGTCCCATTCTACTCTGTCCTAGTTAGGCTAGGAGTGCCATATTCAAATCTAGGCCAATTAAAAGTGAAAGACAGAGGTATAGGCTGAAGAAGAGAGAGGTATGCACATATAGGGGAGGCAGAGACTTTTTTTTTAAAGGGGGCAGGATAAGGGGGGGAAGTAAGTAGAGAACCAGAGAAAAAGGAAAAGGGTGGGGAGAGAGAGAGAAACAGACATTCAGGGGAAAGGAGACATTTGGAAGGCACCTCTAGCCCCGGGACCCCAGCGACCTGGGTACAATCACTGACCAGAACAACCTAGTGAAAACTTCACTTCGGTAAACTCCATGGTGTCTTCTCTTCATTTGTTTCTGGCTAAGACTGTCCTGTTGTAGGACAATAAGACCTCTAGCAGGCTTCAGTTCAGTAACAAAGTCAGTTACAGAGGGCAGTGGGAAGGAGGTGATCAGTGTGCCAATGCATAAGATTCCCCATTGGACAGGCTGCTGAGATTTCAAAACTATTTGCAAGAGATTTCATTCCTTCCTCTCCTCTTCCCTCATACCCCTCTTCCCACCCTTGTGGGTCCTACAATAGATGTTATACTAAAGACTACTTGGGCTAACCTCCATAGGCAAGGAACAGAGCTCATAGCAAGTTCACTCGTAAGTATGAAGTATAATCATTTGTCAGTGTAAATAAAGCTCCACACTTTGCCAAACCCATCATTCCAGGAAAAGACTGACTAAATTCATGGCACAGTGCTAGGGTGACCACCACCCTGTCAAGTTTCACCATTCTCCCCCTTCCTGAGGCAGGTAAGGGCATAAAAACAAGAAAGCTTCAGGTGAAACAGATGAGGGGTTGCAATCCATAATTGAAGTGGAACGAGGATGGAGCCTCAAAGCCTTAAAGGGACCCTAAAAGTCATCAAGTCACACCCTGACTTTTGGAGGACGAAGCTGAGGCCCAGAGAGGTTGTTTCCTCCTAGAGGTCACACAGGTGGTAAATGGCATGGCTACAATATGAATTTATTGTCTATGTGACCTGGAACAAACCACTTAACCTTCTGGACTAGATAACCTCCAAGGTCCATCATGGTAAGCTAGGTGGCACCATAGTGCCCAGAGTGCCAGGCCTGGAGTTGGGAAGATTCCTCTTCCTGAGTTCAAATCTGGTCTCTGATACTTCCTAGCGGGGTGACCCTGGGCAAGTCACTTCACCCCATTTGCCTCAGTTTCCTCATCTGTAAAATGAGCTGGAGGAGAAAATGGCAAACCACTCCAGTATCTCTGCCAAGAAAACCCCAAATGGGGTCATGGAGAGTCAGACATGACTGAAGCACAACAGCAAACAACAGAAGTCCATCGCTCCCTGCTTCCTGGGCTTCTATCTTGATAGCCTCTAACCTTAGTCCTCAGACCAGAAACCATGCCCTGGAAGTTTGAAAGTGTAACTCTAAAAGGCCAACCTAGGACCCTGCTGCCCTCATTCATGACTGCTACAACTGGGCAGAAGCAGGTGCCAGTTCACATTGGTAGAGGGGTTTTCCTTACCAGGAGTTCCCTCCATGGATGAAAGCACAGGCCTAGTCTCTGTATCTAGCCTCTGAGGACCAAGGTTCAGATCTAGGCTACACTCATCCTTGGTTCCATTGCTTTGAGCAAGCTGTCCACCCTTCTTGGCTTTAGCTTCCTCGGCCGTAAATTGCAGTAATTTGATCACATGATCTTTAAGGCCTGTTCCAACCCGAGACCTGATGAATGAGTACTGCTCCCCACCCCCACCCCTTACCCTTACATCTTTGAGGAATATTTCCAAATGATCAACGTACAGCTGCTTCCACTAAGAATATGCAAAAATTCTCTGAGACAAAATATCTGTGCCCACTTGGAGCAGGCCTCAGAAAAACAGAAATAAAGCTATTCATTTAGGATTAAATGTCTTTTTTCATCCCCCTTGCGACCAAACATTTTATGCCTAAAGATGGAAATGCATCATTAATTAAAGGGAGGAAGGACAGCAAAAGAGACTCTCAGCTGTAACTGAGGCACTTGCAGCCCAAATGGAGTTTTGAATATAATGAAGACTTGAAAATGAAGTCTACCCTCTCGCAGCCACTGAAGCTATAAATAGGGAAAAAATCAATTAGTGCAGACTTGAAGTGAAAATCATGTGGCTTATTAGATAATGAAATTGTTTTTGGTGATGGGAATGAAAACGGATTCATTACCAAGGATGATAACACTAATATCCGTCTCTAGTGGGATGACGTAAAAACAGATGTGAACAGAATTGCAGGCACCCTTCTATCCTCATTAATTGAGTTTCTTCCTTGGGTAGGAAAAAAAGAAAAGACAAGATGTACTTCTCATGCCCCACATGGAGGAGCTGGTTTGGTTAAAACCTGTTTTGGAAACAGAGGGTGGGGGTGGGGGATACATCAATTCACGGTGTGTAGCTTAAGGAAGAGAGTTTAAAGAAATTCAGATATGCCGAAAGGGAAGATCCCGAAGAAGAAAGGATGTCACAGTTTATGACTCCTGAGGGTCTTGTGTATATACTGGGTATGTATTTTCTGAGGTCTGGATGTAGCCCTGAGCCTTTCCAAATAATGGGAAAATGGATGCTAAGTATTGCTTGGAAGTACCTCCCTCCCTTCATCACGGCCGAAGATCGCTACGTCCTTAGCTCCACTCTTGACCCATTTTTGAGCCAACTTAGTGACTGCCTCTCAGGGGGAGTAGCCAGAAGTGTACCTGGGACAAAGAAAGGGAGGCTTACTTAAGATGTAGCTTGGTGGGGGAGGCCAAGAGAGAGTGTAGTCTGGGATGCACTGAAATTTCTACCCTCCTACATCTATGAGAGGAAGAAATACACTTTTACTGCCAAGGTGAGAGCCGGGTAGGGGAGGAGAAGTGTCCGTGGACGAGGCCATTGATGCCATTGATGACTGCTGATGCCCCCAGAGGTAGAATGGATGGGGGAGGAGGTGGCCCTAGAGAGATGATGTAGGGACGCCCTAACATTTTATGACCTGGAACAAAGCTCCAACTGACCCCTCTTACTTATAGCTGTAGAAGTAGGCTGACTAGGAGTTAACTAAAAGCATCAGGGGGAAGCCTGAAGACGCATAATGAGATATTCAGCCCTCCTTCCAAGAAGTGGAGGCTTGCAACTCATCAGGAAGATTCAGAATTCCAGTTACTCCTTCTTTGGCCATGCTTTTAAGGGAAGGAAGTCCTAAAGACCAGAAAACAATACACAGATTGGCATGAGTAGATTTCTGACATATACTATGTTCAGTTGTTTTTCTAGTCATGTCTGACTCTTCATGACTCCATTTGGAGTTTTCCTGGCAAAGATACTGGGGTGGTTTGCCATTTTTCTCCCACTCATTTTACAGATGAGGAAACTAAGGCAAACAGGATTAAGTGACTTGCCCAAGGTTACTCAGCTAGTAAGTGTCCCAGGACAGATTTGAACTCAGAAAGATGAGTCTTCCTGACTCCAGGTCTGGCGCTCTATCCAGTGTGTCACCTACCTGCCCATATGCTACGTGCTAGGTCCCAAATACAACCTAGGCAAATATAAAGTGGCCAACCATGTGATTAGGCCTAAGTATAGAGACAAGAAAGAAGTGGGAGAGGTATACCAGGAGAATACATTTCATAAAGGGTAAAATGAAGTCTTCTATGTGGCTATGCCAGTATTTAGTGGAAGTGAAAGTATAGAAAATCACTGGAGTTGAGGAGATTGAAGAAAGGTTTACTATGGCCCCTCCATCATTCCCGAAACTCATTAGCATACACTTCAAAGCCCACCACTTTCTAGTGTCTCCCTCCATGCAGAGGTTTCTCTTGGTGCGTCCTCCATGTGCACCATAATCCAGGCAAAGTCTATCTGCTAAGTTTCCCCTTTTGTCTTTGTTCACTTGACTCTCTAAACTCAGAAGTTTGGTTCAAATACAGTTTGGCCAAGCTAGCCCTGAGGATATTTCTTACTGAGCATCCATAGTACTGTGTGCCCAGGCATCTGATGCTCTGTCAGTCACCTTCCTCTTTTTAAAAACCTACCTATGAGTCAGGTACTGTGCTAAGTGCTGGCAATATGAAGAGAGGTAAGAACATAGTCCTTGCCCTCGACGAGCTTAATGGAGGGAGGAATCCATGCAAAAATTGTACATGAAAGATATATGCTACAGAAATGGATGTAATCTGAGAAGAAAAGTACTAGAATGGAGTGGGGGGGGGAGCTCCTGTAGAATGTGTGACCTTAAGTGGGACTTAAAGGAAGCCAGGGAAGCCAGGAGGTGGAGAAGAGGAGGGAGAGCATTCCAGGCAGGGGGGCCAGCCTGCACAAAGGCATGGGGTTGGAAGAAGGACGGTATACCATGTGTGAGGAGCAGCAGTGTCATTGGACCACAGAGTGTGTGGAGAGGAATAAAGGATAAGAAGGCTGGAAAGATGGGAAGGGGCCAGACTGGGAAGGGCTTTACATGCCACAGAGGATCTTATATATTGATCATGTGGGCAACAGGGAGCCACTGAAATTTACTGAGTAAAGGAGTGACGTGGTGGGTCCTGCACTTTAGGAAAATCATTCTGGTGGCTGAGTGGAGAATGGACTGGAGGTGGGGAGGCTCTTGAAGCAGGGAGCCCAATCAGAAGGCTATTACAAAGGTCCAGGTGAGAGGTGATAAGGGCTTGCCCTGGAGTGGTGTCCATATGAGTGGAGAGAAGGGGACATACGTGAGACTTGTGAATGTAGAAATGACCAACCTTGACAATCAGATATGTGGGGTGAGCATGAGTGAGGAATCGAGAATCATACCAAGGTCATTACCCTGGATGACTGAGAGTATGATGGTACCCTGGACAGCAATAGGAAAGGTCAGAAGAGCAAAGGATTTGGGCAGAAATATATTGAGTTCTGTTTTGGACATGTTGAAATGGTTATGGGACATCCAACCCAAGGTGTCCACAAGGCAGTTGGTGATGAGATGCTGCTGCTTTGGAGAGAGACTTAGGCTGGATAAATAGACATGATCACTGAAGCTGTGAGAGCTGATGAGGTCACCACATGAGAGGGTAGAGAGAGAAAAGGAGAGCCCAGGATAAAGCATTAGTGTGCACCCACTGTGAGGAGATCGACAAAGGACACTGAAGAGAGTGCTCAGATCAATAGGAGAACCAGGAGAGAACAGTATAACGAAAACCCAGAGAGGAGAGAGTTTCCAGGAGGAGAAGAGAGACAACAATGGCCAGTGCCAGACAGAGACCAAGAAGGATATGTACTGAGGAAAGGCCATTAGATTTGGCAGTTAGGAAGAAATCATTGGTAACTTGGAAGAGAGTAGTTTCAGTTGAATGATGTGGTGGGAAGTGAGACTGTGAAGGGCTGAGGAGTGAGGGAGAAAAGTGGAGGCAGCTGGTGGAGACAGCTTTTTCAAGGACTTTGAGGAGGAAAGACAAGATCCAGGATGAGGGTTTGAGGGGATGGTTGGGCATAGTGAGGGGGCTTTAAGGATAGCAGAGAGGGAGAGGGTGAAGATTAGAAAGGAGGAGTCATGAAAGGGGCAATCTAGAGGAGAAGATGAAGGGGGAACATGGAGAGGGGCCTTGTCCTTGGCTGGGAGAAAGAGCCCTTCCTCAGAGACTTGAATAAAAGAAGAAAGAATCATCTAGTGCCTGCTAAGTGTCAGACTTTGTGCTAGGAACTGGGAATACAGAGATAAAAAACAAATAGTTCCTGATCTCTGGGATCATCCACCATCTGAGGGAAACAACGTGCACATGTATAAGTGAATACAAAATCTATGCAGAGTAAAAACAGGCTAATTTTGTCAAGAAGTGAGGAAGGAGGGCATCACAGGTAAGGGGCACAGCCTGTGCAAAAGCGGAGATGAGAGATGGAGTGGCATGCATGAGGAATAGCAAGGAAGCCAGTCTGGTTGAGTGTGAGAAGGAGAATGATGAATAATCATACTAAGGCAAGTAGGCTGGAGCCAGATTGTGGCTTGCTTTAAATGCCAAATAGAGGAGGATAGCTCCAGAAGCAAGACAGAAAAGAAGCCAAAAAAGGGACTGAGCCAGTGGGCCAACCCATTATTATAGGTCAAGGCAAAGGTGTGACTTCCTCTAAGAATCTGAGCTAACCAAATCATCCTGGAGACAGCTCACATCCCCTCAAAGGTGCCATGTATTGGCTCCAGACGAGCAGACTCATCCTGGTGACAGACCCAGTCATTGGGATCCAATCAGGACTTGTCTTTTATCTTAGCCAGGTTCCAGTGGGTACCCTTACTATGGAGGTAGTGGTATGAACAATCAGGACTTGGAACAAAGGCTTCCTGCCCAATAAACTTGGGGAGTTCATTGGGAATATCCCAGATCAAGCCCTTGCATGAGAGCTTGGAAGTCCTCTCTTTACTCTCCATTTATTTGGCTTTTGCTGGAAAAGGAAGAATGGGCCTTGCCAGTAATTGACTGGCTAGAACTTGATCTCTTTTTCTGTGGTAGTGATGAGGAATTGTGCTGTGTGTGCTATAGGGTGACCTCCCATCAAGGAGAGGGGGAGCACAAGACTGCGTTAGATGAACTACCCAGGGGCAAACAGCAAGTGCTTTTTTCTGGCTTACAAGTCCTTTTTTTTAAAAAAATCCCATAGGCTGCCATGAAGCAAGTGGGTTTGAAGAGCCTGCACAGACCTGTTTTATTCACTGCCAACCCAACGGAAATCTGCTAATAAGAAAAGTGGGGAACTGAAGTGCTGATCTACATTAGCCTAACCGATAACAAACGACACATCGCCATTCATTACTTCGGCCATCAGAATCAAGCAGAGTGCCTGAAAATTGCTGTGCTGTGCACTCAGAAATCCAGAAGGGCCCAGGAAAGCTCTTACAATGGATTGGCCTTACTTCCAAATGATACATAGCTCAGATGCCGAATGCCTGGTGATCCAGAGAGAGAGGTTCAGTTTATATCTGGTGGAGATGTTGCCAATACCCTCGTGCCACTTGTGGGTGACATCAAGACTTTCGGTTCCAAACTATTAACATGAAACCAGGCATAATATGTTGGGGAAACAAAGGGCCATAGTGGCAGTGAAATCTGTAAAGGGTGGGATGGGAGGGAATAAAAAGGGGGGTCATGTTCATGATGAGGTTCAGAAACAGAGTCTTCTGTCTCATTGATACACTCAGGGAGCTTGACTCTCCACACAGATCTGTGGCCAAGTAGAAAGGAGTAGGTTTGGGGAGCTGGAGTTGACTCTTTCAAGTTACAATGGCAATAGTCATTCATTCTTTCAACAACAATATCTAGCATTTGTATATCACTTTAAGGTTTGCAAAGCCCTTTACAAGTATCATCTCATTTGATCCTCGAAACAACTTTGGGAGGTAGGTACTGTTATCATAACCATTTGATAGATAAGGAAACTGAGGAAGACAGAGGTTAAATGACTTGCCTAGGAAGTATAGCTAGTAGGGCCAAATTCAAACTCAGATCTGCCTGATTCCAAGTCCAACGCCCTATCCACTATGTCACCTAGCTGCCTAACCAGCATTTATTAAATGCCTCCAATGTCCCAGGCGCGGTGCTAAATCTGGTGATGCAAATACAAAAACAAGCAGTCCCAGCCCTTCACGAACTTACATTCTACTCACATGTATTCAGATAAATGAATATCAAATATATACAAAGTAATAGCAAGAGACTGGACAGGGAAAATCTGCAAAGGCTTCGTGTAGGGCGTGGCATCTGAGCCTCGAAGGAAGCTGTCGATTTTAAAAGACAGGTGAGGAGGAAAGGGTATTTAAGGCTCAGGGGAGAAGGTGAAGAAGGAATGGCATCTACACAGAGGAGAAAGTAGGCCAGTGTAACTAGAACACAGAGTGTGCTTGAAAGGGAATGATGCATAATACTCCTAGAAAAGTTGATTGTCAGTGTTTGAAATGCCAAACGGAGGAGTTCCCATTTAATACTAGAGGCAATAGTTAGCCACTGGTGTTTCTTGAACAACGGAGTGACATCCTTAGAACTGTGTTTTTAGGGAAATAACTCTGACAGCTGAATGGAGGATAGATTGGAGACCAGTTAAAAGGCTGTTGCCATAGTCCAGGTGAGAGGTGAAGGCTGTATGAGGAGAGAGAAGGGACACAAAGCAGAGATGTGCTAGTGGAGCCAATGGGACTTTTGATCTGCATGGTGATAGACTTATCTCTTACCATGGCATAGCTAGCTTAGGATGCTAGGGCGATACTGGTCCCCAGACCACAGCCTTATAACATGAGCTTCAGTTCTGGGCCAATGCACTGCTCCCAAAAACAACCACTCTGGGGGGTGGTGAGGGTTGGGGAGTAGCTTTAGCAGAATAGCATTGGAGGCCCAGAAGGCTACTATCAGAGCAGAGAATGCCAGGGTCACAAGAGAGGCTCATGTATGGTTTGTGTTTGTCTAAGACAAAAGCCAGCTCGGGCACAGTATCCCAGGGGGAGCAGCTAAATCAATACCTAGAAGGTTACTGTAGGAAGGAGTAAGATGAGGCAGAAGTAAAGCAACTTGGATTATCCAGGCAACATTGACAAGTACCATTGAGTAGTCACTGGTAGCTCAAACACCACAACTGGGGTCAGTGGCCAAGGCCCATTTTTCAGAGTCAGACCATGGGGAGACAGAAAGACATGGTGGGCTCCTCAGACAGTCTCTCTGTTTGTTTTCTGAAAGGGCTGGACAGACTGCTCCTCCTCCTAAAACGATGTTGGTAGTCCTCTGCTCCTGGGTTGCTGGGATTTTAACAGTCTGATGCTCCCTTGCTCCTTTTTTTTTTTTGCTTCTTTTGATGAGGCAATCAGGGTTAAGTGACTTGCCCAGGGTCACACAGCTAGTAAGTGTCAAGTGTCTGAGATGGAATTTGAACTCAGGTCCTCCTGACTCCAAGGCCGGAGCTCTATCCACTGCGCCACCTAGGGGCTCCCATATCTTGCTCCTTTCTGGAATAATAGTGTTGATTTTGTTGCTTCCCTCTGGGTCCCATTCCTCTGCTGCTTGCTAACTTAAATAAACTCAAATTAGACTGGCCCCCATACCAGACTCTGACATCCTCTGCTCTAATAATAGCTGGCCTTCTGCATTTCCAGTGCATTTAGTAGGACCTAGCCTGAGGCTTTTTTATTATAATTTACTCAAGAATACCCTGCTGTTATTTCGTAGCCCAGCTGGCTGGATGCCTGTAAGATATAGGGGCACTGAGGGCTCTGTTCAGCTACCCTTATTGATTGATGTCTGGCTCTCTTCCCACCACTGGGCACATGTGGTTGCCATGGTCCTTGGCCTTAAGACCCCACTCTTGTTTAGAAAACAAGAGTCACTCATATCAGACAATTAGCAAACAAGGAAATACTCAGCTGCATGGTTTCCTTTCATGACCACCCTCGTCTTCCTGCTATCATTTAAATAGAGGTGACTCCCCGTCCCTGGCCCCATAAGCTTTCCCCCAGCAGATTCACAATTTCAGCTCCCTGCTGTGAGTGAACAGTTCCCAAATCTACACGTTTTGCTTCACCTTGACCTTGACCTTTCTAGTCCCATAACCATCTAACATTATAACTCTGAAAGTAGCAAGTCCGAGTTTACCTTCTTAACACCAATTAGGGATGACATTTTTCTTAGCCGCTGAGAATTGGACTTAGTTAACAGCCTACCAGGGGCAGCTAGGTGGCACAGTGGATAGAGTTGGAGGCATTTAGGATTAGAGTCAGGAGTGTTGGGCTTGGAGTCAGGAAGACCTGAGTTCAAATCTGGCTTCAGGCACTTGCTAGCTTGTGACCCTGGGCAAGTCACTTCGCCCTGTTTGCCTCTGCTTCCTCATCTATAAAATGAGCTGGAAAAGGCAATGACAAACCACTCCAGTATCTCTGCCAAGAAAACCCCAAATGGGGCAGGAAGAGTTGGACACAACTGAAAAGACTGAACAACATCAAACAGCCTACCAGACTCAAAAGCTAGCTTTCTGGTGTGCCACCTGCTTCTAACGAGGACACTTACCAAAAGTTAAGTGAGCTTGCCCAGGAGTCAGGAGACCCAGGCAATAGGAAAGTTGCTACGCCATTCTGGGTCTTAATTTCCTCATCTGCAAAATAAATGGCTTAGAACAGATGACCTCAGTTCTCTCTCAACTCCAAGGTTTGATTATTTGGCTGTTTAGAAGCCGTATGGTATAGTGGACGAAGAGCTGGCCTCAGAGGCAGAAAGAATTCAAGTCTCACCTCTGAGGCATAGTGGTTGTGTGACCCAGGGCAAGTTAGTTAACTACTCAGTGCTCCAGGAAACTCTCTAAAATTATAAATTGCAGAACAGGTACCACTGACAGAGGGAATTTGCTACACCAATGAAATAACCAATCTGGTCTAAAAAAAAAAAAAAGGTTAGTGAGGTTCAGCCAAGATGGCAGAGCAGAGGCAGGAACTCACCTGAACTCTCCCAAATTCCCCTCCAAACAACTATATAACAACACCTCAAATTGAATTCTGGAGTGACAGAGCCAACAAAAGGTCAGGGTGAATTGGTTTTCCATCCCAGGATTATTCAGGAGTCAGGAAAGTTCTATCAAACCAGGGTAGTGGTTGGGCCCAAAGCTCCCTCAGTCAGGGGGTTGGACAACTGGTCAGAAAGAGGTTGCAGGAGACATTTTGCTGGTACTAGGTATAGGAATCTGGCGCATTGCCTATGTGTGGTTCCAAGTTGCAGTTCCAGGGCAAAGAGGAGCACTAGCTCTTGTGGCTGCAGGGGAACAGGGTCTCTTCCTGAGTAAAGAACAGAGCCAGACCAGGAAAACAGTGGCCACACTTCTCCTTAAGTTATACCACCTCGGAAGAACCAAAAATGTTCCGACCACCAGTACTGTCTCTGAAAACAGCAGCATGAAAAAACATGAAGTTGGGACATTGCCCCCCTCACCCCAGGAGCAGAGCCGAACTTTAACATAAAGTTAAAAGTCAAGAAACAGGCTAGGAAAAACAGCAAACATCAACAACAAAGAACCTGACCTTAGAAAGTTACCATAGTGAGAAGAAGATCAAAACACAAACTCAGAAGAAGACAATGATGTCAAAACAGCTATGAGCAAAGCCTTAGAGAAAAATATGAATTGGACATAAGCCAAACAAGAAGTCCTGGAAGAGGTAAAAATGATTTTCAAAATGAAATAAGAGAAGTAGAGAAAAAAATGGGAAAATAAATGACTGATACGAGAAAACTATGAAAAGAGAGTCAACAGCTTGGTAAAAGAGGCACAAAAAATGCTGAAGAAAATAATACTTTAAAAATAGAATAGACCAAATGGTAAAAGAGGGACAAAAATTCATTGAAGAAAAGAACTCCTTAAAAAGCAGAATTGGCCAAATGGAAAAAAGGTCACAGAAGAAGATAATTCCTTAAAAATTAAAATTGGGCAAATGGAAACTAATGACTCCGTGAGACAGCAAGAAACAACAAAACAAAGTCAAAAGAATTAAAAATAGAAGAAAATGTGAAATATCTCATTGGAAAAACAACTGACCTGAAAAATAGATTGAGGGGAGATCATTTAACTATACAGCAACAAGTCAGGAGTCAGGAAGACCTGAGTTCAAATTTGGTCTCAGACACTTATTAGCTGTGTGACCCCGGGCAAGTCACTAATTCTGTTTGCTTCAGTTTCTTCATCTGTAAAATGAGCTAGAGAAGAATCATTTAATTATAATTGAATAGATCATTGGACTAGCTGAAAGCCACAATCAAAAAAAGAGCCTAGACATCATCTTTCAAGAAATTATCAAGGAAAACTGCCCTGATATGCTAGAACCTGTGGATAAAATAGAAATGGAAAGAATCCACCAATCACTTCCTAAAAGAGATCCCAAAATAATAACTCCCAGGAATATTATAGCCAAATTCCAGAGCTCCCAGGTCAAGGGGAAAATATTGTAAGCACCCAGAAAGAAGCAATTCAAATATCATGGAGCCACAGTCAGGATCACACAAGATTTAGCAGCTTTCACATTAAAGGATTGGAGGTCTTGGAATATGACGTTCTGGAAGGCAAAGGAGTTAGACTTACAACCAAGAATAACCTACCTGGCAAAACTAAATATATAATACTCTTGGGGGGGAAAAGATATTTAATGAAATAAAGGATTCTTCAAGCATTCCTGATGAAAAGACAAGAGCTGAATAGAAAATTTGACTTTCAAATACAAGACTCAAGAAAAGCATAAAAAGGTAAACTGGAAGAGAAATCATAAGGGATTCAATAAGATTAAACTATTTACATTCCTATATGGGAAGATGATACTTGTAACTCCTAAGAACTTTATCATTATTAGGACAGAGGGTGTGGGTATAAGTTGACCATAATGGGATGATTCCAAAAAATAAAATTAAAAGGTGAGGGGAAAAAAAGGATTCACTGGGAGAAGGGGGAAGGGAAAAGAAGAGGGGGAAATTATCTCACATAGAAGAGTCACAGAAGGAACAGCTTTGGCAGAGGAAGGGAAAATGGGTGGTGGGGTGTTGAGCAATGCTTGAACTTTACTCTCATCAGAATTGGCTCAAAGAAGGAATAACACACATTCAGTTGGGTTTAGAGATCTATGTTAACCTACAGGGAAGTAAGAGGGAAAAGGGATAAGAGAAAGGGTAGGGGACTGATAGAAAGGAGAATGGATTAAGGGAGGTGGTGGTCAGAAGCAAAAGAGACTTTTGAAGAAGTACAGGTTAAAAAGAAAGAAAGTAGAATAAACAGGGGAAAATAAGATGGAGGGAAATACACAGTTAGTGATCATAACTGTGAACATGAATGAGATGAACTCACCCATAAAACAGAAGCAGATAGCAGAATGGATTGAAAAACCACAATCCAACAATATGTTGTTTACAAGAAACACACTTGATCAGCACATTTTTGGGGGGAGATGGGGCTAGGCAATGGGGTTAAGTGACTTGCCCAGGGTCACACAGCTAGTAAGTGGCAAGTGTCTGAGATGGCATTTGAACTCAGGTCCTCTTGACTCCAAGGCTGGAGCTCTATCCAGTGCACCACCTAGCTGCCCCTGAAAAATTTGGTCAATATATTTTTTTTTTTTGAAGAAACACACTTGAAACAGACATACGCCAAAAGCAAAAAAAAAAAAAAAACCTAATTAAAAGAGATAAGCAGGGAAACTCAATTTTGCTAAAAGGTACCATAGACAATGAAGTAATATCAATACTAAATATATACGCACCAAATGGCATAGCATCCAAATTCTTAAAGGAAAAGTTATATGAATTATAGGAGGAAATATCAAAACCATACTAGTGGGAGATCTCAGCTTTCCTCTTTCAGAACTAGATAAACCTAACCACAAAATAAACAAGAAAGAAGTTAAGGAGATGAATAGAATATTAGAAAATTTAGATATGATAGACCTCTGGAGAAAGCTGAATGGGAATAGAAAGGAGTATAAGCTTTTTCTCAGCTGTACATGACACTTACACAAAAACTGACCACTTCTTAAGGCATTAAAACCTCACAACCAAATGCACCCAAACCTCTGCCTTGTGGGTACCTGAAATGCCAACATTAGAGCATTATTCTTTTGGCTTAACCTTTACCTTCTCCATCTGGTCCTCTTTCACACTGCCATAAGTCGCTAATATTCATGTGAAGGAGGTGATCCTGTTGTTTTCTGATGCTTTTCCGTATGGTTCTTCCATGCAGAAACTCTCCCCACATCTCAGATCTCACCCCATATAAACTTAGGAGGTCTTAGAAAGCTCCCTGAGACTCAGTGAGGGAAAGTTACCTTGCCTATGGTCATGCAGCTAGTAAGTGTGCAAGGCAGAATTTGAACCTAGGTCTTCCTGACACCAAATCTAGCCATACTGCCTCTCTTTTTCACACTGAGATTAAATGTAGTGAAAATGTAATGCAGAGGGGAAAGGACTTAAATGTGCAAAAATATTTATAGCAGTTCTTTTTATGATGGCAATGAATTGGAAATAGAGGGGATGCCCATCCATTGGAGAATGGCTGAACAAGTTATGATATAGGACTGTGATGGAATACTACTGTCCTATAAGAAATAATGAGTGGACAGATTTCAGAAAAACCCCAACAGACTTAAATGAACTGATGCAAAGTGAAGTGAGGAGAATGTTGTACACAGTATCAACAACATTGTGTAATGATCAACTATGAATGACTTAGCTCTTCTTAGCAGTACAGTGATCTAAAACAATTCCCAAGGATTCATGATAGAAAATGCTGTCCACATCCAGAGAAAGAATTGATGGGAGTTTGAATGCAGATTGAAGCATACTATTTTCACTTTATTTTTTTTCATGGTTCTTTTCTTTTGGTCTGTTTCTTCTTTCACAATATGACTAATGTGGAAATATGCTTTACATGATTGCACAAACATAACCTATATCAAATTGCTTACCATCTTTGGGAAGGGATGGTGAGGGAGAGAGGGAGAAGATTTGGAACTCCAAATTTTCAAAAAGTGAATGCTAAAAATTGTCCTTACTTGTAATTGGAAGAAATAAAATACAATTTAAGAAGTGAAAAAAATGTAGTGCAGTATAATATACTTTGTAATCCTTCATGTGCCATGAATTTTTTTAAACTCAGGACACCTTCACACTCTTAAAATTTATTGCAGACCCCCCCTACAAGAGCTTTGGCTTATGTGAGTCATAATCTATTAATAATTACCATCTTCAAAATTAAAATGCCTTGGTATTATTATAAAAACAATGTTGACCTCATAGACCCCCTGAATGGGTTTTGGGAACCCCCAGGAATCCCAGCATGCACTTTGAGAAGCAACAGGAGCTCCAGGAGCTTTTGCTATCTTTCCTTTTTTCAGTGGAGTTCAGAGATAAACAGTCAGAGCACAAGGTACCCTCCTCTGGCTTTTCTTCTTTAATATTTAATATTCTCTAGATTGTTATGCAGGTGGATAAATGATTGCTTTTTATAACTGAGTGAGAATATTGGGGTGTAAGCTCTTCCTTCCTTTTTCTTTCTTTCTCTCTACCTCCCTCTTTCCCTTCCATTCCTTCCTTCCTTCCTTCCTTCCTTCCTTCCTTCCTCCCTTCCTTCCTTCCTTCCTCCCTTCCTCCCTTCCTTCCTCCCTTCCTCCCTTCCTTCCTTCCTTCCTTCCTTCCTTCCTTCCTTGCTTCCTTCCATTCCTTCCTTCCTTCCTTCCTTCCTTCCATTCCTTCCTTCCTTCCTTCCTTCCTTCCTTCCTTCCTTCCTTCCTTCCTTCCTTCTTCCTTCCTTCCTTCCTTCCTTCCTTCCTTCCTTCCTTCCTTCCTTCCTTCCTTCCTTCCTTCCCCATAACCATATACCTAACTAAATTTGGTGGAACTAGGTTGTTCCTCCCCTATTCAAGATCTTCTTAGCCTGCCAAAATTCGAATGAAATTTGTATATACACACATAGCACATATATATATATATATACATACATACACATGATTAAGTGCAATCATTAAAGAAGAATGATTGTACTTGGTTATTCCAGGATGAACCCTGTCCCACTTTCTAAATTCATTACTTTTAGTAATTTCACCCAGAAATTGACTGTGAGCAAACTACCTGGTTTCACTGAATTTAGCATACTGCATAGTACACACACACACATATATGAACATATATAGACATTCATATACAATTTTACATGTTTGAGAATCAGTCAACAGAAAGTGGAAGCATTATATAAAGCTCACAAGCAACAATTTGTGTTTTACAAGAAAATCTGGATCTTAATCCAGGATCAGGTTCTGAAGTTCTCACCTTCAGTGAAGAGAAGATTGTAGAACAGGAGTTTCTGCCAGGAGGAATTGATTCCCCAAAGGCAAGTTCTAATGCATCATTGGTCCTGAAGAGCAACGTAAATTATAAAGAATGTGAACAAATAGGGTTGGCCTTGATACCTTGTTAGGCCTTGACTTATTCTTGGAATGGGAGTATTCCCTGGAAGGTGAGTGATTTCTCTTTCCTTAGATACATATTTCTAGAGATAGATATAGATGTATACACACATATACACATACATACATATGTACATATGCACATGTGTGTGTGTGTGTGTATTTTTTCATTTCTGATACCATTGGATCGTAGAATCCTAGACTTTAAACTAGAAGGTCTTCCTGAGGCCATCCAGCCCAACCCTGTCTTTTAACACATCCCAGACTTCTTGTAAAGAGAAGGCTTCTTGTGTAGGAACCTTGGTTAGCAAACAGCTTTTCATGAAAACGTTTTCTTGTCATGGTCATTGGCTCTGTTTTCTCTGATACCTTCCATAGACTACTTACATACTCTTTTCTAAGTCTTCCTTGTAGCAAAGAAAAAACTTTTCTTTTAAAAGGGGGCAGTGACTGGTTCTTTCCACTACCCTGGCCCGGGCTTATCTCTTTTGCCTTTGAAGCAGCAATTACCAGTGTAGAAGCTAATTAGCATGTTGCTATCTCTAAGTGAACAGGGAGCAATTCTCAGAGAGAAGCCATTTGACATGACTTAAAGGGGACCATTGTTAATAATTAGACCACAAACAACTCTGTTCCCATAATGTGAAGCATCTAGCTAGAACCCACAAAAGGAAGCTCAATGGTCAGTAGTCTCAGGTCAGCCTTTTCTCTCCCTGCCCAAAGCTAAGCTTTGGGCAGATTCCCAGGTCTAGACCTGTGACCTCATTGGTAGAGTGAACTCTTTGGCATAGATGTGCCTTCTATAGCTACTGATTGGAAACTTGGCCATAATTTATAATATTAATAATTATAATAATAGTAGCTAATATTTATATAGCACCTACTTCATAAATATTCTCTCATTTGATCCTCACAACAACACTGGGAGGTAGCTGCCGTTATGGTCCCCATTTTACAGATGAAGGGACTGAGGCAGACAGAGGTGAAATTACTTTTTCAGCTAATAAGAGTCTGACGCTGGATTTGAACTTAGGTCTTCCTGAGTCTAGGCCTAGCATTCTATCTGCTGTGCCAAGAGAGCTTCTCAGAGCTTGAGTGGACTGTAAGTCAGCGATGTGAAGTGGTAGTCAGAAAAGTACATTAAGAGAGGTGTAGCTTCCAAGAGTAAGGAGGGGTCAGGCCTGCCAACCTCTGCCCTGGTTGAACCATACCTGCCATGTGGACACTGGCACGTGTGTCCTGTGTTCTGGCTGGCTGTAGAGGGCAGAACAAGAGATACCAATGCAGGGAGGCAGATATCAGCACGATGTAAGGAAAAACTTGCCAGCATTTAGAGTGGTCCAAGCTGTCTCATGCTGCCTCAAGAGAAGCTGAGTTCTTCTTCCCACTAGAGCTTTCTGAGCAAAGGCTGAATGACAATGGGCCACATGGGTAGTAGACAGGTTAAGGTTAGAGTTAGCATTGCACTGGTTCGGGTTGGACTCCCTTCCAACTCCGAGATGCCGGGGCTCTGCTCTATAGAAGACAAGAACCTAGGCGTTGGGCCCAGCGATGCCCAAGGTCCATCCTGGCCATACCTGTAGCTCCTCCTTCATCTCTCAGTCACATGCCAGGGAGCAAGTAGCTACAGTGCCCTTAGTCCATGGCACCCTACCGGGCCCAACCCATACATAGGGTTCGAGTAGGCCACTGAGTTGCAGGTTACCAGGGATCTGTTGCTGAGACTTTAATGTTCTTAGCCATATGTTCCATTCCTGAGGCAATATATTGAATAGAGTATCTGGCCTTGAAGTTAGGAAGACCAGAGATCAGGTCCTACCCGTGCTACGTACTAGATGGGTGACCCTGGGCAAGTCACTTAACTTTTCAGTGCACCAGGTAACTCTCTAAGACTTGCAGTAGTAGAGGACGTTTCCATGATGGCAGTGGCCCACACATCCACCCCAGTGTGACTTGGAACTTGTGCCAGATCTCGTCCCATTGGACAGTGTGCCATCTCAGCCTGACCTAAAGCTTTCTCCAATCCTTTCGTGTCCTTAGAGGACAAGGCCAGTACTCGCCTCTAAAGGCCCTCTTGGCGCTTTCCTGGAGCGTGCCCAAGACCATGACTTCCTGCATAGTCAAGGTCAAGTCAAAGAAGGAAATCTCTGGTCAGTTTGTAAACAGAAAAGGGAATGGAAAGGAGGAGAAAGTGGGCCTAGGATGGTGCTTTGGGTTTTTAATTTCTTCCAAAGGGAATGTTCACTTTCTTTTCCGGTCTTTCCCCCTCCCTTCTAAGAGCTTCTGGTTCAGAGCTGTGAAAGTCTGTTTGGGTGCCCAGAGGAATTCCCATCTTTTGGTTTCCAGCGAACCAGCTGCATGTTCACATGGGCCCCTTTTCTGTCCAAGCCTGGATTCACTAGCAAAGATGGAGGAGAGTACATCTAGCCCTTGTTCTTTAAGGAAAAGGACTCTGTTTCTCTTGTCTCAGAGCAGCTTGGGCCTAAATGAAGAAAAGGGTTCTGAGTAATCCAAGTATTGATTTCTTTGCAAGTAAAATAAAAATTGCTTAGAGACATCACAGGGGCATGTATGTATTTAAAAGAGTTAAGAAAATGCTTCTGAAATGTACTGACTGTGTGACCCTATGCAAGTCACCTTACCTCCCCACACGGAGGGGCTGGAATCAGTGGGGGCTGTTAACATTTTCCCCAGGGTGAATGTCAAGGTGTAGAGTCATAACTATAAGTATTAGGGGCATGAGGGATGGGGAGGAAATTAGCATGAAACACGTGCTCAGATTTGGGAGAATGGAGGTGTCAGCCCTCATGAATGGAGATCCCCGGATACCGTATAAGCATTTCCCATGAGGAAATAGGGCCAGGGGAACCACAACTCCAGCAAACATTGGTAAGCATCTACTGTGTGTCAGGCACTGTGCTGGGCATTGGGGATATGGTCCCTGCTCTCAAGAAGCTCATCATCTAATGGGGAAGACAACACACAAACCACTATATACATACAAGATATCTAAATATATGTGTGTACACATATGTATATATCTGTGTACACACATGTATATGTGTATGTATATGGAAGAAATCTCAGAGATAAGACATTAATTAGTACTGGGCAGAGAGCACTGGGGAGGAGCTGGTCTAAGGTGATTCCATCAGGGAGGAGGAAATATACGCATGGCATCTGAGAGCTTCCAATTCTAACTACTTATTCTTGCTAACTACAGGAGGTGTTAGATACTAGTAGAGTATCTAGTAGGCTGGCCTTGGGGATCAAGAAATCTAGGTTCAAGGCCTGCCTCTGACACATACTAGCTGTGTGACCTTGGGCAAATCCCTTAGCCTCTCTGTGCCACTAGGCAACAATGTAGGAGTAGAAGTTGTAGCTAACTAGCTGGCTTCCACTGGAAGAAGTTTACACACCAGGAGTTCCCTACAGTGACAAAATCCCAGGTCCAGACAAGCAGGGTCAGCACCCACACAGTGTTGTTGCCCTGTGACACAGTCCTCCTTTTCCAATCCCAGTTACAGCTCCATCAGGGTCAGTAAACTCAACGCTGATTATTTCTTGCTGTTTGCACAATCAGAGTCCCCAAAGTCTTCCCAAATTTACATCCAAACTTTAAGCCTTTCAAACACACTGGTGACCCAGATAAATTAAGGTTCTATCTACACTGGGCCAGAAGAGGCAGCCAATTCATTCAATCATTCAGATGGTTTATTTCCATGACTGCAAACAGCCGGTTTGAATACATTTTTGACTGAGCTGACTGATTATTTTGGCATCACAGAGGTACAGCCTGAGAGGCGGGGGCGGCAGGCTGACCCAGAGGAGCGCCTCCTAAGACTAACTTGGACAGAGGGCCCGTTCAGTGTTATGAGCAATAGCAAAGAGCAGAGGGGGAGCGGGGGAGGGGGGGCTGTAGAATGTGCCCTTGATCCAGGCCCTGAATAGGGGAACTAATAGAGGGCGTTTAGGGAGAACAAAGCTAGTTAAGAACTGAGCCACGAAGGGCCCCATTTTGTCCTTGGAAGCTGATGAGCAACTGGAAGTGAGGCCTCCCAGTCACTTGTGGCGGATTCACCATTCCTGATCCCAGGCACTTTGCAACACACAGACTCTCCTGGGGTGGTCAATTCCCCATCCACGGTTTCGTTCCAATATAGAACCTTGTTCCCACTTAGAAGAGAAATTGTATCTCAGGATCCTTTGTTCTAGATCCCTCTGCCCAGTTACCCAAGTATGATGGATTCTTGGTGAAGGGAAGCGGAGAGCCGTGTGCTACATTGCAATGTCTTGCCCTTGATTCCAGTTGAATGGTGCCCCCCATATGTGTTCTAGAATTCTACCCCTTACTTTCGAGGCTGCAGGTTGAACCTGGTGTCTAGCTTCATAGAACCTTCAGAGCCCTTCCAAGTGATCCTGGGATCCTAGATCAAAACCATTGCTACAGAAGAGGGCATGAGGCTTAAGGGGATGGAGTGACACAGCCACCAAATGAGGATTTATAGGCAGATTCTATTACTTGAGATCTTCCCCACCCAAATACCTGGCTTCTTCCTTCCCCTCCATCCTTTCTGTTGTTCGTCTCCCTGGTAAATGTCTTACCCTTGACAAAGGGACATAGGAAAGTACCCGTGTTTGCATGAAATCCACCAAAGGGGACATCCTAAGGAAGAAAGTTGAAGCAGACCTATGTAAGGTAGGCTGCAGAGGAAGGGGGAGAATAATGCATCTCCAATGGCTTGAAGCAAAAGGATCGTTCTGTTTGGTAATGATACAAGCTGAACGTGAACGGTGATCCACCTTCAACTGCTAATGGGTACCGCATCATATGATAGCCATGCCAGTTAACCGAAATCAATCTGCCCCATCGTCTAAAGGATGTTTAAGCTACTTATGATATATTTTCCCAAGACTTTGTATTGGAAAAGGAGCTCTGAAGGTATGTTAGACGAGGCCACTGGATATTGAGGAGAAGGAAGAAATGGGTTGGGAATGTTTTGCTGGCTCAAAAAACTTAAACCACATTGATTGTGCCACTAGTGTGATTTAGTGGAAAGAACACTAGCTCCTGATATCCCATGATTTGAGTTCAAAACCTGCCACTGATGTGAACAACCTCTATGACCTTGGACAAGTCATTGAACTTCTTTGGTATTCATTCTCTTCATCTGTAAAATAATGAAATTGGACTAGTTCAATTAGGAAGTACCTTCCAGCTCCGAATCCGTGATCCTGGCCATTAACATATGTTCCCATGTTCCTTGCTCTTTTTTTCTTTTGTACCCATCTTGAACCTCTTTAGGCTTAAATCTTTCTTCATGTGGTATTTTGTTGGGGTTTTGTTTTTGTTTCATGGGAGCTGCCTGGAGAGTTCCTTCACATACCGGCACTATGTTTGTGGGCTGTCCAGAGCACGGCTGCACTCAGCCCAGTCCAGAATTGGAAGAGGCCACTGGGCAGTGGGAAATTGGCTCGCTGTGCTTCCACAGTGACCCAAGAGTGACTTTTTCCTCTTCTACTCACTTCTCCACTTGTCCTGTCCCCTGCAGCCAGGAGAATGGAATTTGGAAGCTTTCCTTCTATTTATCCAAATTCTGAAGATCACAGGACTTAAGAACTGCAAGTGACCTTAGAGGTTATCTAGCCACCCTGCTCATTTCACAGATGAAGATACTGAGGGCCAGAGAAGTCACATGATTTGACCAAGCTCCCATAGGTTCTGTTCTCTAGGTTTCAATTAGAGCCATCCCACCTCGCCTGCCTCTGTATTTATCCATAAGTTGGGGAAGTCGGTCTACAGAGTCTCTTCATTATGCATTCATGGGATTTAAAGAATGGCATTATGATACAGAAGGAAGAGTATTGGACTAGGGACCGAGAGAACTGGGTCCTAGCCATGCCATGGAGTCACTGAGTGACCTTGGACAATTCACTTTTTTTCTCCGGGCTTTCCGTTCCTCGCCTGTAAAATGGCTGGGGGCCAAGGGGTGGGAGTGATGGTGGGGGCTAGACTAGGTGATTTCCAAGATCTCTTCCAGCTCTGATAGTCTATGAGCCAATGGATTTTGCTTTCTTTTCTTCTCTGCCATATTCTGTACAGCTCAGAAACCACATCCCCTCCCAGGTTTTCCTAGCTACCCTGGCTTCTCCCGGCCAGCCTCTGTCTACACAGTGGGAACCACAATGTCTGGCTGACTTTGGGCCTGAACCAAAAGTTGTTCAAAGTTCTGATTCATGTTGGAATGGATGGACCTGGAGCCCATGATTGGGTGGAAGCAGGACTTTCCATTCCAGGTCGATCTGTTAGTCCCTGGGAGAAAGGACCGCAGTGGAAAGTCATGTGGCCGGCTGTTTGTCTGTCTTCCATGCCAGTTACATCTTGCAGCTCTTTGTAGACCGAGCCACAGTATCCTGGATACTCTTGGCTTGGCTTCTATGTCTCTCCTCATGGTAGGATCATAGATGCAGAGATGAAAAAGATCTTAGAAACCATTTTACAGATGAGAAAACTGAGGTAGAGAAGTGGCATGACTTGCCCAAGGTCACATAGTTTGTACTGGCAAAGGTGGGATTGGAACCCAGAGCCTCCATAGTCAGTAATCTTTCTAGGAAACCACAGAAAGTGCCATGAGCACTCCCTGGATAGATAAAAAGGACTTAGACAGAAGAGAATCTGGGGAGATAATCCACTTCTGAACCCACTTTAATGTTCTGTGCACCCTGCATTCCTTCTCATCAAAGCAAGACAAATTGTCTCCCAAATGAAGTTGTCAGCTACGAGAATTCTGTGAGCTGTGGATTATACAAGATCGATTCTTCACTGTGATGCTGCTGACTGAGGGGGCTAAGCCACAGCCCATTGGTGCTGGGGCAAATGAGCCTTCCCCCGTAGGCAACCCAGGACAAAACCCTGCAAGAAACAAGGAATAATCTAGGAAGCAAAACCCAATCCCCCAAAGACCTTCAGAGGTGGCGGAGAAGAAAAACAGGAGCCAATCTTTTCCTGCTCAGTCCCTGCTTGATTTTCTGTCTCTGATCATTAAGGTCTCCTTGCTTACAGCACTAAGTGGAGTTAAGGGGGATTAGATGGAATTGATGAAGTGATAATTATCTCTCTGTGGTATGTGATTTGCATTTGGTTAAGAATATATTTATGTTCCTTGCAAAAGCAGGAAATTAAAGGAGTGAGCTTTTATGTGGAAATGTACATCTGACTCTGGGTCAGATGGTGAGAAAAGGATTGTTTTTCCAAGACTTTGGGGACTTCCTACTTCTACCGCCTGGTCCGTGACCTCAGAGATTAAAGGTAGTCTGCTTCATGGGGGCACTGAATTTAATTCAATTGAACAAGCATTTGTTAAGTACCAGCTATGTGCCAGGCATTGTGCCCTGCTCTAGCACAAAATGACAATGATCCTTGCCCTCGAGGAGCAGCCATTCTACCATAGCATCAGATTTAGAGTTGGAAGGGCTCTTACAGGTCATTTAAGCCAGAGCTCTCATTTTACAGATTAGGAAACTAAGTCCCAGAAAAGTGGAATGATGAGGCCAGGGTTATATTGGTGGAGATTGGTAGGGGGCAGGATTTGAATCTATGTCTTCTGGCTTCAAATCTATCCTTCCTCTTCTTGTACCTCTCTAGTGCTCCTGTTACTAAATACCTGCTGAATTTTCTGGGGGGAAAGTGATAGAGTAAGAAGAGAGAAGATAGAAGTTGGGCCCAGTTAACAGGCAAAGGCATTACCCTCATTCCAGAAGGCTTCACTGGCTCCCCTGCTTGCTGTTGTAGTAGGTGGCCAGGGAGGCGGCCCTAGCAGATACACAGAAGAATCCTGAGCAGGCAGCCTGCAGCTGGGGCCTTGTGCCCCCCCCCCAACCCAAGGGGTCAACAGCTGACAGAGCTATTGTAGGGTCAATGAGCCTTTTTCCATTTGGCCTTGTGGAGGAGGCCTAGTGTCAAGAGTACGGGTTCATGTGGTTGGTGCCCTCCATCTGGTAACCTACTACACTAGCTTGTTTTCTGTAGAGAGAAGATGAATTGTTTCTGGGCCTCCAGTTTCCTTTCCTGTAAGGACCTCTCTGTGTGACCTGAAGCAAATTGCTTGGCTTCTCTGTGCTTCCTTTGTAGACTGAGGGGACTGGATCCAATGCCTTCCGAGGCCCCTTCCAGCTCTACACCCCTGAGGAGCTAACCATTGGTCCTCTTCGAAAGCAAACGGCAAACAAAACAATCCTGATCCATTGGCCTTCCTTACCTCTCAGGAGCACTGCATACTTCTCCAAACACTTTCCTGCCCATTATCCTGATTCTTCCACTAACCGTTGATGTGACCTTGGGCACTCACCTCTCTAGGCCTGAATTTCTCTGTCTGTAAACTGAGGGCATAGAGATTAAGTGCCTACTATGTGCCAGGCACATGGGACAATGAAAGCAAAAATGGAACAGCCCCTGGCACTCAAGGGGCTTGGATTTCCTAGCATAATTATGGGAAGGGAAGGAGGCAGAGATTGTCCTAGACTTAGATATGTCTTCCTGCCAGTTCTCCAGTACTTGGATTTCTGTGCCCTTATCTGTGCATCACAGCCACCCTGTGAAGTAGGCAGGGTGGGGATTGTTTCCTCGTTTAACAAATGAGGAAGCTGGGCTTCCTAATTTGACCCAGCTCACAGAGTGGGTTAGCGACAGAGCCATTAGGCTGCTTCCCCGTCTCCTGCTTCCTCATACATCATCTCCAGGTTTCTTTGCCCTGTGCTGGTAGTGGCTGAGCTGCTGGTCATGTCTACTGATTTGGGGTCATGGCAACCTTCAGTTTTCAGTAAGATCCTAAAGGAAGTAAGTCACTGGAAGAGCCATGGGGTCATAAGTTATTAGAGCTGGAAGAGGCCTCAGAGTTGTGGAGTCCAAACCCCTCCCTTCACAGATGAAATTTCCCAAAGAAATTAAGAGATTTTCCCAAGGTTGCCCAGCTATTCTCTTTTATAGAAACACTCAAAAGAAAGGCTGATGACCCCCTGACCCCTCCCCACCCTTTGATTATTTCTGTGTCTGGCACAACTGCATTGAATTCTTAGTTGGAAGAACGTAACTCTCCTTTTAAGAAGGAAGGAGATTGGCCTGGTAAGTCCTTGTTACATGGCCTCAGAGAGGAATCTGGGCTATGTGATTTCCTGCTTATGCATCTTGTGGATATTGAATGTGGAATAGGAGAGGGAGCACTGGAGTCGAGACTAGCTTGAACTCTCCGTTCTCTTACTTATTAGAAGTGTGGTGTTGGGTAAGTCACTTTAACACTCTGAGGAAGGCAGTGTGGTCCAGTGGGAAGAACACTGGCTCCAAAATCTGACGATCTGAGTTCAAATCCTGCCTTGGCTGCCTACTACCTGTGAGGCTTGGGTGAGTCTCTCAATTTCCTTGGGCCTTAGTTCCTCCTATGGAAAATGATGAGGTTGCTCTAGAGCCTCCAAGGGCCTTTCCAGTTCTAGAACCAGGAAATAAGCTTCCGTCGCTTCATCTGCTCAGGGCTTTTTTTATTGCTTCATGTTGCCTTCCTTGGCTTGTTTCCCCAACTAGCTGGTGACCTCTGAGGCTCAGGAGTGTGCTGAAGCTTGAAAATCCTGTGACGACTAAATTGGTTTAAGCACCTACTATGTGGCCTGCTACTATATGTCAATCACAGTGGAGAACATGTTGTTCCTGAGCAGTGAAAGCCCACAGAGGGAAACATGCTTGCTCAAGGTCACGTGGCCGGCAGGGAGCAGAGCCAAGATTCAAACGTGGGACCCCAGATTGTGATTCTGGCTCTCTTTCTACTGGCCCATTCTGCCCCTTGTGTGGTTTCCTATGTGCCACCTGTCATTGGCATCAGGATGTGGCACTGCTCGCCGGCACAGCTCTGAAGCCAGCACCGTCTTAGATCAGGTTCAATGTGGGGCTGACTGGAATACTCTCCCACCTCATTACTGCCTCCTTGCTTCCCTGCCTTCATTCAAGTCCCAGCTGAAATACCACCTTTTAGGGGCAGCTAGGTGGCGCAGTGGATAGAGCACTGGTCCTGAAGTCAGGAGGACCTGAGTTCAAATCTGGACTCAGACCAAACACTTGACACTTAATAGCTGTGTGACCCTGGGCAAGTCACTTAACCCCAATTGCCTAAAAAAAAAAAAAAGATTCTATAAAGTATCACCTTCTACAGGAAGCCTTTCCTAACCCTTCATAATTCTAGTGTCTTCTCTCTCTTAATTATTTCCAGTTTATCCTGTATATAGCTTGTTTGAATGTATTTGTTTCATGTTACTTCTCCTTGAGGGTAGGCACTGACTGTCTTTTGCCTCTTTTTGTATCCCTAGCATTTAGCACAGTGCCTGTCACATAGTAGGTGGGATGCCTGTGAATCTGTGTATGTGTGTGTGTGTGTGTGTGTGTGAGAGAGAGAGAGAGAGGGAGAGAAGGAGAGAGGGAGGGAGAGAGAGAGAGAGAGAGAGAGAGAGAGAGAGAGAGAGAGAGAGAGAGAGAGAGAGAGAGAGAGAGAGAGAGAGAGAGAGAGAGAGAGAGAGAATGTGTGTGTATTCACATACTCTCAGGAGGAGATTTTGTTCCAGGTTGTTACACTTTAGTCATGTTGCAGAGGAGGTGAGGATTCAATTATGATCTACTTACTCATTGTAGTAGGGAGATAGGAAATACCAAGCAGGGTCCTGAGCAGTGGAATCAAGAGTCTGCGACCCCAGGCCCAGCTCTACCATTTATGAGCTGTGTAACCTCAGGCCAAGTCCTTTCCCCTGCCTGAGCTTCAGCTTCCCCACCTATGCAATGCGGGATTCACATTTAATCACTTTTTCCCCTCCTGGTGTTAGTGCTCTCTTCCGCTGGGGCTGTGTAGAAACAGGTGGTCTGGTGGAGTGAGGAGCTTAGGTCAACTTCTGGGCTTTTGGCTGACTGTCTAGCTCTCTCCCTTTGGCCTTGGACACCTAGTAGGTGAGCGTTTCCTTTTACTGAGCACCTGCAGGGTGGTCATTTTCATTTCGGTGTTTCATGGGTTTCAGATGATAAAACAATAGGAAGAAAGAAGGCAGTTGCTGACAAAAGCAGAATTGTTAAGCTTGCACTTCTATCTTCTTGCTTAGAGCAAAATACATTGGGCAGTTTTCAACACAAGTCGGCAGATCCATTGCTGCTGAGCTATTGCTGCAAATGTGCACACACAGAGCCATTCATTACTTCTGAGGAGCCTTCCTGCCCTTCTAGGTGAGGAGTGGGCATTACTCTGATTTTCTGGCGTGGATTTCATTTGAAGACTGATCAAAGATCATGGAGAAGGGAGGAAAAAAAGCAGAGAAAAATGGCCATATTAACTGAGCCCTTAGGGCAAGGTTGATGCCTTGATGGGAGAAACTGATCCTCAAAATATTACCAGAAGCAGGGGCAAATATGACTGTGTTATTGCCTCAAAAGGCTGATTACTGTAAGGTTATAGATTCTTAATATCTCAGTGACTACTCAAACCTGCTACTGAAAAGGACCTGATCGACTTATTTGGACCATGGTGAAAATGACCGATAAGGCTTGAAAATGTTAAAGTGCAAACATCCCCCAGCATTCGTGTGCGGGGCCACAGGCTTCTGAGTTGGAAGGGGCTTTGGAGGTTAACAGATCCAATCCCCTTTGTATGATATTGATGCCTGTTGTTATGATGTCACTGTCTCATCTGCATATGCTTTCCCTTCACTCCCTACCACCAGTAAGTGTTCCTTGAAAACAAAGGACATTTGACCTGAACCAAGGATGCAGCTAGAGTCTGACAGCACATGTGACATTCCATAGGCATAAGCCCCCACCTCTCAAATAAAAGGCAGTAGCATTTAATAGGGGAAGAAAGCCCAGAGAGATGAAGTGATTTTGTATTTTAACAGTATGGTAAAATTATGTTGTACTTTAATGGTCCCATCATTATATCGTTGGGAGCTCTTTTTCTGGGGGTCCCACAGGTGCAGCTAGCGACTCCTCCCACCTTCCCATCCCATACAATTTTCATACAGTGTCCATCCATAAGTCTTCTTTAGAGGATCTATCCAATGATTTGGAGGCTGACCTTTCTCTGAGTTTAAAAAACAATTTCATGACTAGCTCGCTAAGACTCCCTGGCCTGTTTTCCTGTTAGCTTGCACTCTCACTCTCACTCCTACACGGCCAGCTCACCTCCTTTGCTGGCCTTGCATGCCCTTAATGCTGTCTTTCATGCATTGGAAAATTGCCCTATGAGGTTTTTTGGCTATTGACAGACATTCATTTCACCGTCGGTGCTCCAGATGTGAGATGGTCATGTGGTGGCCACCAATTTGAAAGGCATCTTGGCCTGGGGTATAAGTCCTTGGCAGGACTTCAAGCTGGACTAGCAGACTCCAAGCCCAGCACTCTATCTGTTACGTCAGGTGATATCTGTAGTGCAAACTTATTGTCTGAGAATTGCACAGTTGCAGGAAAACTTGATCTCAAGGATGTGTAGGGAAGTACTGAAGCTAGACTGTCCAAGGTGGACAAAGAGGATGAGATGAAGGAGGGGTGGGGCAGTGTGCAAGTGCAGTAAAGAGTGAGAGGAGATGGAAGGGAATTTCCGTGCCTAAAACCAAGTATGTATGTCAATGAACAATTACATATAAAGGAAAAGGTCAAATAAAACTGAAGGAAGGTAAGGCCAACGTGGGGGTGGGGGTGGGGGCGGGGGGCGAAGGACGAGGTAAAGTCTTATACCTGCTGCTTCTGGGTAGTGTTTAATGTCATAGGGCCCTATGAGGATCAGCACCAACTCATCCCAGTCTTCTACATCTATGGTCTTGAACAGTGAGAATGTATGGTTCAGAAGTATAGCCCTAGAGGACCCTCCTCCCCCATCTTCAAGTAAATGACAGTACATCTTTTGTTAAGGCCCCAAAGTACCCATTTTAGAAAGATTTTCAGCAGCAGTGGTTGAAACTGAGCAAGATTTTCTGGTCTGCCCTCAGTTACCTAGAAAACTCATCGGAGAGGGCCTCTAGTCAGGAAGACATAGGTTAAAACCATGCTTCAGATGCTTTGTGACCATGGCACAAAGTAACTTAACCACTCTGAGACTCAGTTTCTTCATCTCTAAATTGGGGACAATGATACCCATAATGTCTATTTTACTGGGGGGTTGTAAAGATCAGGAGGGATACACTAAGTCCTTGGCAAATGTTACAGTTTCCCACAAATGACGGCTGCCATAATGACCAGAAATTGCTTTTGCTCTGGTTGGTGATGTGAGGTTTTATCATACTTTCTGAATCTGGTGGGAACAGAGCTGAAAATGAATGAGAGGGTTTGAAAGTGTTCCCTTTGACATGACAGTGTGAAATCACAGGAGCAAGCTGATGGATAGAACAATCCAGCCCTGCTCCCAGGGCTGGCAGCTTTGATTTAGTTCATCCATGGCCCAAGGCAGTGGCTCGAGCACCCTTCTTTCCTGCCCTCAAAACCAGGCCACAGCAAGGTGTGGAAGGAGACCTGAATTTTGGTCTTCAACCAGCCTAGGAGGCAGTGATATTTGATTGATGAATTCTGTTCAGACAAATCAGTTTCTCCAAGCTTCAGCTTTGACTTTTATTTAAACCACCCTGAAGATGAATTAGCATGGCAGAACAACACTGAGCTACTTTGCACTTCTCTTGGCATGTCTTTGAGTCCTGATTAACCCTCCCCCTGCCTTTGTAGGTAAGGAAGATTCTCCAGTCACTCAGGGCCTACTGCCGTGCAGACCTAAACTTATTTCCATGAAGTTCTTAGTGGTATAATACACCACCCCTTCCAGGGATACTAAGGGAGGTCCCTCAGAGAGGGACACAAAAGAATGCATGGGTGGGTGGGGGGGCAGCGAGAAAAAGAGGAGCCAGAAACACCTCTTGGTACTTCCCAACTGTCATCCTGTCAAGCGACCTATTTTACCTGTGCAAAAGGAAGCTTGGAACCCAGTGGAAGTGAAGGGATTGTCCCCAGCTCTGGGACCTCTATTACCTTGTCAGTGAAGAGCCAAGAGCCCTCCTTGAGGGCTCTCATGTCTGGGTGCAAATCAATTCATCACAAATGTATGCTACAACATGAAATAAATGACAAACTGCTTAAGTAACTAAGATGTTTATTTTCTCAAGATAGCAACCTAAAGAGTATCAGAGCTTTTTGTTACATATTAAACCATATGTTCACAGGTCAAAATACATGATGTATATAGAAGAGGACTTCTGTGGCTGAAACTATAACCTGTGTTGTAGTAGGCCACCTAAGTAGAGAACAAATTGTAACTAAAGGGCAGGAGGAGAGCCAGACAGTGGATGATACAAAGCCATTTGTATTTTCAAAATAGAATTAAGATGTTGGAAACACCTAGGCCTGGGGCAAAGCTTCTGATGGAATCATATTTTCTAAGGAGACCAAATTGAATTTAACCTTTAGCTGCATGCTCATCTGAGAATGCGTGTGGCTCAGATCGATTTGATTTGGCCTCAGAGAGTGACACAGGTGGACGGAAACAGAAATAATAACAACCCACTCCGCCCATGAACAGAAAGTCCCAGATGTCACAGGATCGGTCTCCGGTTGTCTCTCTCTGGGCAGAAGCATGCCGCTGTGACATCACTTGTGGAGCGTTGCTAAGATGACATCTAGGTGTTGTCAGCCTTCGGTGGAGTCTCTAGAATGGGGCTGGGGGTGGGGAACATAGAAAGACAAGACTGTTGGTTTTTGTGGAGCCTCTCGCCCCGTCCCCCATTTTCCCACCTCCTCCATCCTCCCCATCCCTCAATGCACCCTGGGTGTGTGGGGAGGGGGATCTCAGAGCCCCCCAAGGGTTAGTTGCCCCTCCCTGCCCCCCCCCCGCCGGGTAGGCACCTCAGGGGGTTGCTTGGCTGCTCCTGCCGGCCTCCGGCGTCTCATTTGTAGAGGTGCATCTTGTAGATCGTCTCTTCATCGCTGTGCATGGAAGCCGTCTCCAGGTGATCTTCGCTGGTGAACAGCCCGTACTTCGTGGTTGAGTTGGCCTTGAAATTGAAACCCCGGGCCAGGAAATAAAGGGCCACCAGCCCGTAGCAGCCACTCCACACGAAGAGGCAGCACTGCAGCAATCGGCTGAAGGTGGGGGAGAGACGGGTCTGGCGGCTGCTGCGGTTGAATAGCTGAGACACCTTGGAAGCGATGATTATGGTCACCATCACGATCACAACTACGCAGCATCCATTGGCGACCTGGGCGGAAGGCAGGGGCAGCGCCGCAGCGGGGGGCAGCAGTTCTGAGGCCCTGGCCCAGGGACAGGTTCTGCTAAGCAGCATGAGCAGCAGGAACCTGGACACCATGGCCAGCTGCCAGGGCTGGTGACGGCGGCGGCGGCGGAAACGGCCGCGGCGAAGGCCCACCCGGGCCCACCGGACTCTCATGCTCCGGGCCTGGGAGGTGAGGCACCGTCCTGCCGCTGAGCAGTGCTTGGTCGCGGGGTTGCCCCGCTTCAAATTCGTCTGGGGTATGATCGCTCACTGGGAGCGAGAGAGCGCTAGAGGTGAGCCCGCCGCGAAGCTGCCACCTTAGCCAACTGTGGTGGGCTCACTATAGCAACAGGTAAGGCAAGCGAGAACGCCCTACGTTGGCTGGCCCATGGTGACGAATAGCCAGACTGACCAATGAGAGGTGCTGGAATGTTGGTGGGAAGAGAGGGCTGCCTTGTTGTCAAGGGCTGCTCCCCTGAGGTGACCCGGATTGAAGATACAGCCTCAGAATGCTGAGCCCAACCCCCCTCAGGCCCTGTCAGGCCTTAGTGGGGAAGCTGGGGGGGGAGGGGAAGTGGGGTACTCCAAAGTAGAAGGGGCTGTCTTGGGAAGAGGAGGGCTTCACTTCCTTGGAGTGCTTTTAGAAGTAGCTGAATGGCTACTTGTGTCCCCACAAGTTGCATTTTGGAGGCCACTGTTGCTCAGGAAGGCCTTGGAATGGATGGCCTCTGGGGAAGGGGAAGGTCACCAGCCCTCAAGACCACTTTGGGCCGGCTTTCTCTTCTTAAACTTATTCTTTCCCTGAATACCTCTAATCTCTCTTCCATGTGACAGTCTTCCAAGTAATTAAACCCTGAGTTCAAACCAGCATGTAATAATTTCAGTGGATTAGCCCAGCCAATTTTCCTTGTTTTGTCTTCTGGCAAACACAAAATCACAAAATCAAAGAGTTGAGGGTCCCCAGAGACCACTCATTCCAAGGCCTGACCAAGAATTGCCTCCACAACACTCCCCACAAATAGCCATTCAGCTGCTCCTCCTCAAAACACTCCCGGGAAGTGAAGCCCTCCTCTTCCCAAGATGGCCCCTTCTGCTTTGGGGCAGCTCTAATTAGTAAGAAGTCTTTTTCCTAACATCTTATTCTGCCTACTTCTCTTAGTTCTGACCTCTGGGGCTAAGCAGAAAAAAAAAAATGAATCCCTTATCCATGTAAGACCCCTTCAAATACCTGGAGACTATAATCATGCCCCCAACCCAGGTTTCCTCTGGGTTACACCAACTCAGTCCACTTTCTTTGTTGAGTCCTATTTTATTCCACACACAGAATCAAAGAACCAGCCAATGTCAAACAAGACTCCCCATGGAGTGGTCCCCCAATCTCCACTTCCAGGCCACCAGTGACTGGGAGCCCTCTACCCTATGGAGTCATCCTATTATACTTTGAGATAACTCTCATTGTAAGGATGTTTCTGTGCATTGAGCCTCTTTGAAAGGTCCAGAGCTCATAGCTCTGTCCTGGGGGAAACATTTGACATGTTCCAAAAGGAACAATATACCTCCTCCAGAGCAAAGTTGTGTAACATGAAAGCCATGTTGATTTCTATATTGTGATTTCTGTATCACAGCCATAACAAGTGTCCTGGTGCCTTCTCAGTGTCTTCTAGTCGGTGTTGAGTCATTTTTCAGTCATGTCCAACTCTTCATGATCCCATCCGGGATTTTCTTGTCAGAGATCCTAGAGTGGTTTGCCACTTCCTTCTCCAGCTCATTTTTACAGATGAGGAAACTGAGGCAAACAGGATGAAGTGACTTGCCAAGGGTCACACAGCTAGAAAGCATTTGAGGTCAGATTTGAATTCAGGTCTTCCTGACTCTAGGCCTGATGCTCTGTGCACTATGGCTTCTAGTAGTCCACATGTATTCATTTACAACACACTGGTAATCGAGGGTGAAACACACACAACTTCCCCAGTATTTCTCTTTTCTTGGATAAACTCAGTACATCTCAGAGAAGCAACTGAAAACTTCACTAATACTTTTGGGACAGCTGTCATCCTGAGTGCTGAACTTGGAGTGAAGCGACTCCTGGGCTCTATTTCTGCCTCTTACATTTAACGAGCTGCTGGGCCAGTTACTAAATCTCCCTCAGCCTCCGTTTCCTCGTCCCTAAAATAGAGATGAAATGCATCTAGCATATATCAGTGCTTGACAATGCGTATTTAATTGAATTGAATCAAGTAATACGTACAGTACCTTCCTCACAAGGTTGTTGTGAGGCACAAATGAGATCATGTATATGAAGGGCTTTGCTGATCTTTTAAAAGTGCTATAAAAATGGCCATTATTATTATTATTGGTTCTTGTCTCTTGCAGCTTATTCCCCGGCATAGCTGCCAGTCTTCTTTCTGCTCACTTCAATAATTCAAGGACCCATAATTTCTCCCACAAGGGCACTCCTTCATCTTTATACCAATTCAAAATCTTCTTAAGTTCTCTTTAAATGTGTTTTCAAAAATTACGTTCTGGTTGTGCTGAACAAATTGGTTTTTTTGGTAACTCCATGCCTTTAACAGAATATCATTTCTGTTTGGTTTTATGAACCAGAAACCAGTTGATGAGGGGTCCAGTTGTGTATAGATGCAAGCTATGGATCAGAAAATAGGCTGGGAAACCTGGCAGACCTCCCCAAACCAAACAGACTAGATAAAGCCTTAGAAGTAGGAAACAAAACCAGGCTGTAGAAGAAAAGCAAAGAAGGTTAGCTCTTTCCTGAGAGTCAAACTAGAAGAGTAGGCCAAGTTTCTCTTCATTCTCAGCTCACCACCCTATCTGCCGTGCCCTGCTGGACCACCTCTTGGTGCTCTGCAAGGGAGTTCCTGTACCCATGGGGCTATGGCAGGCGACTCAAGGAAGCTTCATTCTCTTCTTTGTCACACAAGCCATCCCTTGGAGTGCCTACTTTGGGGTTAGTGGCGGGGACTTGAGGTGAGGCTAGAGCCCTGAGTGGGAGCAAATTGGAGCAGGATGAGAGTTGAGTCCAATTTGGGAGATGTCAGTTGACAGTTGGCCAGATAAGTGAAGATGTCTTGTAAGCACCAAGAGATTGTAGGACTAGAATCCAGGATGTCAAGACTGCAGATGTCTCTCTGACCATCAAAATACAGGGTACTTTGTTTCGTGCTCGATACAAAGTATCCTAGGCCCATTGTAAGTAAGTGAAATTATGCCTTGGATTTGCGGGGTGGGGGAGAGGGGCTGGCGATATGGCCCAGTGATCTGTGGCGTTTACCTTCCCTGCCAGACTCCCACCTACCCAATCTTGGCAAATACCAGAGCTCCCTAAGGTACCAGTGCCTGGTGAGCTCTGCATGTTAATAAAATGTCTTTTTCTTGAACGTTTCTCCATTGTTTGCGAGACAGAAACCTTCCCTGTCCACACAAGTAATTGTTCACTGGCTTACTTCTAAGCCGAGTAGAAAAGCGATGTGTGAACATGGTGTGCAGGCCTCCCTCAGGTACAGGGAACAAAAGGCAGGAGTCCTGGACCTGCCATCCCCTAACAGGTTGCAGCACAGATCCAGATCAATACATGGGAATTCATAGCACTGGCTGGTAGCAGCAGCCACAGCCACTCCACCCCAAAAGGAATCCAGAGTCCCATCCCAGCTGAATGCCTATGAGCCCAAAGCCTTAATTCTTGGTGACAGTGGGGACAGTGGCTAGGAGAGAAGAATGGCCAACCTGTGGGGTCAGTTCCTGCCTCTGACATTCACTATCTGTGTGACCCTGGCTAGGTCACTTCACCTCAAAATCAGTTTTCTCATGTGTGAAATGGGAATACCTGTAGCCGCTATCTCACAGGAGTCTATGGGAATCAAATGACAGAATGGATGGAAACCTGAAATTGCTGTATAAGATCATAGCTACGTAATTATGTACACGTATATGCTGTTCTAAAAGTCATAGTGCAGTTTGAAGCTTAATAAGCTTAAATTTCCTACATGCACAAAATATATACAGAATGCACTTATGTACACATACATGAAAACTATATAAAGTACACACGTTTGCATGTATGAAATATACACGAATATATAACACACATGCATTCATACATGCATGATGCATAAAATATATAAAGTATATATGCACATGTGTATGTATGAAATATGTATATTAAGTATATATTTCTGAAAGTATACATAAAGTGGATAAAGTATATGATATATACATATGTATATATGAAATATATATGAAGTACATACATTGAATTTAAGCTTATTAAGCTTAAAATTTCACCAAGTCTTCTGGGTTACCCAAAGGCTTTTTGGGATGCACATGAATATACATATATGTATATACATACACATGCATGCATGCATATGTACATGACTACGTATACATACCTAGTCCAGATTTGTCAATTTGATCACTAATGTGAAATTGCTTAGGAATAATGGCCTATATATACAAGATACTTTACATATATCCTCTCAGTCGAGATAATAAATGTAAAGCACTGCCCTTTGAGGTTGTTTGGCTAAGTATTCTTATCTCCATTTTAAAGATGAGTTAACTGAGTCCCAAGAGGGTGGTTAAGGGAATCACCCAAGGTCAATCAACTAGTTAGTGTCAGATTCTGGATTGGAAACTCTGATATTATCACTCCAAGGCCTAGGCTCTTTGTCTGTAGACCTCTTGTTCCCAGAGGAAGTTCCCTATGAAATAGCCCAGCTTCAGAATTCAATCACTGAGCATATTGTCTTGAAAACTGATTAACAGAAAAGAAAGCCTCTTGAGTTGAGTGGATGAAGGAGCATGTGTAGACTGCATTCTTCTGTTGGTTTTATTCTTTCTGGAATTGGAACCCAGGGAAGAAGACATCCCAAGAGCTTAAACCTTTACATGGCTGAGAAACACAAGTGCCTGTAACTGCCTCCTTCTGCAAACAGATATGAGGAGAAAGCCAGGCCTTTTTTTCTTGGCTAAGTCTTTTTTGTAGTAAGAAACTATTTTTTTTTAAACCATGAAAACCTGTAAAGACATTTTTGACTACCTGCTATGTGATCCATTGGGGAAGAGTTGCCGAAAATGTCCTTGAACACAGGCAGAACCTCCTGTGTGGTGTGCCCTGCTGACATTGTCTCTTGGCACTGGCTGAGGCAGGAAGGGCTTAGAGTAAAGCTGCAGAAGCAGAGAGCCCCAGGGAGGCACCTCGTCAGACCTGCACAGCTGTCACCTGGGAAATCAGAGTGGTGATTACCCAATGTGGCTCCAGTGCTGGAGTAGTATCTGGGGCGGGTGCCAACATTGAGAAGAGCTGATGTTTTTGTAATTTCATGTCCAAATAGTCAAAGTGATATGGCATCCATGCAGAGAGTCAAGCTGTCCTTCCCCTCATGGATTTGCATGAGGTTTTGTAAAGAAGTTGAAATTTGTGTGCCCTATGGTATTGACCCTTCTCCTTCAGAAGGGCCACATTCACTAGATCCATTTTTCACCTCTACTGAACTTTCACTTCACCTTCTCTCCTTCTCCTCCAAGTGCATCCTCCATTTTCCCTATGACTTTACACACCATGGAAGGATGTGTGGTGGTGACATTCGTCATTTGTTCTGCCTTGTGTCGTTCTCTGATGATTCAATGATAAGCCTCTCCACAAGGGGGAATACCTTCAGCTTCCATTGGCACTATTACTTTCCCCATTTCTCATCCGCTTCAGGAAACTTCAAGGGGCTGATAGGAAAGGGGACCAAGAAAAACTTGGAGGGAACTGCATGACTACACTTAGTGCTTTTCACTGGGTGACAAATCTACTGGGACAGTAGCCAGCCTCCTCTTTGTCTTCCTATTTCCAGTCTCTCTTCTCTCCAATCTATCCTGTCCACAGCTGCCAAATTGATATTCCTAAAGCATAGGCAGTGGGGTGGCACAGTGGAGAGAGTCTATAGATAGATTTCTGGGGGTCCTTGAACTTAGAATGGGAAAAATACATTTTTTTTTAATTTTCACCATTCTCTGACAATTAACTTTTCTTCAATTATAAGCTTCCCAAGACTGCCTGTCAAAGGGGCCCACGACACAAATAAGGTAAAGAAGCCCTGCCCTAGACTGATCAAAAACAGAAAGTTCCCATACACATCCAAATATTTTAGAAACAAAGTTAGTGCTCATCTTTTGGAGAATGGAAAAGCAAATTGTGCTGCATGAATGTGAATGCAATACGACTGTGTCATAAGAAGTGGCAAATAGGAAGAAGTGACCAAAGCCTGGGAAAATTTATATCAACAGATGCAGAGCAAACTGAGCAGGACCAGGAAAGTAATATACACAATGGTTGTAACAATATAAGCAAAAAGGGGAAAATGAATTAAATGATGTGTAATTATAATGGCAGTCTTGGCCCTGGAGAAGAATTGAGAAAATGCATCTCCTTGGCTTCATCGCTGAGGTGATGCGCTATGGGTGTGGAATGTTGCATAGACTGTCCAACATAGTCAGTATCGATTAGTTTTATTCGTTTTGTTGAGCTGGTTTGATTCTCTTTCTTTTTAAATCTGTTACAGACTAGTCATGTGGTACAGTGGAAAGGGGCTGGTTTGGGGATCAGAGGCCTGGATTCCGAACCAGACTCTTCCTTAGCAGCTGTGTGTTGCTGGGCAACCTACTTAATCTCTCTTGGCCTGTTTCCTCAACTCTAAAATGTGGGAGCGAGACTCACTGGTCCCCTCCAGCTCTGAGTCTGTGGTCTTGTGATCCAGTGATGGCTCACCGAGGAAGAGAAGGGAAGAAGATGAATTAAGAAGTAGAGGTGATATGAAAATAAAAGATAGCAATTGAAAAGACAAAATGTTTTTTAAAAGAAAAAAAAATACTAATCCATTGTGAGAATACAAAAACTCTGTTTTTTTCCACTGTAAAATGGGCATGATAATAGTCCTAACATCTACGTCAGGGTTGTTGTGAAGATCAAATGAGAGGATGTCAGAAAAGTGCTTTGCAAACCTTGATGCACCATAGAAGTGTCAGCTGTTATTATTATTGTTGCTGTCGTCACTGCTGTTGGCGTTGCTGCTTTTGGCATGCCGTTTTTACCTTTTGGATGGAGTTTGGAGAGAAGTCCTAGGATGAGACATGTTGCTATCCTGCTACTTTTCTTTTATAGTTAATGTTTTAGAGACTATCGAGCTGGTGGATAAAATCACTGCATTTTGTGTCGAATGAACATACTAGGATCTAAGTGCATCTTCTGAAAGCAGCTTGGCCACAATTCTAGATGCTGGCATTATGATGGGGATGGTATGTACCTCATTTGCCTGCTGCCGTTTTGATTTCTTCTGCAAATGCTCTGTAGTTTGAAAGTTTTTCACTTCACGTAGAGATGATGCACCTTTGACATGGCAGCATGGACAAAGGCTGTTGTTCTTAAGTTCTGGTGTACTAATGTGCTATCCAGGGGAATGTGGGCAGCGGTGAGCCTGGGAGAACGCTCCCATTCCTGTACAGTTTATCAGTTGAGTTTTCCTGAGTGTTTCGAGGCCTATAGGATCAGAGCTTTGAAGCTGGAAGGGGAGGTTCTCATTCTTTCTTTCATCTTCAGTGCTTGGCACTGTACCTGCCGCACAGTAAATGTTTAATCAATGCTTGTTGATTGATTAAACCAACTCCCTGAAAAATAGCATGTTTCCTATCCATTGGTTTTTTTGGGTTTTTTGGTGAGGCAATTGGGGTTAAGTGACTTGCCCCGAGTCACACAGCTAGTAAGTGTCATGTATCTGAGGTCACATTTGAACTCAGGTCCTCCTGATTCCAGGGCGGGTGCTCGATCTACTGTGCCACCCAGCTGCCCCCATCTCTATTGTTCTTAACGTTATGGTATAGGCACCAGATTATCTTATATTGTCTTTATGCTTGATATGTTCCTTTGTACACCTCTGGGTCATTTTGATATAACCTTTGTAATTCCTCAGCAAATATGTTGTTTCTTGTTAGTAGTATCTATAATTTTTTTTAATTATTTAAGCTGTTAATTCTTGTACAAAGTACAAAACTTGTAATTGTCCTATAATCGGAGGGATCATTGGTGTTCTTACTGTTTTCTATAGATATATGATGCCTTTTATTAGGAAAGATAGGATCAGAAGCTGGTAAAATATTTTGCTGGTAATTCATGTGCCCCTGTGAAGCTTTCAGACCAGGAGTCACAGATTTCCTGTAGCCCAGTCACTTTCCATTTTTGCAGAGAAGCTAGTTTCAGTCTCTTCCCTCAACATAACTGTTATATCATTCATTATTTTAATAAGCTTTCCCTTTTTTATTGGATCAAATTTGCCTTTTTGTTGTGTAAGATACCCAGCCCCAGCTAGATGACCAAGCATTTCTGTATCCCCCTTCCTCTTGAGTTCTATCTGAGTTGCAATTTCTTTATTTCCCAAGTCTCTATAATAAAGTTTTGGATTTATGTTCAGTTGCCTGTTCTGTTCTCTGAGTTGCTTTGACTCCTCGTAATTGCCGTGATCTTTGACTCTTGCTTTCAGTTGCTGAATGAGGAAATCTAGACTTTAATAGTTTCTGTTCTGTGCCATCTAGATGTTGACATAATCTTCTGATGCCTTGCAAACTTGCCAAGATCTTTGAGAGTTTCTTTTAACTTTTTTTCTGCCATGATGGTGTTTGATGCCAGTCCTTAAGGGCATGCCTTGGTAGCTCGCTCCACCTTTCCTCTACCGTGGCAGTGGCCATTGGATGCAAATCCTGAAATGGTTTTATCTTTTCTGTCCAGTACTGTGGGAGATGTATGTTTGTTCAACATGAGCTGGGGCACCTTTCAGCTTTTCAAAATTCCTGGGTTTCGAGAGGGTTGGTATAACCTGCCCAGACCTATTGTTTGTATTACTTTATTGCATAATCTGCTGTCAATTGATAAATCCAGAGCCCTTAATGATAACTTTTCTGTAATGTCTGGTGCTAGGGGCCTGCTCCTGAATTGTTATCCCCTTGCCATTTCATAAACAAATCGGCACGCTTCAGCTATTTTTTGGATACTTCTTTGTCCACACGGTGTTGATGGAACTTCTGTGAATGTTGTATCAACTGTGTGATGACTGCTTTCTGTCAGTCAATCAACTGACCAGCATTTATTAAATGCTTACTATGTGCCAGGCATTGTGGAAAGAAAGGCAAAAATATGGTCCCTGTCCTCAGGAAATTGGGGTATTTTGGAGAAGGAGACAACATGGAAATAATTAGATATATGCAAGATACACACATACATACATACATACATACATACATACATACATACATACATATATATTTATATATATACACACACATATGCTTTATATATACATGTCTGTGTATATATGTACATGTATATATGAGGACCTGTGGGGCCCAGAAAACTCTGTTGTTCTTATTAATTAACTGATTAATTAATTAAATGGATGTTGGCTTCCTTAACTTCTGAGTGGTATTTGAAAGTTAAAGAAATACTCAAAAAGTTACCTCTCTCTGGCTTCTCAATGGGATTTAGGGTGTCTAACAAATACCTTCCCTCCACTGGAGTGTGTGTTGGGGAGGAGGCTCAGCTGGCAGGGGAGCAGCTGGCACTTCAAGGCCTAACGAAGGCTTCAGCTCCAGTGCTGCCTTGACGCCCTGTGGAGTGAAATGTAGGTTTAAAAAGAAGTTTCCGCTCTTGGCTATTCACCTCCTCTCCCCCCCTCCCCCCGACCAGGGTGAAATGAAGGGAAAGAATTTCAGGAGCATAACTTCTGAGTTATAAATTATTGGGTATCTCCTGGAAGGGATCCTCAGGGTGGATGCTGCTTGGAGTCATCCCCATAAAGTAGGGAGTTTGACTGATTTGCAAGCATCCCTCCACACCTTCTGAAAGCATTTTTAGTGAGTTTAGTTACTTTGTTTTGGCAGGAGAATCACCAACCCCGAGCGATCCAGTCAGGTGTTGGCATAGCCTCCCCACCGGGTAAATCAATTGAGGTGGGATTGGCTCTGCTGCTCCCTCCATGGGCCCCAGGGTGTTGTGTAACTCTGCTGCCTGCTCCTTCAGCCAGCTGGAAATCAGCTTTCTAATACAGAGCTTACTAGTCAAAAGAACAATCAGAGCTGGCTGCCCAGATTCCCTGCTCGTGTTGATGCTGTTTCCACTTGTTGGGCAAAAGAGAAGAGGAGGAACGGGGAGGGGAGAAGAGGGGAAAGTTTCGGCGAGGGTTAATTCACAAACAGTGATGGAACTGCTGAGTGGTAGGCCTGGGAAAGTGTGTTGAGGAGGAAGGGGCATCCATACAATGCTGGAGGAATTGGGGGAAGGGCAGTAATCTTTTGTGCGGCACAGAGAAAGTAAGACCCTCGGTGGTTTTCCAGGCACTTTAAGACCTTCTGGCCTCACATTTTTCATCTTCTTATGGCCCACAGAGCCAGACTTGGAGGCGGCCACTAAATCCTTGGTTCTTCCTTTCCTCCATTATGATGCTGCCTGCCACCAAAACATGGGTCCAAGGCCTCAGAGAATCCCAGAATTTGGGAGTTGGAAGGAACCTCATGACCATATAGTCCAGTGTGGTGTGTGTGTGTGTGTGTGTGTGTGTGTGTGTGTGTGTGTTGTGAGATGAACTCCTTTGGCTGTCTGGTAAAGCCTTTGGACCTCTTCTCAGAATAATGTTTTGAAACGCAAAAAATAAATAGATAAATAGATAGGATTGTAAGAGAATTATATTGAAATAGTTATGAAAATACATTTTTAAAGTTAATGAATACCAGATTATGAACCCCTGATCCAATCCAACCCATATTCAAAAAGGAATCCTTCTTACAAAATCTTGAAGATTCCCAATGAAAGGGAAGCCCCTACCCCTGAAATAGCCCCTTCTGTATGAAGATAGTGCTCACTTTTAGGATTTTTTTCCTGCCATCAAGTCTACATCTTCATCTTTTCCACTTCCACCCATTGCTTCTAGGCCTGACTTCTGGGGCCAAACATAAAAAAAATACCTCTTCCACATGACAATCTTTGAAAACACTGAAGATGGCTCTCATGTCCACCCTGAATCTTCTTTTTCTAGACTAAACATCTCCTGTGTCTTAAACTAATCCTCATGTGATAGGGACATGATGCCTTTCTCCATCCTGGTTCCTTTCCTCTGGACACTTTCCTGTTCATCAATGTGCTTCCTAAATTGTGGCCCCGCAAACTGAGCATAATACTGCAGATGAAATGTGAAAATCCCACCAGAAAGTACAGGTGTTTGGCCCCATGGGATGTGGCCCCTTCTGGACACAGTTGTGACGTGATAGGGGCCTACTTAAATGCTGTCTACATATATCAAATAAAGTCAAGGATTTAGAACCTCACCAGCCACTTTCATCTGTGATATTTCACCAGTCTTCAGAGGGTGGTTTCCAGGGCCTAAATTACAGGCCTTCATTGTCCATTCTGCTTTTGCCTGAGTAGGCCCAGCCTTACCTCTTCTTCTTGGTCTCCTTAACCATACAGCTGAAGCTTGCCCCGTTTTTTCTCCAGGCACAGTATGTGAGTCCTGCCTCTGTGCTTTGACCTGCTTGACTGGCCTGGCTCCCTTTCCTTCAGAGAAGGCACATACAATGCGACTTTTCATGCCACGATGGCCATCTGCTCCCGAATGCCTGTTTAGCTGTTTGGGAACCAAGGGCACACTGAAAGGCAGCATTCAGCTAGTGGGGGCATGTACGAGCTCTGTGATACATTGTACTAACTCCATGGTGGCTGATTATGGAAATGAGGCTGCTTCCAGTCGATCAGGTCCTCATTAGGTGATGGGGAGAAGCACCTTCTGCTTGGCTGTCAAGCAGAGAAGCAGGCATCTAGAGAAGTTGCTCGTCCTTTTTGCTCCCTGCCAATCCTTCTGCCTGATCTCTCCCCCCAAGCCCCATATCCCACCCTTAAACTCCTGCCTGCCCCATCCCCTTTTCAGCTTATAAAGAACTCTTAATTTTCCAACCCGAGAGCTTGACATTTCATCTTGAATGATCTTATCTTCGGTACTTTATCAAAGGATGGCTGACTTGACCTTCAAGCATGAGCCTGTCAATAAGCAATGCACCCAGGCCTTGTACATTTAATAGTGTCCATGAAACATTTTCCCTCAAGAACCTGATAACCTTCGTAGAAGAGGGCATTCGGCTGAACACACAGATTCGATTCATCACGTGGCTCATTTCAGGAAGCGAAAGTTTCAAAGTTCAGTGAAAGAGATGTTCTCTATTGAGCCTAGTCTCTCAAGCAACCTTCAAGAGCCTGGTAAATGTAATTGAAGTGCAGGTATGCTGGGATAGGGGACAGTCTATCTTACCTACTCCTTCCATGACTGCACCCCCTCCCCAAACCTATGCGGGTGGGTGATAGAAGACTGAGGTCTCCAGACCACTCTTGGGAGAAAATATACCCACTGCCCTCTTCCACCTCCCCACCCTGTTAGCAGTGCGGGCAAGCTCCAGTTGCCCCACCTTAGTTACAGTTCTGTTTACCTGACTTTTGACAACAGGAACCAGAAAACAGCGTTACTAAAACATAAATATTCTCTTTGTTTTGGAGTCAAGCACTAGCTCCTACCAAAAACAAACAAACAAAAAATGAGTCCTGCAGGATTCACCACTACCAAATGCCCAAAAAGGATCTTTTTAGATGATTTAGTTGTGAAATTATTTTTTGACTTGACATCCGATGGAAAACAATGTCATGGAAATTTGAGCAATTCTTCATCTCATAGCTGGCAAGTTAACTTGAAAGAATGCATTTTCCAAGAATCTGGAAGGTCCTCAGATTCAAATTAATCTCAGGTCTTTAGGGAATAGACATTTGAACTCCTAGAAAAAATGCAGTCTCCTTTTTCCAAGGAGGAAAAAATACCCCAAATATCGAATTGGAAGCTGAGGATTGAAGCATTGTCAATAGCTACATGAATATTGAACAAGGCATTTGCCATCTTTGGAGGAAATAAATATAAACAAATCAGCTACACAGGAGTTTAAACACTGGAAAATGAGTCTGCCCTAAATAGTTAGAAGTCCCAGATCAGCCTGTATTTGGACTTTCTAATTAATAGTTTAAGAACATGTACTTCAAAGTGTCTCACCAGGCCGCCTAAAAGCCATATCCCAAATTTCAACCATAGTGTCAAATATAGACATGGTTTCGGGGTTTCTGAATTAGGACACTTAACATCAACAGAGCTGGCAGAAGGAAAGCAACAATTGCAAAAATATTACTTTCTTTTATTGAGTCAAATGCCCTCATTTCAGGCTAACAGCAGCATGTGGGTTCTCAATGGCGGCATACTTTTGAAAAACGTCAACCTTTTAAAATATTCTGCAGTGCCGCAGCCCCACGATCTCCCTGCCACTAGGAAGGAACTTACAGATGCACACAAATCCTGAACAGATGGTATGCTGGAGGAGTTTTGAATATTGAAGGGCCTTGCAGAATAAAAAGAATTTTTATGAGTCCACTATGAATTAGCTGAAAGGGCAATTAATTTTCATTTATCATGCATTTTATGTAAATATATCGAGTTTCTGCATATTGCCATAATGCCACAGGTTCATTAAAAAAAAAATTAGAAAGTATGACTTCGATGCTCCTCCCCAGGTTTGACTACAAGAACCAAGATAGACCAGATTCTCTGTCTAAAACTATTCTTTCAAATGCATCTATAAAACTATTCTACACTTTGAAAGACGATTCATTTCAATCTGCTCCTTTTGTGATAGGCATCCAAAACCCTCCATTTCCCATCTGTACACAACATTAATTCTTTCTCAAGAATATCTCTCAAAAAAGAGTAACGATATTATAGATGCCAGCGTTTCCATAGAAATGGTTGAAGTCAATGTATATGTTGCCACCGAAGGCTAAACCACGACTAACATCGAGATTAGCCGACTCTTCTCAACACTGACTAACGTTCAAAGTGTACCGAGATTCAGAAATTCTGCGTTTAGCCAGTTAGCTGATGTTAACACTGTCAAGTTAATGTCTCCTGGTCTTACTGAGGTCCTGCCTTAATTCAGCAAGACACATTTCATGTTGCTATCACCAAAAGGAATTGCCCTGGATGTTAATCAATTTCTTCCAAGCACTAGGCCTCCCAACGCAAGATAGTTGCTATTGGGCATTTACTGTTAGGGTAGCAAAGGGCCAATGGATAGGTTTCATCTCTAGGCCCTGCTAGTTGATTTTTCTTAGGATTTATGGCATGATCTAGTCAGTGTTTCCTTTTAAAATATATACAACTTTTAAAAACAGGAGGCATCTAGGTGGTGCACTGGGGAGAGCCCAGGACTCAGAGTCAGACAGACCTGAGTTCGAATCCTGCCTTGGATGCTCACTGGCCGTGTGACCCTGGTCAAGTCACTGCATCTCTCACGCTCCCAGTTTCCTCATCTATAAAATAGGGATAATAATAGCACCCACTTCATAGAGGTGTTGTGAAGATCAAATTAGATAGCACATATAGCACTTTGCATACCCTGACACCTATATAAATGTAGCTATTATTGTTGCTAATAAAACACTGTGACTAAGTTTACTAATCCCTATGGGATAACTGAACATATAAAGACGAGAAGAAGCAAGGCTTAAAAGAAAGAAACATCCTGAAGTAAAATCTTATTTTTGTCCTAAAATCTCATATTCTCAGTGGCCTCTCCATTTAATCTTGGCTTACAAACTCATTTGCTTGGGATTGGAGGATCTAGAAATGACAGCGACTTTGCTGATGGGCCCGTCTAACTCTCTCATTTTCCAGTGGCCTTCTAGCTCGGCTCAGCAGGTATAGATCACACCTTCCCCAGTCAACTTTTCACTTCCTGGACAGAGCGGAGATTAAGGGAGCTTTATTTTTCCCAAGATAGCTGCTGCACCAGGAACCTTTGCAATGAAATAGCTGTGTCTCTTGATAACTGCAAATTAAATATAAAGCTTCCTGATGACACAAGTCCAAAGCTGCCCCATTCTGTAAGAACACAAATGCTATAACTTCTGCTGACATAAAGGAATTTGGAGCAATTTCCTCTTGGGCAAGCCTTGGTTGTCTGGATGCCATTTAATAAAGATTAGAAAAGCTTGTCTGCATGAGGCCCTATGGTGAGGGGCCTCGGAGGCGTCAAACATGCAACCCACTGGCCTCAAACAGGCCAGCAAAAGTCTGGAATGCTGCCGAATCAAATTCAAATGTACTTGAGAAATGTTGAACAAGATAAATAAAAATACAATACAGCATAGATAATGTTGATTTGTGATTTTCCAAGTCACTATGTAGCCTGCAGGGATCTCTTTTGATTTGAGTTTGAACCTCCCCCCCATGCCTAATATTGCCACTTTGTGCTTAATGGCTACTGATTGCTAAGGTATCACTTAAAATATCCTGGCAATCCGATGCTGTTCATGTGCCAGTTTTATTAGAAATTCCATCAGCTCCATCACCGAGACACTTCTTGGTATCTTAAGAGTATGGTGTTACAGAAGGGCTCTCACATGGACAGACCCCAAACTGGGCAAGGCCTGCTCATTGAGAAGTAGACTCAAATAAGCCCCCAAAGGATCCTGGACTCTGGACTGAATTCTGAGCTCATCCTTTCCTCCCAAATAGCATTTCTTTTTCTTGCAGGTTACATAAGTTGTGTCAGGCTGATTTATCTTTCTGTCTCCCCGCTTCAGACTATTAAGAAAGAAGACACAGATCTGAGCAAGACTTCTAGCTCTCGGCAGCTTGATGGTATGTCTGGAGTCTAATCCCTTGGAGCTGAGCAAGGCTATGAGTCACCTCCTCCCCATATCCCCCACCCCACCCCCACCTTGGGCATACAGCCCTCCAGGTGTGCCTATTCTGAGTCCTCTTCTTACTCCTTGGCAGTTAATTCATTGCTCTTGAGGCAGATTTAGTTCTAACTAAGGTGATTGGAAGTGATGGGAAGAGTCCTGGATTTAGAGTCGAGGACCTGGGTTCAAATCTTGCTCTGCCACTTAGCACCTATGTGACCTTTGTCCCTCATCCTTCCTCTGTAAAATAAAAAGTTTAGACAAGGTGACTTCCAGCTTGAAATCTACGCTCTTTTGATCCTATGACACCTTCCAAGACTCTTGACATTCAGTCCAGTTCAAGGCAGCAAACAGTGATTAGGAGCCAGCTGTATGCAGACTAGGTCCTGGCTGTGTCCATGCCTCTGTGATCTCATCGGTGCAAATGCTCCCTCTTGGGCATCTTGGTTCATGTTTGCCTATTTGAGTTTCTGGCAATACAAAGACGATGCCCCTAAGGATTACTTTAGCAAGATACAACAAGCACCCAGATGAGCAAATACAAAGTACCCAGAGCATATCAAGTCATTTCAAGAGACAGAGAACATTTACAAATGGGGCCGTTTGTAAAGGCCTGGCATAAGGTGGCTCGTGGAATGAGCCTTTAAGGACACCAGGGGACTCAAGAGGCAGTGGGGAATGGGGGGTGGTGGGAGACCACGCCAGGCACAGGAGACTATTGCTTTTACAAAACCATAGACATGGGGAAAGAGATGTAGTAGACATGTTAATAGGAGATGTCTGAGGACCAAAATGCTTCTCTAAAGGAAGTTGATCAGGAGAGGCCCTGATCAGTTTGATGATTTCTGCAATCAGCTTAGTAAGATTGCAGGGTATGAGCCTTTGTTTGCATACTTTTGAGGGGTACCTCCCCGTGAACAGTGTGGACATGCCTGCTAGCACTTTGTTGAGAGAACACAGGGCTCCTGATTGGTTTTTCAGTGGCTTGCTAGGCCTTCCTTGCTAGGTGGACTCTTATCAGAAATGCTACCCCCACCCTATCCCTAACTGCTATGTAAGGTGACAGACCAGCTTAGCCCTTTTAGGGACTTTCTTTTTACCTTTTCCTGTTCAGAAGGTAGATCAGCATCTAGTTGGGGGAAAGAGGGTCTTGCCACATCACACAGTCTCCCCTCCTCCCAGGAGCTAGAAGCAACTGCATTGGCAGGAAAGGCACACGGTAGTTTCCTGTGTTTACAGGTAACCTTAAAAGAGAAAATAGCAGCTAGAGAGTGAGGGAGAGGGCACTTGGTACAGATGCACATGACCCAGGGAGATGCACTCCCTGCCTACTGTGAAAGGCTAATCCATGGACAATGTTCATGAAACCCAAACTTATGTGGAGGAAAGGCATTTGGAATTGCCAAGGCAGCATGATTTCAGACTATAGCCTTATATCTAGAGAAGGGAGATTTCCAGGGCAGTGTCAGCCTTGGAAATTGTCTTATGGGTAACCTCTAAATTAAGAGTTTTGGAATTGCCTCTTCTAGGGAAAAAGGGAGATTTCCTCCAGAATCCTGCTCGTTAAAGAAAAAAAGATCAGCCACAGAGATCAGCCACAGAGCTTCTTTGTAGCAGCCTATGTGGAGAACAAAGCCAGGGAGGTATTTGGACAGGCAAGTCTGCTGGGTAGGGAGCAGCAGCCCCAAAGAATGTTTGCCTCCTGGAGGCAATTCCAAACGTAGGGTAAAATGATGAGTCTGGGAGGGGCTGTGTAGGACCCTGCAGAAGGGGTAGGGTTCCACTGGAATGCCAAAGGGAGCCAACAGGCTGAGTGCTTTATCTTTTGGGAGGCTCCTGTGAGTCCTTTGCATGATTTGCATTTTGGGGAGAGGGAGAGCAAAAGCTCTCCTCTCCAAATATATTGCTACAATGGTGGCCTATACTAGAGCTAAGAGCCTGTTACCCAAATTTATGGAACCTAGACACAAGCCAAACAGAAGTTATATGTGAAGCTTTTCCTGACATAACTCTAGCTGAAGACAACAAGGCAAAGAGAGGAAATGATCCTCTTGGGGTTGGCCCCCAGGATCAGACTTGGTCTGTGTGAGCCCAGGGCAGGGCCCCTGGGCCATAGCATATGTTTTAGAACTCAGGGAACAAAGCTGTATTGGTTGATATTCTGAGGCAGAGACAATTATGTGGTACTCTTCCCTGCCCCTACAGCCCCACCCCCCTTATAAATCACAACACGTAGCTAAGCAGCTATCTAGTCTGTCTATTCACAAGTTTGTATGGATTGGTACAATCAAGGCCTCTGTTTCCGCAGTGACCTCTGGTAGCTGTGCATGGATTTACAAACTAGGAAATCAAAGGAAATAAAAAAATTTCTAAGCTATTTCACATTCCTGGATCTAGGTAAAATTTCCTCATATGATTTTGTAGAGAACAATATTGGCTTTCCCCAGTAGACATTCTTGAGCCTTTGAATGTCTAAGAATTTAGACAAATACATTTAAATTAAGTAGAAATGGACATTTCCAAACGAAACAAACCATAATGTACTTTTTTCTAGCAAAGACGTCTGATAGGCCTTTCCTTTCTTTGTTCCTTCACTGCATAACCACTACATACTTGTTGGTGAGGAAAGCAGGTCATCCTCTTGCCTCCTGATCAATCTACCACCTGGGATTGGAAACGTCCAGAAATAGGAATGAGCTTTGGCGGCTGAGTTTGTAGAGTTGAATGTCAAATGGGACCTCTTTGTTTGATCCAATCCATGCTGCAACCTGCAGTGGTATGACCTTTTCTTCACTTGTAATCCCTGGTGTCATGTAGACAGCCTTGTTGAAGGCTGAGATTGTAACTGATCACCAGAGATGAAAGCCTTTGTCATTCTTTTCATTATGTAAATCTTAAAGCACAGTATCCATGTGAACAATGGGAGATGAAGAAAGATTTCTCTCAGGAGAAGTCCAAGTCTGTGTGGTCTAGAGAAATAATGATCAAAGAGATTACAGGTCCTGAGCTTGTGTTTGTCATAGCAATCCTATCCATCCATCCTTCAAGGCCTACCTCACAAGCACTCTCCTCCATGAAGCTTAAACTCTCATAGGACCATGTTTAGGCCTTGCTTGTTATTAGAAAAACAGGCAGTTTAGACTCAAGGAAGGCAGGATCAAATGTACTAGCTTCACCTTGCTCCTTCAGTCTTGTTAAGAGAAGTTCCCAGAAGGTGATTTACATGGCCTGGCCAGCAGCATGATGGGATCTTAATGGATTTTTCTCACTCTAACTTAAAGAACAGACTGAATTCAGAATGGTAGCTGAAGCAGATGAGAAACAAACAAAAATGCAGAATGAGTGCCTGAAGGCTGCTCTGGCTGGCTCACTGTGACTGTGAACAACAAAAGAACAGAGATAGAGTGCCTGTGACTGGGAACTAAAAGAGCTGCCACACCTGTCCTCTATGAGGAAGGACTGCTTAGCAGCTGCAGTGCAGTGGATAACCAGGAGATGGCAGTAACACCAGCTGAGACCTGCTGAGGTCAGACACCAACTAATGACAGTAAAGAAGAGAAAAAAGATCAGCAGAGGGCCCCAGTGGTGACAGATAAAGCAAAGCGCAGCTCCGTGACGTCACGAAACTAGCACATGCCATTGGTGGCTCTGGGAGGAAGAAGTAGAAGCATTGGAGGCAGAAAGTTGTTCCAGCAGTAAACCCCCAGGGAATGTGAGTTTCCCTGGCTCTGTTTGTGCTTTGGCCATGTACATTCCCTATATGTGCTTCCGCTAACAACGTGGTAACTGGTAGGAAAGAGTACCACTGTGGAGATGGGGAGAATCTTCTTGGCCATTTATTTTACTCTGTTGCTTAATGAATATCTTTCGCTCTGAAGTAGTATGTCACCCAGTTAGTCTGGTAAAAGAAACATCAGTGAGGGCTTGTAAGCCATGGCTTAGAATGAATGCCTCCTTTGGGCTTCCCGGGAGAGAAAGCTCATATATGAAGGTTTTTTTTTTTTAAAGACATGATTATTGTGGTTAGCATATATTCCAAAGCTGATTTTCTTTACCTTTTGTTAACCCAGAGATCCAGAACAAAACTGTATGTTCATCTGTGAGAAATAGTGGCAAAGGAGGTCACAATTACCTATTGCACTCCAATGACCTAAGCCATTAGCAATGGCTTGGAGGCACTAACTAAAGCTCACGGATACAATCCCTTTTGGAGTTAATCTGGCTGTCACGTACACTCATGTCACAAAGGAAATGGAAAATGATATTCTCATACCAAGAAAATGTTGATTTAGAATTTTGAAGAGCTGGCTTGACAGGGAAATGATGCACCCAAATGTTTTCACATAAAAGAACATTGTAGCTCGGTGGCAGGCATGGCTTGTCAAGCAGGTTTCTGCGCTTTCATCGATCTCGGGTGCAGCAGCTTATGAGGTTGGGTCCTAGGCAGGGTTTTTTTTTGGCATTTGTCACTGGGCAGTCTAGCAAATGCATGGCTTTTTATATGCCCATGTGGACACACTGACAATGGAATTTCAGTGGCCCTGCCTCTGTGAGTGCTGCCATGAGGATGGGGAAGGTCTGTCCAGCTGGCCTATTTGAGGGCTGTAATGATAATACTACCTAACATTTATATAGCAGTTTAAGGTGCACAAAGTACTTTATACATGTTATATGATTTGATCCTTACAACAACCCTGAGAGGTAGATGTTATTATTATCTCTAGTTTACAGATGAGGAAACTGAGGCAGGTAGCAGTTAAGTGACTTGTTCAGGGTCACAGAGCTAGTAAGTGTCTGTCATTGAATTTGAGCTCAGGTCTCCCTGATACTAGGCCCAGCACTCTATCCACCCAACTTACTGAGCCAGTCCAGTGGAGCTAAAGGATGGACACCAAGCCAGACCTGTTCTTCCCCAGGGATCAGCCTGGGGGTGATTGAGACATATCTTTCAATCATTTCCAGGCACAAGTCAAGTAAGGAGTCCAAGACAAATGTTCAAAAGAACTTGGATTTCTTACTGTCCCTGCAATCCTGCCATCTGGGGTGGGACCGAAGTTCTGTGGGCACAGGAGAGCCACTCACTGTGGAGACTCTTTATGACTCCCTCATCAGACATCAAAGTTTGGCTTTAGTTTTTAAAAAATTGCACAGCCCATTTTGTCTGTCAGAGGAGCTCAGCATCTTTCTGCTCCGCTACTGTGTTCAGGGTTCAGGCAATGCAGGCTTGCTGACATGTAATGCATGTCTGTAGCAAAATATTTCTTTCATATTCTAATTGCTAGGAGGCACTGTTAAAACATTTCCCTCCCTCTGGTCCTGCACTACCATAGGCCTGTAGAGCTGTGATGACCTGTGAGAGCACGTGTGCCCAACACTACTCCTGGCATCATTGATGGCATCTTAAATCTAGAACTGGAAGGGACCTGAGATCCTCTATTTTACAGAGAAGGAAACTGAGCAAAGGTCACTTGGGGAATAACTAGTACAGTAGAGCTGGGATTTCAATTCCACAAGCATTTATCACATGCCTACTATGTGTCAGGCATTGTACTTACTGGGGAATTCTAAGCTAAAAATGAAACAATGCCTGACTTCAAAGAGCTTATGTTCTACTTAGGGAGGAGGAATTTGCTGAGAAACAGAAGTACATAGAAAAGTAAATACAAAACGTTTATTAGAAAATATTGAGATGGCAGAGCCCAAAGAACTGGGAAGGACCAAAAGGGCCTCCTGGGGGCGGGGGTGGGGCAGCCCCAGAGCAGAGCTGCAAAAGACGCTGGGGATACAGAGATGGCAAAGTGAACTCAGGGCTCAGATCACTAGTTAACATGCCAGTGATGGCAATTCACCTGACAAATTGCTCCACCCACAAACATCAGCCATGCACCACCACCCACAGGATGTTGAAAAAGCTGTCTCAATGTGTCAGTCCATTTCCCTGTCTAAGGCTGTGCCAGATTTCCCTGAGCTGAAACCCAAGGTCCTCACACTCCAAATCCAGGCCTCCCTTCTCTTTTGGGCTTGATTTTTGGCGTCACCGTTCCTTTTCTCATCTCAAAGTACTGTAGAAGCAATCTGTTCTGAGCTTGGCAAAGTGGTCCAGTCATCTCAGGGCCAATGATACCAGACTACCAGCTAAGAAGGAAATAGTTTGAGCCATCATCGGTTTGCTTCCAAATATCTTAGTGTCTAACACCGTGTAGTCAGGGCCTGTGTCTCCTCATTGTACAATATGAAGGTAGGATTTCTCTGGGCCATTTGGGCTAAGGGACACTTTTACCTCACATGTCCAACTATTACATTAGTCATGTTGTAAGGAAGAATTAGAACCAATAGAAGGAACCACAAGAAAGAGGAAACAAAACAAAACAGAAGGAGGAAAAAGAGCATAGATTATGCTTCGATCTGCATTCAAACTCCATAGTTCTTTTCTTGGATATGGGTAGCATTTTCCCTCATGAGACTTTTGGAAATGTCTTAGATCCTTGCATTGCTGAGAAGGGCTAAGTCTATCAAAATTAGTCATCGCACAACGTGGCTGTTACTGTGTACAACATTCTCCTGGTTCTGCTCACTTCACTCAGCATCAATCCATACAAGTCTTTCCAGGTTTTGCTGACATCTATCTACTCATCATTTCTTATAGCACAATAGTATTCCATTACATTCATATACCACAACTTGCTCAGCCATTCCCCAATAGATGGGCATCCCCTCAATTTCTAATTCTTTGCCACCACAGAAAAAGCTGCTGTAAATATTTTTGTACCTGTGGGTCCTTTTCCCATTTGTATGATCTCTTTTGGATACAGCCCTAGAAGTGCTATTACTGGGTCAAAGGGTATGCACATTTTTATAGCTCTTTGGTCATAGTTCCAAATTGCTCTCCAAAATGGTTGGATCATTTCACAACTCCACCAACAATGCATTAGTGTTCCAGCTTTCCCACATCTTCTGCAACATTTGTCATTTTCCTCTTTTGTCATGTTGGCCAATCTGGTAGGTGTGATGTGGTACCTCAGAGTTGTTTTGATTTGCATTTCTCTAATCAGTAGTGATTTAGAGCATTTTTCATATGACTATAGATGGCTTTAATTTCTTCATCTAAGAATTGCCTGTTCATATTCTTTGACCATTTATCAATTGGGGAATGACTTGTATTCTTATACATTTGACTCAGTTCTCTATATATTTTTGAAATGAGGCCCTTATCAGAGACACTGGTTGTAAAAATTCTTTCCCAGTTTTCTGTTTCCCTCCTAATCTTGGTTGCATTGGCTTTGTTTGTGCAAAAACTTTTCAATTTAATGAAATCCAAATTATCTTTTCAAGGTCAGTCGTTGTATGAGATGCCTTCTGTTTTACTTTTCTTAGTTGACTCTCTAGGGTTATCTAAGTAAACAATCATTACCTGCAGAAGCTATAGTTTTTTACCCTCTTTGTCTGTGCTTATTCCCACTATCCCTTTTTCCTGTCACACTGTAGCTAGCAGTTCTAGTGCTAATCAAATAGTAGTGGCAATAATGGACTTTACCTCTGACTTTATTGGAAAGATCTCTATTATTAAATACATCACATACAATTCCGGCTTTTGGTTTTACATAGCTAATGCTCACCATATTAAGGAAAGACCCATGTATTCCTATGTTTTTAACTGAAACAGGTGTTGTATTTTGTCAAAAACTCTCTGCCCCTATGGCTTTAATCATATAGTTTTTATCGCTCTTGAGACAACTAGCTAGTACAGTGAATAGGGTGTTTGACCTGGAGTCACTAAGACCTGAGTTAAAATCTTGCGTGAAACACTTACTAGCTGTGTGAACATGGACAAGTCTCTTAACCTCTCTCTGTCTCAATTTCTTCTGTAGAATGGGCATAATAATAGAACCTATTTCACAGAGTTGTGAGGATCAAATAAGATAATCTATAAAGCTCTTTACAAACTTTAAAGTAATATGTAAATGCTAGTCATTTATTTTATTTGTTACTAATATGAACTCTCATGCTTATGGTTTTCCTGGTCATAGTGCATAATCTTTTTGATATGTTGCTTTACTAAGATTTTGTAAGATTTTGCAAGATTTTGCTTTGATGTTCGTTATGGATATTGGTCTATAATTTTGTTTTTCTGTTTTGATTCCCCCTGGTTTTGGTACTAAGATCATAACTGTATAAAGGAGGAATTTGCCAGGATCTTCTCTTTTCCTTCTTTGCAAAAGTTTATGTACTTTTGAAATCCATTGTTCTTTGAATATTTGTTAGAATTTACTTGTAAATCAATATGGTCCCAGATTTTATTTTTCCTTTAGAAGCTCGTCTATGGTGGGTTTAATTTATTTCTGAGATTACATTATTTAAGTTCTCAATTTCTTGTTCTATTAATCTGAGTATCTTAAATTTTTTAAAATGTTGATCCTTTTCATTTAAGGTTTTGATTTTATTGGCATATAGTTGAGCAAAATAGTTTCTAATAATTTCTTATATTTCTTCTTCATTTATTATGAAACCTTACTGGAAGTCTTTAGACAGTAACCATTTGTTGAGTAAATTGTACCTGGAATTTTTTTCTTTTCTTTTTTTTTCTTTATAGTATTTTGTTTTTTCTAATTAAATGTAATGATAGTTTCCAACATTCACTTTTATAAGATTTTTAGTTCCAAATTTTTTCTCTCTCCTTGCCCTCCCCCCCCCCAAGATGGCATGCAATCTGATATAGGCTGTACATGTACAATCATATTAAACATATTTCCACATTAGTCATGTTGTAAAAGAAGAATCAGAACAAAAGGGAAAACCACGACAAAGGAAAAAAAAGAGAGAGAAAATTGTGTGCTTCGATATGCATTCAGACTCCATAGTTCTTTCTCTGGATGTGGATAGCATTTTCTATCATGAGTCTTTTAGAATTGTCTTAGATCATTGCATTACTGAGAAGAGCTAAGTCTATGAAAGTCAGTCATCCCACAATGTTGCTGTTACTGTGTACAATGTTCTTCTGGTTCTGCTCACTTCACTCAGCATCAGTTTGTGCAAGTTTTTCCAGGTTTTTCTGAAATCTGTCCACTCATCATTTTTTATGGGACAATAGTATTCCAATACATTCATATACCACAATTTGTTCAGCCATTCCCCAACTTATGGGCATCCTCTCAATTTCCAATTCTTTGCCAACACAAAAATATTTTTGTACATGTGGATCCTTTTCCCTTTTTGATGATCTCTTTGGGATACAGACCTAGTAGTGGTATTGCTGGATCAAAGGGTATGCAGTTTTATAGCCCTTTGGGCATAGTCTGGAATTATTTTCTTAGACAAGGGTTGGACTAGATGGCCACAAGCAGTACCTTTTAACTCTGTGAGTCTGTGATTCTGTGATTATTGCATATGGTGCCCGAAGTAAGGCTGATTGTTCCCTTCCCTGACACCCAATCAGGAAAAAATTGAATAAAGTAATTAATACAGGGAAAAAGAAAAAGAGAGGAGTTGGTGATTTTTCATGGGCTGAGTTGCTAAGTCAGCTAACTAGGAGAGATGCAATTTTGATCTGAGACCACAGGAGTGTCCTAGACAGGGAAAGCACCCAACTTCTCTAGTGACCTAGGAAGCTGAGGAAGAGAGAATCTAATAGTCATTGTCTTTTCCACTCAATAGGCTCCATCTCCAGTCCTAACCACTGGGTGATTGTAAAGGATAAAGAAGGGACAAGTGACAACAGGGAGGGCCACTTAACAGTTTAAATGTGTGTCATGCAGAATAGGAGGAGGTCTTGTTCGTGTGATTTACCTCAACTCTATACATGCCCAATACTGCAGAGGCCTGATGGCAGGCTCCTTCCTCCTCATTGCAGTCGAAGGCAGAACAGCCACCTGTCAGATATGGGCCAGGCAACAGGGAGGAGGACAAGGCCATGAACACAGTCCTGGGAGGAGTCTACCTTTTGGGGTTTGGGGAGATAGGCAATATTCTTCTAGGGGGACAAAGTTTATTCATAGGAGCATAATCAGAGTCAGAGTCAAGAAAACCTGGGTTCAAATCCTGCCTTGAACACTCACTAGCTGTGTACCCTGGACAAGTCAATTAACCTCTCTAAGCCTCATCTGTAAAATGAAGAACTTAACTCCATAGCTTCCACGATCTCTTCCAGCTCTAAATCCATGATACTATGGTTCTCTTTTAGCCTGGTTAAAAGCTGTTATTTACCCAAGAAAGGAGGAAAAATTCTCTAAAAATCAAACTTTTGTGTAAAAATTACAGATAATTGAGAAAATCTAATTGTGGCCTTAAAGGGCTAGCTCATTCAATAGCTCCCTAGGAGTATGCAAATAGGTCCTTAGGCTTCATCTCTTTAACCATCAAAGTCAGTTAAAATTCAATTGTTAGGCATACATTCAAATGATGATCACTTTAGCCCTCAGTTAAATTAATTGTTCCCATAAGAACAAGACCTGAAAGGGTAAGGGTGGAAATGGTCCTAAGAGGAATAGAAGGAGCCTTGAATTTGGATTCATGAGTCCCAAGTTTAGATCCCAGCTCTGTCCTTTGCCAGCTGTGTCATGTTCATCAAGTAATTTAGCCTCTCTGGGCCTCAGTTTCCTCATTTGTAAAATGAGGGGCTTGAACTCGACCTCTCTAGTGCTTTTCAGCTCTAAATCCATGATAGGGGCAGGGAGTGAGGGGAGAGCCAAATCTTACTTCGATTCAGTAGTGACTTATAAAACACCTACTATGTGTCAGATGTTCTGTTGACTGGGGACACAAAAACAAACTTAAAATATGACCTCCCCTCTAGCTTAGAGTCTACCTGGGGAAACAGTGTCACAGCCATCTATATGGAGAATACATACCAAGAAAAATGCAAGGTCATGGGGGGGGCTGGGGAGGGGGAACACTGACAGAGAATGGGGAAAGGGATCAGGAAAGAAGGCAGCATAGGAGCTGAGCCTTGAAGGGCCTTGGGGGTCCCAAGGGGGAAAACAGGCTGGGGAATGGTGTTCCCTTGCAAGGGCTCTTTGAGAGATTGTTGAAAATCCCCCTGGTGACAAGGCCAGCATCTGAGTTATTAATGCCATACCAATTTTCAGCCGATTAACAGGCTGACTTAAATTCTTGTCAAAGCAGCGAGTCCTGGCGGTCCTCCAGCCTCTTTCCAGCTTTTTTGCCATTCTCTCCATGTCTAATATCCATCAATTCTTATTCGGTTATAAATAGAACCTGCCCTTTTTTTCCCAATTCACTTCTAGAGTGTCTTTTAGTACATTCGTATCTACATATTAGGCTGAATTTCCCTCATTTTTGCAAATATTCACAGAAACTAATTTCAAGAGCAATTTGGGATTAAATACTAGGAAGCAAGAAGAGTTGGTCAAGGAGGGAGCTTTGGCGGAGGAATCCATCCCATTGGCAGAGGAGTGCTTTCTAAGCCTGCCCCCTCCCTGCCCCTCTCTCCCCTGGAATGACTGGTTGGGCAGGCCTGGGAAATGTGCACCCCCATGGGCCCCCTCCCATTCTGAGGAAATGGCTGCAACACTCTGCTGGAGGAGGCTGTGGTTGGGGCTGGAAAGGACAAAGGGCCATGAAGCTCTGACAATTATCTAGATAATTTGATTAATGATGCTGGGGGATTCCAGCCAGAAGGCAGGGCCTACCCTCAGTGAAACCCTGAAGTGGGTCCAATTTGTCTTTTCCTTCCCCTCTTTCTATTTTGTGAGGTCCTTCTACCTTTGGGCAGTGAGTGCCTTGCATTTCCCCATTCTATCAGTCATAGACAAAAGGAGTTAGATCAATTCACTGCTTCTGAGCTATTGCCCCACTTAGGAGAATTTAAATGGGAAACAAGGAACACATAGGGAGAGGGATGTGCTTTAACCCAAAGGAATGAGTTACTAATGGTGGAATTTTAGGCATTAGTGGGCAAACAATTGGAGTCAGAGACAGGAAAGTACTTAGCAATTCTAATACTTGGGATTGTGTCTTCCTTAAATCCAGCTTTTAATGGTAGATCTTGGTCCTGGCCAACGTCCCTGGGCAGGGGAGACTGGAGCAGAGATGCCAGGAAAGAGCACTGTGGGGCTGAGCCATGTGGTAGCTTCCCAGCTTAATGAATCATTCTTGCTAACTGCTGAAGGAATGAAAGGGCCATTGAGGAAAAAAGGGACCAAGTTTTACAGATTTCACTATCATTCTTTTCCATTTTTGGGGTCCTGGGACAAAGCCACACTCCTCCTGCCTCAAGGGTGGCTCTGAGCAGCCAGCTTTCCTGTTGCCTTTCAGATCATACTTAAGAGGTAAATATTTCCCCTCACATATGGCCAGTCCTGTATTAAGGTTACCCTTTGTGATGTAACATTTGTTTCTTCAGTTGTGTGCTGGGTTGGGGGGAGGGAGTAAAACAAGCATAAACTCTTGTGAAATATATGTTAACTGTAGTGTCAACTTACCTTCAAATGCCTGAGGACCCAAAGTATTTATTTTTATAACTGAGGAATTATGATACATCAAAGTGGCTTCTTTTCACAGACCACCCAAAGCAGCAAAAATGACAGATGATTATATACTGACTTTCACTTCTGACTTAGAACTTCTGAAAAGTCACAGTCATTCTTCACTTCAATATCTTGGGTCTCAAGTGATCAGAGGAAACCTTTTCAGGTAGGCTTCGGCAATCTCCTGTCTGCCATTTAGATGTCAGAAAGTACACGCTGGACCTAGGAACTTGGAATTTGGGGCCCAGCTGGAACTAGGCCAGGGTGACTGGGCCTTGCACACCGGGTGCTAAAATATGGCACTGCTTTGGTGACCAGAGAAAACTTAGCTCAGTTATGGTGCATAATTGGTTAAAATGAAATTGAGACCTATTAGACATACCTAACTCTCTTCCTCCTGGAGGAGGAGGCTCCTAACAGGCAAACCCTAACACCCCTCCTCACCTCCCACAGCATAATAGCCATGCTCCCCAGGTCCCTGTCTGCCCTTCTTCAACAAAATTTGTTTAAAAGTTGAATTGAGGGCATTTCCAGAGTCTTGACCCAAATATGAAAAAAAAAATGTTCTTTGTGTCTCTGATATAGAGATGCTAAGTATGTCATTAAGGACTTGGTGCTGACCTTCATTCCCACTAAATGCCCAGTGCATGTTACATAGGTTTGGGAAGGTCCAGTCAGAAGTTGGTGGCATTTTAAAGATGGGATTGCTAGAGTTGGGATTGGTGGAGGGCTTGGGGCAGTGACTGTGTGTCAGTCATACTAGTTTCTGATTGGGAGTGTAAAGACAGGTTCATGGTTGCTCCCACCTCCTCAAATCATCTAAGCAGAGAGAGGAACACATGCTAGCTAAGATGGTTTTTGTCTTGTGATAGCTCCAAAGAGTGTTTGGGACCTGGGACATAGGGACAGTGCTAACAGTACCAACCAGCTGATCTGTTTAGCCCTTGCCCCCACAATAATGCACATGGTACCTCGAAAGAATCCCATCTAATCCAATCCAACAAATGTCTACTATGTGCAAAATGGGAAGAATCAAACAGATGGGCTGGTCAGGTGAAAGTAAGAAAGGCCCACAGCTTATTGGGTTGGGGCGGCCTCTCTGCCATAAACTTCCAGGAAGCCATAAATAAATGTCACATAGGATGAGCAGGCATGGAAACCGATGAAGATATGCAGAATAATTGAAGGTGGAGAGAACAAGTGCTGACAGCTAGGGGGATCAGGGAAGGCTTCCATTCATACCCTGGATTTCTTTTTGTATTTTTTTTTTGTATTTTTAGTTTTCAACATTCACTTCCACAAGATTTTGAGTTCCAAATTTTCACCCCATCTCACCCCTCCCCCCACCCCAAGATGGCATGCATTCTGAATACCCCTTCCCCTAGTCTGTCCTCTCTTCTATCTCTTCCCCCGCCTTCTCTTATCCCCTTCCCCTTCTATTTTCCTGTAGGGCAGGATAGACTTCTGTACCCCATTTCCTGTATTTCTTATTTCCCAGTTGCGTGTGAAAACATTTTTTTTAAAACATGTGTTTTTAAAACTTTGGGTTCCAAATTTTCTCTCTTCCTCCCTCCCCACCCACCCTCATTGAAAAGGCAACTCAACATTGGTTAAACATGTGCAGTTATGCAAAACACGTCCATAGTAGACATGTTGTGAAAAACTAACTCTATTTCCCTTAATCCTGTCCTGCCCTCGCATTTATTCTATTCTTTCTTTTGACCCTGTCCCTCCTCAGAAGTATTTGCTTCTGATTACCCTCTTTCTCAGTCTGCCCTTCTCTCTATCATCCCTCTGCTGTCTTGTCCCCTTCTCCCCCTATTTTCCTATAGGGTAACACAGATTTCCATACCCAATTGAATGTGTATGTTATTCCCTCCTTAAGCCAAATCCTATGAGAATAAGATTCAGTCATTCCCTCTTATCTTCCCCTGTTTCCCCTCCACTGTAAGAGCTTTTTCTTTTCTGCTTTTTGGGAGATAATTTACTCTGTTCTACCTCTCCCTTTCTTCTTCTCCTAGTATAATGCTCTCTCATCCCTTAATTTTATTCTCCAGATATGACCCCTTAATCTTCAACTCACCCTGTGCGCTCTCTCTCTCTCTCTCTCTCTCTCTCTCTCTCTCTCTCTCTCTCTCTCTCTCTCTCTCTCTCTCTCTATATCTACATACATATAATTTTCCCCCCTCCAACTACCCTAATACTGACAAAGGTCTCATGAGTTATAAATATCATCTTTCTATGCAGGAATGTAAACAGTTCAACCTTAATAAGTCTCTTATGAGTTCTCTTTCCTGTTTACCTCTTCATGTTTCACTTGAGTCTTGTATTTGAAAGTCATATTTTCTATTCAGCTCTGGTCTTTTCATCAAGAATGCTTGAAAGTCCTCTATTTCACTGAATGACCATTTTTTCCATTGAAGGATTATATTCAGTTTTGCTGGGTAGGTGATTCTTGGCTGTAATCCTATCTCCTTTGCCCTCTGGAATATTATGTTCCCTGGCCTGCGGTCCTTTAATGTAGAAGCTGCTAAATCTTGTGTTATCCTGATTGTGTTTCCACAGTACTTGAATTGTTTCTTTCTGGCAGCTTGCAATATTTTCTCCTTGACCTGGGAACTCTGCAATTTGGCTACAATATTCCTAGGAGTTTTCCTTTGGGGATCTCTTTCAGGAGGAGGTCAGTGGATTCTTTCATTTCTATTTTGCCCTCTGTTCTAAATATCAGGGCAGTTTTCCTTGATAATTTCTTGAAAGATGATGTCTAGGCTCTTTTTTTGATCATGGCTTTCAGATAGTCCAATAATTTTTAAATTCTCTCTCCTGGATCTATTTTCCAGGTCAGTTGTTTTTCCAATGAGATATTGCACATTGTCTTCTAATTTTTTGTTCTTTGGATTTGTTTTATAGTGTCTTGATTTCTCATAAAGTCACTTGTCTTCCAATTGCTGTGTTCTAATTTTTAAGGAAGTATTTTCTTCATTAATCTCTTGGACTTTCCTTTTCCATTTGGCCAGTTTTTCTTTTTAGGGTGTTCTTCTCCTCATTGGCTTTTTGGACCTCTTTTGCCATTTGGGTTAGACTATTTTTTAAGGTGTTATTTTCTTCAGTATTTTTTTGGGTCTTCTTTAGCAAGCTGTTGACTTCTTTTTCATGATTTTCTTATATCACTCTCATTTCTCTTCCCAGTTTTTCCTCTACTTCTCTTACTTGCTTCTCAAAATCCCATTTGAGCTCTTCCAAGGCCTAGGACTGATTTGTATTCTTCTTGGAGGCTTTGAATGTAGGAGCTTTGACTTGGTTGTCTTCTTCTGGTTGTATGTTTTGATCTTCTTTGTCACCAAAGTAACATGATATAGTCTGACTCTTTTTGCGCTGCTTGCTCATGATCCCAGCCAATTACAAGAGTCTGCTTCCAATGTGGAGAATGTACTATCCCAAGCTTCAGGGGTTTGTACAGCTGTTTTCAGAGATACTTGTAGGGACCTGTAAATTTTCAGTTCTTGCAAGGTGGGACAAGGTGTTTACTCCTTTCTTGGCCTGTGCTGTACTCTGTTAGTGACCATAAGCACTCCATTTTGTCCTGGAACTATGGGGAGAATTTTCTCTCCACAGCCACTGCAAGCTCCACCATGCCAGCACTCCTCCTCGCCCCAGGACTGCTGCCCAGAACTGTGACCCAGATCCAAGCACGGGCAAAGCAAGAGATTCCTGCCTCAGCACTGGCAAAGAGATCCCTGCAGTCCCCCGCTGATCAGCCACTAGATTCCCCCTCAGTCTGTGGGCCGGAAGCTCAGTATGCAGCCACCTCCCAGGGGTCTGCGCTCAGTGCTCTGGAACTGGCTCTGAGACCTAGCTCCTCTCTCACTGCAGAAACAGATTTTTCCCACTGAGCTTCTAAGTTGTCTTTGGCATTCCTTGGTAGAGAGGTCTGGAATCTGCCACAGCTGCCTGTGATTCAGTCCTCTAAGGCCTGTTCCAGGTTTGCTATGGCCTGCGCGCCCATGCCACGCTGCTCTCCTCTACCAGCACGTCACGATATACCTTTCTGATCAACCATCCAGGTTGTCTTAGGCTGGAAATTTGCTTCACTCTGTCTTTTTGTGGGTTCTGCTGCTTTAGAACTGGTTTACAGCCATTTTGTTTAGGTATTTGGAGGAGTTTGGTAGAGAGCTCAAGCAAGTTACTGCTTTCACTCCACCATCTTGGCTCTGCCTCCTACAATCCAGACCCTGGATTTCTAAGAGGTGGGGCTGGGGAACAACTCAAAAATGATAGAGAGAATGAATCCAAGTCCCTTTCTTAAAGTAAGGTATTAGGGTAAATACCTCAATTCCCATTCCCATGTCAGCCTGGGAGGAGGAGAAAGGAGCAGGAGGACTGGCCCAAGTACAGGCAGAGAGAGGGAAGGATGAGGTATCCCCCTCCAGGCCCAAATATGGGGCTTACTTGGCATGAAAGCATTCCCCTGGCCCCCATGTGGCCCCCATAAAATCAGAGTGAGAATGGACCACAGGGGCCATCTAGTCTAACCCTGTCTTTTTACCAAGGAATAAACTGACAGACCCCCTCCCCCCAGAGAACTGAAGTGATTTATCCAAGGTCACACAGGTAATAAATGACAGAGAAGACCCTAGCTTAGGGACCCCAACTTTCAATCTTGGCCTCTCTCCACTGAATGCAGGAGAAGGAAGGAATGGCACCTAGACACGAGAGAGAGGGCAGGAGAGAAACTAGGAGTGCTTAATGTGGAGCCCTTGGCTTCCTGTTCCATTTCCACCTCTAGCAATGAAGTTTCTAACAACAGAGTGTCTGTTGGCATCTGATGTCTTTGTTAATAGAGCTATTATGGCACCAATATGAATGCCATGAGAAGCTATAGCTGGGAGCATGAGGGAGACCATTTGTAGAACCAGTGTTCTCGAAAAACAGATACTCTACTCAGTGAGTTACATCAGATCCTGGCCCTTGCTCTGAGCTTTCAAAACCCTCCTGGAACTGGTTTTCTTCACAAATGTTGTCATCCTGAGTGGAAGACAGATTTGATATGTCAGCATGCGTTGGTAAACAACGCTTGTCAAGAAACAGAGTACACAGTCCCTTAGCTACCCTATGATGAATACATCAAGCAAAAAGCATTTGAATGAAAAACCTACTATGTTTCAGGAACTATGCTAAGTGCTGGGGATGCAAAGAGAAAAATGAAATGATCCTGCCCTCAAGAAGCTTACATTCTCTCAAGGGGAGACAAATTTGTACATATGTGTGTCTGTGAATGCAGGGCAGCCCTAAAGTCTTCATGCAGTTTTAAGCTATTAATACTTAAAACTTCACAAAGACTTTTGGGATACTCTGTATGTATGTGTGTGTGTGTGTGTGTGTGTGTGTGTGTGTGCGTGCATGCACAGACACACATACATACGTACATACATACATGTATGTATGTATATACAGAGAGATAGATAGGGAACATATGCAATATAAATGCAAGGTAATTTTGGGAAGGAAGATGTTAGCAGTTAGGGGGATCAGGAAAGAACTCAAGTGGAAGATGATGGTTAAGCTGTGTTTTGAAGGAATAAGAAAAAAGGGAGGAAAGCCTAGGCATGGGGGATGGATGGCCAGGGCAAAGGCATGGAAATAGAACTGTGTCATATTAGACATTTCCCCCCACAATCTGGCCCTCTCCCATTTCACTGCCCTTAGGTGGGACCTCTGTATCTTCCAGGTAGGGTCTCATTCATCTAGTGGGATCCTTTTTATGTTATGTATCTTCTCTTTGGGGCTGCGCAAAGGCTCTTCACTTACATAGACACTGACACCTCAACTCATAGGGGAGGTCAGAGCTAGAAGGGATCTCCCTGATCATCTAGCCCACTCCCTCAATTTTATAGAGAGGGAAACTGAGTCCCTGAGAACAGCAGGGGCTTTGCTCAAGTATGTGCAACTATTGAGGGGCAGAGCTAGGGCCAGGACCAGGTCTCCTGTCTTTCAGATAATGGAAGTGAAGTAGAGCCTATAAAATATATTGTATATGTGTTGGCTATTTCATCATGGAATGCTACTAGTCCCCTATGACCAGATGTGTCTCAAACAAACAAGCTGTTCCCGCCTGGCTGCCTTCAGGCCACATGAGCCACCCTTCCTCCCTCCTGCCACTCTTTAGGATTTGCTTCCTCTTCTCCTTCCCCTCAACTAGTTAAGGCTGAAGTACTAGACTAGATTGTAAACTCCATGAGGGCAAGGATCCAAGCTTGCATCTCTCCCAGTCCAAACCCAGAGCACAGCAGCACACAATGCACAGCTATGGAAGTGAGGAAACAAGAAGGGTCTTGTGAAGTAGTCTAGAAACCTAACTGATTGGTGTAACTTTGTTCTGATGAATGGGTTCTGGGGTCTCCAGCACTGACTTCCCAACATCCCCAACATATTCACTAGTTGGGGACTGCCTGGATTTCAAATTAAGTGTATAAAACTGAGCCAAACTGGGACTATTTGATTTCTGTTTTTCAAAACCTGGGATCCTCCTCTGAAGGCAGAGAACCTCCTGGGTGAAGTTTCTTAGGAAGTGAAAATGGAAATGGATTGTCAAACAACCAGAAGGGCTTCCGTTGAGTATGTCACAATGTCATAGCCTGCTGACCTCCTCTTCCTTTTTTTTTAAAAAAAAGTAAACTTGTTCTTCTATTTTTTTTTTTTTTGGTTCTTACATCACTTGTATTTCCCAGTGTAGCCCGCCCTCCCTCGGCACCCTTCCAGAGAGCCATCCCTTATAAGAATCCTTCCAAAGCAGCAGAATTAGCCAGCCGTGGAATGGACTGCCTCAAGGGGCAGCTGGTTCCCTTTCACTGGAGCTCTTCCAACCAAGACTGGATAAGCACTGACTCTGAAGTCCTAGGAGGAATTCTTGGGGGGGGGCGGCACTGACTGGCCCCTGAGACCAAGTCGATTCAGCAAACACTTGGGAGTGGCCCTTCTAGCTAAGGGACCCTGTGATCTTCACTTTCTTACTCTCCGAACTTGCACATCAGGTTAAGTTTAGAGTGGTTCACTATGGTGCTGGCAAGATAAGATGTTTATTCCCTCATAGTACATGCCTTTATGGAGCACCTACTGTATACACAATCATGTGCTCAGTGCTTGGAGAAACAATACAGTTTAAGAAGTGCACCCTGTGACCGTAGGGCTTATAATATGACATTCTGGAGGGCAAAGGAGCTAGGATTACAACCAAGAATCACCTACCCAGAAAAACTGAGTATAATCCATGAGGGGAAAAAATGTATATTCCATGAGATAGAGGACTTTCAAGAATTCTTGATGAAAAGATCAGAACTGAATAGAAAATTTGACTTTCAAATACAAGACTCAGGAGAAGCATAAAAAAGGTAAACAGAAAAGGGAAATCATAAGAGACTTAATAAGATTAAATTATTTGCCTTCCTCCATGGAAAGATGCTATTTGTAACTCATAAGACCTTTCTCATTATTAGGATAGAATGCAGCAAATTATCTCACATAAAAGAGGCAAGAAAAAGCTTTTACAGTGGAGGGGAAGATGGAGGAGGTGAAGGGGAGTGACTGAACCTTACTGTCATCAGAATTGGCTCAAGGAGGGAATAACATACACACTCAATTGGGTATGGAAATCTATCTTATCCTGCAGGAAAGTAGGAGGGGAAGGGGATAAGAGAAGGGGGGGGGTGATAGAAGGGAGGGCAGATTGAAAGAGGGGGTAGTCAGAAGCAGAACACTTTTGAGGAGGGGCAGGGTGAAAAGAGAGAGAGAATAGGCTAAACGGGGGTAATAAGATAGAGAGAAATACAGTTAGCAATAATAACTGTGAAAAAAATTTTGAAGCAGGTTTCACTGATGAAGGCCTCATTTCTCAAATGTATAGAGAACTAAGTCAAATTTATGAAAGTAAGAGCCATTCCCCAATTGAAAAATGATCAAAATATATGATAAATTTTCAGATGAAGTAGTCAAAGCTATCTAAAGCCGTATGAAAAGATACTCTAACTCACTACTGATTGGAGAAATGCAAATTAAAACAATTCTGAGGTACTACCTCATACCTATTAGATTAGCTAATAGGACAGAAAAGGAAAATCACAAATATTGGAGGGGATGTAGGAAAAATGAGACATTAATGCATTGTTGGTGGAGTTGTGACCTGATTCATCCATTCTGTAGAGCAATTTGGAACTATGCCCAAAGGGCTATAAAACCCTGCACACCCTTTGACTACTAGGTCTGTATCCCAAAAGAGGTAAAGAAAAAAAAAAGGAAAAGGACCTATATGTACAAAAATATTTATAGCAGCTCTTTTTCTGGGGGCAAAGAATTAGAAATTGAGGGGATGCCCATCAGTTGGGGAATGGCTGAACAAGTTATGGTATGTGATTGTGATGGAATACTATTGTGCTATAAGAAATGATGAGCAGGATGGTTTCAGAAAAACTTAAAAGTCTTGTCTGGGGCTGAATTCAAACCCTGATCTTCCTGACTTTAGCCCAAGCACAGTGGCATCTAGCTGCCTCTGACATATGAGTTAACATATGTTAAGTGTTTTGTATGCCTTCAAGCACCTTATAAATGAGAGCTCTTGTTATTGTTATTGCCTGGCAGAGGTTGTTGGGAGCCAGAAGTTGAGGCAGGAGTAATAATGGGAGCAGAAGCATGGGGCTTTGTAAGCATGTGTAGGGGAGTAATGGGAGATAAAGCTTGAGGAGACTTTGGGGCCAGAACCTGGAAGGCCCTGCGTGTTGGGCTTTGGAATTTGTTATGTGGGCAGCAGAGAGTTCCTAAAGGTTTTCCAACATGGGAATAATGGAGGTTCAAAGCTGTACTTTAGGGAAGAGAATTGGTCTCAAGGAGAATCTTTACTCCTCAGAGGGACAAGTGTCTTCATTAAGTTGGCCTGGCCATCCCTGCTTGGGAGATGGCACCTCACCTATGGGGAGGAAACCCATCCAGGGCACCTTGATGGCTTGCCACTAGTAGGAGGATGCCTGGATGGTTCTCAGCGCCCCAAGATGTAGCTCCTGCCACCGGTGAAGGGGGAGGATGGTGAAGGGAAGAAGCGGCCCCAAGTTCAGTGCCATCGAAGGGCTTTGCCTCAGTTACAGCTCTGAAGCTCTCCAGGCATCTCTCGTGGGGCCCCTGCTGCTCACCAAGGGGGAAGGGGGAAGGAGGAATAAGAACTACAGGCCAAGGTCACGAAATAAATGAGAAGGTGAAATCAGGAAGGAACTTATTATAATTGGGATGAGTTATTAAAGCTGATAAGGAACATATTTACTTTTCCTTCTGAATATTAATAGCTCTTTAGCTGACACCCTCTTTATAAGATTTAAAAGACTTTCAGACAATTAAAGATTATTTCCAATAAAATGACATTATTATTTATAAATCAAAATTCTAAGTGGAAGCCACATGCCCCCGATCAAAATGTCTCCCATATAGACAACAAATGCCCAGGCTATTCTAGGCCATCCCGCCCTTTGCCATTAGGGCTGATGTCCATGTTTGGACATATTTTTGGAAACTCATTGGAAAAGACCCTGATGTTGAGTGAGACTGAAGGCAAAAGGAGAAGGGAATGACAGAGGATGAGATGGCTAAATAGTGTCATGGAAGCAATGAACAGGAGCTTGGGCAGACTTCATAAGATGGTGGAGGATGGAAAGGCCTAGCGTGCTGTGGTCCATGGGGTCACAAAGAGTTGGATGTAACTGAATGAATGAACAGCAACAACTATGTTCAGAGATGAGGAAAGCGAGGCCCAGAGAAGATGAGAGACTGTTCAGGGCTTCCCAAGGATTCCCAAGAGAATCCTCAAGAGTGTGGGATCTGGAGTGGGGGGAACGGTTTTGAATTCTGGCCCCATTACCCAGCTGGATGATCACCTGAGGCAGATGCCTTCTGTCTTCAGAGCCTGTGTGTTCACCTGTGTATCGAGGAGGGTGGACTAACTGACCTCGCAGGTCCCTTGCAGCCTGGCCATTCTATCAACCACTGAGGCAGAGGCCCCTTCTGTACTGGGGGACATTTCACTTGTCATTAGTGCACCATGAACAGGATCATAACTACTCAAGCTGGAAGGGGCTGGAGAGATCATTGCATCCAAAATCATTACACTTGTCCAGCTGTTACTACAGAGTGAGCACCCTAGGGATGCAGATAAGTTACAAAGTCCATTTCCTTTTCCTGGCCCAGCTCATCTCTCTTAGTCCTTCGACCCCTGCACTGCAGCCACACCCTTTCTGCTTGGTTCTCTAGGCTTCCTCCATGTTGGTTTACTGCATTAGGAACTCCTTGAAAACGAGGGACTGACTGTGTCTTAGCTATTTTTATAGTCACTCCCCACCTCCCACCCCCACTCTACTGTCTATGTTTTAGGTACTTAAGAAGTGTCTGTTGAACAGACTATTGAACACCCAGGCTCAGAGTGAACTGGGGGCTTCTGGGCAAGCCTCTTGTTGTCCCTGGTCCCAGCACCCAAAGCTCTTTTCCTTCACTTCCCAACCGATCTCCTCCTGCTACTCATCTTAACTAACCTGAATCTTTTCTTTGTCTTATTCAACCTTACTTATTTCTCTCTGTGTCACTTTTTCTCTGTCTCTGTCTCTCTGTCTCTCACCTTCCTCTTGACATCCAAAGCTGCCCTTCATGTATCCTGTTTTCTATCCACCAGTCTCTAATCCAATACAAATAAGAGTGTTTGGTAAACCTGAGATCAGTCAGCCAATAAACATTCATGAAGTGCCTGCCTTGTGCCAGGCATAGTGCTTCTGTGATCTCCAAAGGGAACACGCACAATTCAGGGACAGCGCGAGAGGGGCCTGCTGGGCACAGACACCCTGAGGAGAGCTCTCCTGGTAAGATGGTCTGAGTGGAAGCAGCAGTGGCTGCCGAGGGCAAGGCTGACTGGATTGGGCTGGCTTTTTCTTGCAGACTATTCAGGCCTGCACTCTCTACAGCTGTGAACCACTTTAAGACTCCCTGATATGGGAAAATCTGAACTTACAGAGCTAATAAATTGGAGGGTGATTACTCTCATTACAATAGGATTCTTTACTGTAAAGAATCAAACACCACAGGGCTCCTTTAAAAAGCAAGCTCCCTTCATGCATTGAAAATGGAATTCTATTTATAAAGCTTCAATTTAGACACAATTCTGCAGAAACGCATCTACTGTGTAAACCCAGAGACACCTGTATTGTATTTGCATAACATCCACCTGTCTGTGCAAAATACAGTCATTAGTTTAGGGGAAATGAGGCAGTCTTAGAAATGGAATTTCATGGTAGGCCCGCTGCTTCCTCTGCCACTGGTGCTGTAGTGTTGACCTCTCAAGGTTACTCCGACTGGCACTGGCTAGTCCTCCGTTTAGCCTTGGCTTAGTGCCCACTTCTGCTAGCCCCCAAATCAGCTCCCACAATAAAAGCATCTGAGGAGAAGAGAACCAGCTGAGTAGACAGGCTATAGCAAAGCCAAACCAATTCTTTCCACTAAATCATAGAACAGGAGAGCTGGCTGGGACCTGGGTAGAGATCTGAGTCCAGAGTCATTGGAGATGAGCTCATTTGGCCATGAACCCGAGTTCTTTTCATGAACTGAGTCTCCCAGGAGTTCAGTGGAAGGACCATGAGCTCATTACCAGGCCCTTGTCCATCTTTTACAGTGGAAGGGAGCTTCCAGAGAAAGAGAACTCACTCACTAGTAAGTGAGCCGCATCATTTTTATGAGTGCTGGCCGGTCGACTGTGGATCCTACAGGAGGCTGGAAAACTTCTATGAGGTTGTTTTTCTGCCTGCCTCACTGCACTGAAGGGGGCTGTCAAGAAATGTCAGAAACAGTTCTATTTACTTTTGTATTTGCAAAGTGCCAGTGGTAATGCTGAAATGGGGCAGCATTTGAATGCTAAAATAAATTTCCATGTCACTTGAAAAGCTTTCCATGAGTTCCCTTGCCTTCCCAGACACCTCTGTGGCCACCAGTGCCCAAAACACTGGAATACTTCCATATATTCTCCGTACTGAGTCAGTTCCTCACTCCCAGGCCAATGCTCTGAGAAAGATTTCTATTAGCTTTTCAACACAACCCTCCTTCTGGGAGGAGATAGGATGAGTGGAGAGACTTGTTATAACAAGAGTGGGAGCAACTCCCCATGCCCCATGTGCCCAAAATGAGAGGAAACCAGAAGATAAGTGAAGTGCCTCTTGACTACCCTTCTGCCTCCTCTTCCTGTGCCTTTCTCCCACCTTTTGCTGCACTTGGGCACATGGCATCTTATGCTGCCCCTGGCTGCTCAGTCATTTGTGGCAGCACTCTACCCACTCTTGCCTTTGTCCTGTGCTCTAAAATGACCTCTGGCCCTCTACCCAGCCATTCAGATTTCCATTCCCTTACTGTCTCTTCTCGGTTACCTTTTAGAAAAGCAAGCTGATCAAACTGATTTAAATCAAACTAATATGAAGGCGTGGAAGATTAATAAGAAAGTCAATCTTGCACAGTTGTCCATCTTACTCGGAGAGTAGCTTGACAGTGGTATTTGGCCCTATGTTTTCCCCACCTTCACTCCCACCTTCAGATCTTAGGTAAGAAACTTTGCTGTTGCAGCCCAAACCCAGTCTGTGGATGAAGGCTGCCATGTGCTGAGATCTTGGGTGCGTAACCGGACATTCGTGGCTTCACTCAGGGCTTCCAGAAGAGCCTTGTAGGCAGGGAACAGGAAGCCAGGGTGCCTATTGTGAGGTCTTTGGAATGTACTTTTCCCTTGGCTCTTCTAGAAAACAGAAAAGCTAAAGAAGAGGCTAGCTGATTTCTGTTTTGAGTAAGGAAAGTTCCCCTAGATATATTTCGAGGTGTTTTCTTTAGCAGTGCCAGGTTGGAGTGTGGCTCCAGTAGGGGAGGTACACAACGTGGATGGGAGGGAAAGCAGCCACCCACTCCAATGGGAGTTAGCTCACCTTTCTCTTCATGGGAGGTGGGGTAGGGAGAGCTAGATAGAAGAGAATCAAAACCACAACTGCACCAGATATTTAAAAGTAAAATCCCAAGTCCCTCAAATGCTCCACAGATTGAATGCTTTCTACCCGTTAGGGAGATATGTGAGGACAAACATCATTGCTAGTCTGCTGAAGAAAAATGTTAAAAATATAAGGATGAAACCTGCACATTTGCATGCCCTGATTACTCATAATCGGAGAGAATACTGTATATTTTAATATATAATTAAATTCAGCAAATAACACAGCAGATGAAGAAGGATTGCGTGTTCTCATCCTGGTGGGAAAAAGGTTTCTAAAAATACCCAAGCCTGATGCTGCCCTCAGACATGTGGGAGATGCTTTTCTTCCCCTTTTGAATCAATAATTCCTGTCTTGGGCCATCACTACATGCATGTTCATATGAGCTAAGTTTAGGCCCAGAGGTCATGACCCCGCACCAATCCATTCCTCCCACTTTAGCTGGTCTACTTAGAGAACCTCTTGGCATGCCAGGGGAGTAACCATAGGGTGAGGTCACTGGCAGAGTTGACTAATGGCCCAGGAGGAGGAAGAACATTCTTTTTTCCTGTTTTAATATGGACAGAAACATTTCCCCCTTAGCTTTAGAAGTCTGTTGGCTAAAATACCTCTCTTTGAAACGCTTCCTCTTAACCCATATTTATCCAAACAAAAACAGTTCAGACACCTCCAAAACCTTGGCGACCTTGAGGCTTCAGATGAACAGTACTAATAAAATGCCAGAGATGGTAAGAGAACTGGAATAATGTTAGGAAACATGTGCCTATGATATGTAGGCAGGCCTGCTTCACCAGAGCAAAAATTCTAAACTCAGAGAACTAAGGGAAGCTTCTTGGGCCTGTATAACTAGCCAGAACTAAAAATGTTTGGGGCAAGTGACATGAAACATGCCCTCAGTATGGAGTAGGAGCAAGACAGACTCTGGGACCCAACAGTATAAGGCCACTTGAGGGGGCAGGGGAGGAACTCAATCCTGTGTGCCATCTGGCAGCCTCCTATCACTAACTCTGGGCCAAATTCTGCTGTTTTTATTCTGCTGAAGGACTGCAAATGATGTTAGCACCTTCTCAATTTGATACCCTGAGGCAAAGCCCTGGCTTCCCTATCCTGGTTACAGCTCTGTGCACATCAGTTGTTGGGAGTAGTTTCACCTGTTCTGGGAGGGGCCGGGAGATGACCACCATTTGCCACTGATATATATATATATATATATATATATATATATATATATTTTTGATTCCCATTCAGCGGTTGAGAGTAAATTAGGGGACATCTCTTATCACCTAGTAGACTACTAGTACTAGCTATGTGACTGGAGCAAGTCCCTTAACCTTTCTCAGCCTCAATTTTCCCATCTGCAAAATGTGAATAATAATAGCAGTTGGTGGTACAGTGGATAGAGCACAAGGCCTAGAGTCAGGAAGACCTGAGTTCAAATCCCAACTCAGGCACTTCTTAGCTGTGTGACCCTGGGCAAGTCACTTCACCCTGTTTGTGTCAGTTTCCTCATCTGTAAAATGAGCTAGAGAAGGAAATGGCAAACCACTCTTGTATCTTTGCCAAGAAAACCCTGAGTGGGGGTTGGAAAGAGTTGGAAACGACTAAAACGACTGAAAAACAAAAACCTCACAGAGCTGTTTTGAGGATTAAATGAGATAATCTAAGTAAAGCTCTTGGTAATCCTTAAAGTAATATTATAAAGGGATAAAGTAATATCATATATAATAATATTTATTATTTTATTATATAATATAACATAAAATTTTATTTTATTATTATTATTATTATTATTATTATTATTATTGACAATAACACTATCCACTGGGGGAAGGACGGAGTGGCAGGAAAGGCATGTAGTTTTCAGTCTCTCTGTACAAGGGCCCAATGAACACTCTCTCTTCTCTCTTTTCTGGGGCCTTTGTGTAAGTAGAGCTGGCTATGTTGGAAATGTGGACACTGAGCTTCCAGGCCAAGGGATCCCTGAGCTGCTACCTTATTGCCAGAGTTGGGAGGCCTCCTGGAAGAGCTGGGCAGACGAGGAGAGGGCCCTTCCAGTCTTCCCTAGCCAATTTAAGGAGTGCCTCGGGGAGCTAGAAGACACCAAAAGTTGACTGCAAAGCTGACCACATCAGCCAGGAGCCATAAGTCCACCAGGCGAGCAGAGGGTGTGCTATGCAGCAGATTTCATGGCAGATGCTCACAAAGTACCCTAGGATGAAAAGATTCTTCATCCCAGGGCTACTGAGGAATATTCACTATGGTACCCTGAGCAAACAAGGCTTCCTTCTCTAAGACCTGTGAATCTTAGAACATATGATGATCTTCTTTTTAAAAACTAGCACCTTTGATATGGTGGGGACACTCGATGCCAGGCTGCTGGGCTGGCCAGTCAGAAGCATAACTAGGGTGGGGTGGTCAGGGCAAAGACCCCAGGGCCCCCAAATTTAGTGACTTCTGATAGCCCTCATACTCCTTCAGCAGCATAATAACAATTGAGTTTATCATATACTTCTCAAGAATAATTAATTTTAAAAGGAGGCTACCAGTTGGCTGCTTCATCACCACTTTCCTGGCCTGCTCTTTGATTGCTTTCCTACTCCAGGGGCTGCCTGCCCCCTTCCAAGCAGTGCCTCCTAGTGCCTGCTGGTGGAAACTGCTGTGTTGAGCTCTCTCTCTCTCCAACTGAATTTGTCATAAAAAGTTGATTCCAGGTTGCCTTTCATGTCGTTTGTCCTGGGCACCTTTTGCAAAGTTTGCTCCAGGTATGAAAATATTAGTTATTGGCTTTGAGTTCTTTGAAGAAATTTTTTCCAATCACTGAGTGGAGAGTCCAGCTAAGTGTCACACCAACCTCCTTTCTCCCACTCGAAAATAACCTGGGCCTTGCACACTGACAGATGCATCTTTTACACAAGTATTCTGTCCCTTTTTCCATGGAAACTTTGACAAACAGACAAGTCCCACTCCTTCCAGTGAGACGCTAAGTGGATATTGCTAAACCTAATCATCAAACAAGGTAGTGGTGGGGGATACCATATGATTTAATTTCCAAGAGTCATGTTTTTCAGTAATTCAAATTAGCTGGTTTGGGAAAGAAATTTTCTCAGAACTCTAACTGCTTTTATGTAATCATATCCCTTAAGCACGATTCAGAGAGAAATATGATGATTCCTTAATCTATATGAAAATGATGAAACGCTAATAGGGAGCAAGGGCTGACCTTTGCAAGAGACAGAGTATGGATTGGTTATCCTCTTGCCCTGAGTCAATTAGCAGTTCTTCCTTGGATGCACCACATGACCTTCCTCCTCTCCATTTACCATCCCTCCCCTTGTCTTGCTTCCTATAGAGATGCTATTCCAACCACTTACATTAGAGAAGAAATGATATGCTGTTGTGAGGACACATAAAAAGGTTTGCATTCCTACCATGTCTTCTGTGGGTGTCTCACATGACTCTGACTTTGGCCCTCTTCCCTTCTCTTCCCTTCCCTTCCATTCCCTTCCTTTCCTTTTCCTTCCCTTTTCCTTCCCTTCCCTCTTCTCCTCTCTTCCATTCCTTTCTTTTCCCCATCCTTCCTTTCCCTTTTCTATACTCTTCTCTTGTCTTTTCTCTTCCCTTTCAATACTCTCTCCCTTGGTAATCTCATCATCTCCCTTGGTTTCAGTGAACATCTCTATGGAGATGACTCCCAGATCCACATACCTAGCCCTTATCTCTCTTCTGAGTTGCAGTCCTTCATCTCCAACTGCTGGCTAGACATCTCTACCTGACTGTTCCATGGATATCTCAAACTTAGCACCTCCCTTGTTGAAGGCACGCCATCCTTCCAGTCATCCACATTGGGTCAGACCCATGCGGATTCACAGCCTTGGAGTCATCCTTGACTTTCCCTTATCTCTCCTCTGCCCCAATATTGAATCTGTTGCTAAGTTTTGTTCATTCCACCCTCACATCTTTCCTGCCTGTCCCCTTCTCTCAACTCACATAAACACCACCCTAGTTCATGTCCTTATCCCCTCTTTTAGCCCGTTGCAGTAACTTCTGCATCCAGTGCCTCCCCCAGCCTACCTATCCTCCACTGAACCATGTCATTATCCTGCCTCAGAATCCTTCAGTGGCTTCCTAATGCCTCTGGAATAAAATATCTGCCCCTCAGCTTGGCATTTCAGGCCCTCTGCAATCTGGCTCTGACTGTTCCAGACTTACTTCTTATGATTCCCTTTCCTGCACTCTGTGTTTCAACACAAGTTGACCTACTAACTGTTCTCCGAACTTGACAGTCCATCTCCCATCTCTGACACTTTGCAGGGGCAGTCCTCTGCGCTTAGAGTGTACTCCCCTCCCATGTCTACCTCCCACAGTCCTTAGCTTTCTTCCAGGCTCAGCATTTCCTGATTCCCCACCCCCTGCTCAAACTTCCTTTACTTTCCTTAGTTCTTCCCTGCCTCAGTAGAAGGTAAGATCTTTGAGGGCAAGAACTGTTTGGGGATTTTGTCCTTGTATCCTCAGTGCATTGCTTAACACATAGTAGGTGTTTGCAAAATGTTTATTGAGTTGTTGAGCTACAAAGCATTGTCTAGCTCACAACCTAGGCTCCTCTGAATTGAAAATGCTACCCAGGGCTTTTGATTGAATTTCTTGGCCAAATTGCCTTTTTTTTTTTTTTGTCCACAGGCAACACATTAGTCCTACGCTGATCACCCCTGAAATGTTCCCTGCCCAAGGCAGTCTTCCCTCCCTGGCAATTCCACTAGAAACAGATCCTATTGGGGGGGTTACTGTAATATTTTCCTATCTGGCCCACTTGTCACTCATCTCCTCTCCAATTCATTTTACACACGTTCAAAATAATGTCCTTGATGCATAGGTCTGGCCTTATTTTCCTGCTCAAAAGCCTCCCGTGGCTCCCTATTGCCTCTCAGATAAAAGGCAAGCTCCATGGTGAATGACTGAAGGCCTTTCTAGCCTCATTTCCTGCGCTCTCTGCTCCAACTGTCTCCCTTCTCCCCAGGCTTGGACTGCATTCCCTCCCTCCTCATGTCTGTTTATTAAAAACCTTCTTTTAAGGCTCAGAGCATGTGCCACCTTCTCCACACAACTGGAGGGCTTTCGTTATCCTCACATTTTCTTGAAGCATGCATGCCTAGATTATTCCCATGCAGTATCATAGATTTAGAGCTGAAAGTGACCCCAGTGTCCAGCTTTGGAATCCACATAGAGCAGAAAATGGAAGTCAAGGGAGAGTAAGTGATTTGCCTGAGGTCATGCAAGTAAGGTAGGAATTGAACCCAGGTACTTAGCCTCCACTGTGCATTTTCCAGTATACCAAGTTGCCTCTCTGGAATGTAAGCACCCTGGGGTCAGAGGTTATGTTCAGTTTGTCCTGGTGATCCTCAGCCCCAGTCACAATGCCTTGCAGAGAATAGGTGCTTCCAAGGTGTTCGCTGAAGTCACTTGTTACATCCTGTTTCTCGATTCCCTGGCTTTGCTAGCTTCTGAGGACCCTGGGCTTGACGCGGTCATAAGTGAAGCCAGGGGAGGTCGGGAGCAGACTGAGCCACACTGCGTGGACCACAAGGGGGCAGGCCAGATGAGTGAGGGCCATCTACCTGTGGCTAATGGATTTTTCTCCAGTTTTAACTGTAATATCCCAGGGGTGTGGCAGTGGCATGTAATGTATAGGGTGCACTTTGTGGGTAATAGCTGAAGAGTGGAGGCTGCTCAGACTTGCAGCCAATGAGCCAAATATCCAAGTGTAAGGGGAGGCTGTGTTCTCAGAAATGTGTGTTTTAGTCAAAGTTCCAGGTTAAAAGGGATAAGGATATAGATTAGAGAGTCCCAAATGACCCATGGCATGACACCTTCACAGCTTTGCAATTTAAAGGTGGGAATGAAAGCTTTATCTAACAAATTCTGACCATTTTTCCTTAATACCCAGTGTAGCCCTTCTATTAGATGCTCGTATACAAGACTCGGGGCCTGGGCACCCTTCGACAGCTTTCTCACCTCTCTGGTTCATTGACTCGACCCTACTCAGGTTGGGGCCCACACCAGAGCACCTCTCCGCTCACAGTGTTGTCAACCACCAACTTCCCTTTGAAGCACATACAGTCACAAGATTCAGTGAACGAACAGGTTACACCAACAGGTTAAGAAAACCAAAAAGAACTCATCTCAGAGCTATTTATGGAAAAGACCAGTACTCCCAAGAGTGCATCCCCTCTCAGAGTGCCTGTCAACACAGTCTCATACACATATGCACATACTCACAAACACTTCCACTGGCCACTAATTATGGTCACATCTTGACTCTAAGGCGGTTGACATCTCCCTAAGCACTTTATTTTCCCATGCAGAGACGACCATGAGCCTGGAACTCTCCCAGTCAGTAATTTACATCTGCCACAATTAGGTCATTGCAGCTAACACCATTCCCTGGGGATTGGCATTTGGACCCGGGGTTATTCAAGTGTAAGCTCTGTATTTCAGAAAGCAGATCCCAGTGTGTTTGTATGCATCCTTCTGCTTTTACATCTCACTGTCTCTGACACAGATCTCTGTCTGCAGCCTGTCTCTCCCCTGAGCTTCAGTCCCACATCCCTAGTGCTTATTGGACATTTCAAACTCGAGGATGTCTTGGAGACATTAGGTCCAAAAGAGAACTGATGCGCTTTCACCCCAAACCTACCCCTCTTCCAAATTTCCCTGTTTCTTTTGATGATACCATCACTCTGCCAGTCTCTTGGGTCCATAACCTTGCATCACCCGTGGACTCCTCCTTCTTCCTCACCCCGTAGCAGTCCATTTCCCATATAGTCCATTTCCCATAAGCTCATTGCCTCATTTCTGATGCACAGTAATTAGATGACTGTTTGCCGTTTTCTTGGATTTGTACAGCCTTTGTACTGGCCGGCAACTATCCTAAGAACATCCTCCTTCCTTCCCTTCTGTCTCATAAAATCCCTCTCTTTCTTCAGGACACAGCCCAAGTACCATCTCCATACAAAGCCTTTCTGGGTCTTCCCAATTACTGGTGTGCTTCCTCCTCAACTACCTTGTATTTATTTTGAATTTATTCTCCTCATCTACTGCATATACATATGTACATGCCTTCTCTGATAGGATGTAAGCTCCTTGAAAGTAGGGATTGTTTCATTCTTTGTATTGGTATGCCCAGCACCTAGCAGTGCCTGGAATGTAGTAGGCAGTTAATAAATGCATGTTGAATGACTAATGCTGGGCTGCTTGTCAGCAGAGAAGAGCTGATGAGGAGAGTGCCAATCTCAATACACTGATACTTGAATGAATATGTGACCTCATCACTGTGGGTGCTCCCTCCAACAGTGAAGCCCACAATCCATCCATGTCTTTCCATAAATCTACCACAAGGTCTCCATGCAGTGTGTTGGAGACTTTCCTCTAGGTCTCTTAACATTGGATGACACCAGTGGAGCTCATACTCTGGTCCATCAGTCATTCTTTGCTCTTGCCCTGTGGTTGGGCCACCTTCTTTTCTGATCATCCATCTCTCTGCTAATATCCTTTGTAGAACTTCTCCTGTACAATTCATGGTCAGTCCCCAAATCAGTTTACAAACCATTGTTGGTTCCTGTAATGAGACAATCTTTGGACCAATGGAGTTGATATATGTATAGGAAGAGAGGGAGGAACATAGGAAATCCTGCACGTGCCCATATTCTTCACTTGAGTTTCCAATATCACTGGGCCCATCCCATGAAGAAGGCATGCCACCTGATTAACATACCTCCTTTTGATGAACCAAATAAACCTCCAGGAGCGTTTCCTATGTGATTGACATGCAAGATGTCCATTTGCTTATTGAGCTCTCATACCAGTACATTAGCAAGTCATCTGAGAGACCTTTGGATATTCCAGTTGAGATGTCTGATGATCATTCTCTTGCCAAAATAACCTAATAAGCCTAAAAACTAATAAGAGCTAATATTTACATAGCACTTTAAAGTTAGTAAAGCTCTTTATTATAGGATCTCATTTGAGCCTGGCAACAACCCTGTGACATAAGAAATACAGGGATTGCTCACCATGTTACAGCTGGGGAAACTGAGGCTCCTAGAGGTGAAATGACATACCCATGGTCACATGGTTAGTAAATAATTGATATGGGATTTGAACCCAGGACTTCCTAACTCCAAACCCTGCACTCCAGCTGCTACAATGTGCTACCTTGAATTAAGTACAGTTATATTTTATGATCGAACATTTTGGAGTTTGAGTGTAAATTGAGGTACAAACCAGTCCATTTGGGGATGGAATTGAGTAGTTCTCCATAGAAGATAAGCATTATAAATCATGTCACATTTGAATCAATATCTTTGCCTTTCCTGCTATTGATTTTGTGTAAGCTCATTGCCTCATTTCTGATGCACAGTAATTAGATGACTGTTTGCCATTTTCTTGGATTCCCCCCACCCACTCCCCAAATATGTTGCTTGGCAATATATTTCAGTTACTAGTAGCAAAAAAAAAAAAGGCTATAGGTTTCCTGTATGGTCAAGGGTTTGTAGTACCATGCACATAATGCAGAGCAACAATTACTGGCTTTCCCAATGCTGGATTAGAATGTTACATCCATTGGGGTATCAATCCAATGCGATTCAATAAGCATTTTTAAGTGCCTATGAGTACAAAGCTCTGTCCTTGGTGCTAGAAATAAAAAAAAAAATGAAAACGACATATCACTCTGAGCAGACAAGTCTTTTAAAGAAGAATTCAAGTCAAATTCTACCCATTCAGTCTGAATCAATGAGTTACCCAAGTTGTGAATCCCCACCCCCCCATCCCCACCAAGCTTAGTGGAAAGAGTGCTAGTTTGGGAGTCAAAGGACCTGAGTTCAAATTCTGGTTCTGCTCCCTATTGGCTATGTTACCTTAGCCAAGTCATTTTCCTTCTCTAGACTTCACTTTCCACATCTTATTTTGCTTGTAAAATGAAGGGGCTGGACTAACTGATGACCCTTCTAGGGACCTAATAAGCCTGTAATTATTGAAATAATAAAAGCATCCTTGCAGCTCACATGTATGAATAGGGAATAGCTCTTGGCAAATTCCTTGATGAACTAATGAACCAGCAAATGAATTCCAAAGCATGTAGTAAGTACTTACTTGGTGCAAAGCACTGTAATGTGGTTAATGCTAAAGGGGAACACCTTCTTTGTAGTTCTTCTATCAATATTAACCATTCTCAGCTGGTAAGAAGTAAAAAAACATTGCTTGAGGCTCGACCCTATCAAGAAATATGAGACAAACAAGTTAATACTTGCTAACAGGCCAGTGAGCACAACAAACAAAGAGTTAAAGATAGAATCATAAAAAAAAAACTCCTTTGTTTTCTAAAGCTCTTTAAAGTTTACAAAGCACTTTACATGCCTGATCTCATTTGGGCCCCACAACAGCCCTATGAGGTTGGTATTACAGGTATCATTTCCCCCATTTTACAGATGAGGAAACTGAGGCTCAGAGTGGCAAAATGACTTCTCCATGGGCACATAGATAGCAAGTGTTGGAGGGTGCACATGAGCCTGACACTTCCTGCTCCCATACCCAGTGCTCTATATGAAAGATATTAGTAGAAACTCACCTCCATAGTTCACTGGATCTGACATCTCATCCCTTAAAGAAAGCGAATGGCAACCTGCCCGTGCCTGCCCATCAAGTTTTGTCCATGTCCTCCTCTAAATTGTCCCTGGGCACTCTACCCAACATGCTAGGTAGGGCCTTTCCTGGTCTCGTCCTAATATTACACAGATACCGCTGGAGTATACACATGGACCCTTAGTTCAGGAATTTGTTCATGTTGTTTCCTGTTTATGGCCAGGAGTCCAAATTTCCTAACACATCAGAATGGATTGTTCCCTATTCCTGTCAGGAGTTTGGTGGGAACAATTCTTCAGGACTCATGATGAAACTGGTTGTCCATCTCCTAAGAGAGATGTGCAGGACTCAGGATGCAGATGGAGACATACTTCACTTGTATATGGCCACTGTGAGAATTCCTTTTGCTCAATTCTATGTGTTTAGAACAAGGGTTTTGTTTTTGTTCTTGCTTTCTCTTGGGAAAAGGCGGGGAGGGAAGAAGAGAATGAAGATCTGAAAATAAAATTTAATTTAAAAAATCAGAAAGAAGTGTGATGGTGAAAATAAGGTCAAGGGAACTTGGTTTTTTGTTGTTTTTAGGATGAGGGTGATTTAAGCACATTTGGAGACTGGAGAAAAGGCGTCATTGGAAAGGAAGAGTCAGAAGAGGCAGGAAAGAAAGGGAAGAGATTGGGGACTAGTTGCTGTGGGGAATGCTATAGGGAGTCAACAGAAGAGATAAACAAAAGGATTGCCAAGCAGCAAAGAGGGAAAAGCTGAGGGAAAAGACCATGAATTTGGAGGGAGCCCAGTGAATACAGCTCTGTGCCTTTTCCCAGCAAACAACCCCCAGCATCCTGACAGCCCCCTCTGTCTCCTTCTTGAAAAACTGAGCCAAATATGATCATCTGAGATCCCACTTTCCACATTTCTGCCAGTTCTTCCATCCTCCAACAATTCAGTCTCTAGACCTGCTTACAGAGCTGGCTAGTTTCATCTGGATGAGTACATTTGGTGGGAAGGGGGCTCCCCAGTCTCCTTAAAATGGTCCTGGATTCTGAACACCCCTAGCAAAAGCTCTGGGATCATTCTTCCTCCTTTCAGCCCCCCAAATTTATGAAATCCTAACTTGTTTTCAATGTGAGTGTATTAATGCAAGAAGCATTGGGGACGGGGGTGGGGAGAATGTTTGTTTTTTAAAGAAAGTTGCTAAAGGGAATTTACTCCTGCCGTTGACCTTTCCTCTTTAGCAATCATTGTAGTAGAATATGATTTACCTTCTGAAAACATGATGTCCCTAGTAAGATAGCATCTTTTGAATCTTTTTATGTTCATGTGGTAGTTCACCTGAGACAACATGAGGTTATGTTTATGCAGAAATGAAAAAGCTCTCTGAATGAGCAACAGCATTCAATCAATAGCAGAGAGAGTGCTGGTCTTGGAGTCATGAGGAGCTAGGTTCAAGTCCACCTCTGAAACATACTGGCTGTGTGACCATGGACAAGTCACTTAGCCTCTTATTGCTTGAAGACTCTAAGACTCATTAAACAGGTGCCATTCTCCAATGGATGAGGGAGTTTCCTCAGAGAGTTCCCTATACCAGTGAAATCACAAGTCTCATCCCAATCTCAATGTAAATAGCTATAACCTGGAATGGGTCACCATGTGGTAGTAGAACCAGGAAGCTTTCATGGTTCTTCTTCATTTGCAGCAAGATTAGGTCTTAAAAGGTCAGAACTAGAAGGGACATTAGTGACCATCAGATCTAGCCCTCTTCTTAAATGGAGGAGGAAACTGAACCCAGATACCCACTAAGAACCTACTGAAGTCAAGCTACTCTGTTAGCTGCTGGGTCACACATACACACAAGGTTGCTCCACTCACTATTTCAGTGGTTCAAAAGTTATAGACCGCCTCCTGTCCACTCCCTCTCATCTGTGATACTTTCAGTCATGTTCTTCCATACGTTTTATTCAATGGATGCTCTTGACGTTCTAGAAACCTTCATCTAGGTCTTTTTCCTATTCTGGGCTTGGGCCATCTCACCGTAACCCCTTGCTTGGCCTACAGGATCAACCCTCCTCCCTGGTGAATTGTACATTTTCAGGATGATTTTGTGCGTGTTGGAGTATACAACTAGTCATTGTGGTGAAGCTCCAGCACATTACTAGAAGAGTGTTGATATTGCATAGTTGGTATACCCCAAATCCTTCAGGATGTGCCAGCAATGGCTCATTCCAAAGTGGACTTTCTCTTCTCCCCATAAACCTCAGTATTTTGGGAGTTCTCGGGGGAGGCACGTCTCTCTGCACCACTGTTTCCTTTTCTACATTCTCTGACCTTTACCAAATGGCCTCACTATGAATAACTTCAACAAGTATTTGTGATGCAGCAACTGTGTACAGAGCACCGTTCTGGGTATATGAAGAGACATAAAGTTTTTAAATTACAAAATCGCTGAATCTCTGAGTTGGAAGGGACCAAAGAGAGTGTCCAATCCAACTCAGACCTGGATGAAGATCCCCTCTGCAACAGGCCCTACTAGTGGTCACCGAGTCTTTGCTCAAGGACTTCTAGGGAGGGGAATGGAAGCTCACTACCTCATAAGGCATCTGGTTCCCCTTTGGGATAGTCCTAATTATTAGGAAGTTTTCTTTGCATCAAGATGAAATCTGTGCAACTCCCCCCACCCCCATTGCTCCTGCTTCTGCCCTCTGTGGCCAAATGGGACAAATCCAACCTCTTGCATGTATGAAGGCCCTTAGCAGCCAGCATCTCTGCTTCAGTGGAGTTTGAATATCGGGGGGGGGGGGTAGTGCAGGGAGAACGTGCATGACTAATTATAATACAAAATGATACTCAAGTGTATTCAAGAAGAAGAATGAGAGGAGGCATCATGGAGTGGCATTTGAGTTGAACATTAAAGAGTGGTGAGGAGTTCCCCAGCCAGAGGGAAGGATGGCCTCCTTGAAGTTCCAACTAAACTTCCACCTCCTCCAGGAAGTCTTCCCTAAGCCCTCTTAATTCCAGTGCCTTTCCTCTTTTAATATTTTCCCTGTATCCTGAATGGAGTTTGCTTTGTATATATTTGTTTGCATATTGTCTCCCCCATTTGATTATTAGCTCCTTGAGGGCAGGGACTGCCTTTTGCCTCTTTTTGTATGCCTAGTACTTAGCACAATACCTGGCACATGGTAGTTGTTTGTTCAATGTTGATTGATTGATTGATTGATTTTAGGCATAGGGTATTCCCTGTGAGCAAATGCTTGGAGATGTACAGCATGGGGCAGATACTGAAGACAGTGAGCAGTCCGTTTGGTTGGGGCACCATATCAATGAAGCAGACCAGGATGAGTTGAGGCTAGAAAGAGGTGGGATGGTGCAGAGTGGAGAGGGCCTTGACATAGACATAGAGTCTGTGGCACACAACATGGAGCCCCGGGGGGGATTCTGAGCAGGGAAATCACATGACTGAGATCTGCATATTAGCAAGATGAGCAACACTGGGGGCTGCAGTGCTCTAGGATGAGTCTTTCAGCAGAAAGAGGTGTGGAGCTGCAGGGAAAGGGGCTGAGTTCTGATCCTGGTATTTGTTAGCTTAGGAACCTCAGGCATGTCTCTTCCCTGCTGGTGGCCTCTTCTGTAAATCGAGGGGTGCAGATGAGTGGATTTCTAAGGTCATTTCAGCTCTAAATGGACAATCTGATGACTTTTGATATCTAATGAGGGCATGAATCAGGATGAGTCCAGGGGAAACAGAAAGTGGAGATGGAGGGATTCAAGAAACATGGCAAAGAGAGAAGCTGCAGGACTTAATTCCACCCTTTGTCTGGTCTATGGCTCTGTTCTACTCCTATCAATGGGATACTTCTGCAGTTAGATGGACGGGGTGTCACTGCTGGCCATAGCATCCTGTTCCCATCAGTGCCACATGTGCATGCGTACACACACACACACACCAGTCCTAGCACTGGCCAAAGCTTCATCCTGGCCCTGCCTCACCCCCCTCAACATCTGACTGCATTCCCCATAACACAGTTGTACAAGGTGAGCACTTTCTTGTCCCCAGTATAGATGCAACCTTGATAGCATTGACCTGGTCATGGTGTACTACAGTCACCCAAACCTCATTATGAAAGGTAACTTGTACACAAGAAGAAGAAGGGGCAAAAGCAGAGTCCAAAGGCTTCCAGGAGTGGCCTTCTAGGTCCTTGGGTGCGGCCTTTTGATTGAGTCCATGCTTTACAGAGCAAATCTTTTAAGGGGATTTGTTCTGTGAAGTTTGGATTCGGTCAAAGGGCCACACTTGAGGACCTAGAGGGCCACATGTGGCCTTGAGGCTGCAGGTTCCCCACCCCTGTGGGACTTGGTGATCAGCCTTATTGTTTGAGCCAAAATATCCGTATAAATGCTTTTTGATCATGATTGTGATGATAATGATGATGGCTGAGCCAAAACATTAGACTCAGACTCATGTATCTCATACTTCGACATTGAATAAATCACATAACATGTTATAGATATGTAACAATGGTAGTGGTGGTGGTGGTGTGAGTGCAGATGTGCATGTGGGTGTGAAAAAGAAGGTCTGAGAACACTTCTATATAGGCCTATGACTAGAGAAAAATTGGGTCAAATTTTTGTAGTCTCCGTCTTTGAGTAAACATCACTATTAACTTCCCAGTGGCCATCCCAGTCTTATGCCTCTTAGCATTGCATTTTCTGTTTTAGTGAGGTGAAAAATCAGTCCTCCTTCACTGGCCTCACAGGTAAGGATGTGGTTATTAAAATATGTAGGGAAGAACCACTATGGTTTCTTTTTGAGCACTGAGCAAGGCAATCTGTTCCAATTGGAAATGCCTCCTAGTCAAAGCAATACTGCTGTTGAGAAAGAATGTTGCCTTCTGCAGAATTCGCTTCTGTGTGTTTCACAACGAAGAAACAAAATCAAGACCCTGGGGAAGGAAGAATAGTCATACATGCATACACCCTGCCCCATAGCTCTACCAGCTCTACTATCCCTCATGGAGGTCTGTTCCTTCAATTCAATAAACATTAGAAGAACCTATTGCATGGTGAGGCAGGTTGTGAGCACTGTGAGGTGACCATTTGAGAAGAGTTAATTCTTCCTACCTGACAAGAATCCTGGGTTTGAATCCTACCTCAGACATATTCACCTCTCTCAGTTTCAGTTTCCTCATCTGTAAAATGGGAATAATCATAGCACCTGCCTCAGTCTTGTTGTAAGGTTCAAATGAGATAATGTGCATAAAGCCCTGTATAAACCTTAAAGAACTATAGAAATGTTAGTTATTATTATTAATTACAATAAGAGACAAAGCAAGAAAGAGTCAGCCCAATTATTTCACCGTCTCAGTGGCCAAATGAGATGCATGGCCCAATGAACTAGCTGATCTCCTGATGAGTAGGCACTTGGTATGACAGCCAAGAGGCTCTTGGGAATGATCACACCGTGCAACATTAATAGATGTATATTGAACTCTTCCACAGTAGCTGACTGTTACAAATGGCATTTCCTAGAGCTATGGATTTATTTTATTCACAGTAAACATTATTGAATTCTAAGCAAGGTCCTTTTGCTACCGTGTTTTATTAGTTATTAAATGCTTACTTTAAAAAAAAAATCCTGTTTTCAGATTTCTGTTGCCTGGCTTTCTGTCAGCATGAGTGAAAGCTGTGGAATGTATCCTTCAGTGGACAAATGCCATCTGGTCAGCTCCAAAACTAGGCTCTGCCAATAGCTTTGCAACATAGGCCATGCCTCGGTCCATTGTCTTGGGGACCAAAGGAGATCACTTTGGATCAATGAGCAGCAGCCATGGCCTTGCTACTCCTGGAGGATTGAGTTATGGGCCTGGCCTCATGACAATTGGCCTGTCCTGCTTAGGGGAAGTTATCTGAATGTGCCTGAGACATCTACAAAGATGGGGCTGAGACCCAAACCACCTTATCATTCCAGTTAGCTAAGGTAGCCATTGAAAGAGAAAAAAAATGCTTCCCTTGGTTGAAAAGAATCCGGGGTGTTCTGCTAGACAGTCAGTCAGAGGGTTCATCTACTCACAGGATACAACAACTAGCCGGAAATTTAGAAATCGTCTCATTTGGAAGGATAAGTGTCGTGTAGAGGCTGCAGTGGACAGGAAGAAGAATCAGGAAGACCTATATTCCAATGTTTCCTTCACATGCCCTAGGCCAGGTGAGAGGAACCTGCAGCCTCAAGGCCACGTGGCCCTCTAGGTCCTCAAGTGTGGCCCTTTGACTGAATCCAAACTTCACAGAGCAAATCCCCTTAATAAAAGGATTTGTTCTGTAAAACTTGGACTCAGTCAAAAGGCCGCACCCGAGGACCTAGAAGGTCCTGGGACCTAGGGCCTAGGCAAAATCAATTAGCTTCCCTAAGCATCAGTTTCCTCATCTCTAAAGTGGGGATAAGAAGAAGAGCATGTACCTTCCAAGGTTGTTGTGAGGATCAGATGAGATTATGTGTATACAATGCTTTGTATCCTCTGAATATAGGCTGTTACAAACCGCCTCAGTTTACAGAGAGTGGACGTCACCTGCAGAGCCAGGACCAGTGCCCTGTGTCTCAGAACTCTGAGGCCTGTGCTCTTTTTAGGCTACTGCAACTGTGGGCTTTTCCTGCCTGACTCAGAGCTTTAACCCCCACTAGGCCTGGCCTCTGACCATCTATTTAGCTTCTTTCCTATAAATGACTCTGTGTTGACCAATGTCAGCCTGTACCTGGCCAGCAGCACCCCAAAATCTGTTCCATGGCTGCAAAGGATAGCAGACTTTCTGGGAGATGCAATGACAAACGGCACATTTGAGCATGTGGGATTACCTAGTTCAAATGGAAGCCAAAGGAAAGAAAGCAGCTATAAGCTCCATAGCCCAATCCTACCAATGAGAGGAGAGCTCAGCTCTTGCTTTGGGGAGGGTGTGAACTCTTATAGCCTCCTGATAGTGCCATTTGGTGAATTGCTGCTCTAGTGGCTTCTGCACTGCCGCTTTCAGGCCCCTAAGATCCCATCTCATCTCCAGACCCCTGGAGTCACCAATTTCAGCAGCACAGCTAATGATGGGAAAAACCATTTTAAGGAACAGGTGGATAATGTGCAAGGATATTACATGAGGGGGCAGAGAGAAAAGGCTGCTGATGAAATGCAATCAGGGAAGGGAGCAAACCAGAGAAAGAGCAGCTACTCTGTCTATCTGCTTCATTTTCCTTTCTTCTCTTTAAGGATACAGCAAGGAAATTCAGGCTTCTGAGGGTACTTCATGGCTGCTCTGGGAAAGGAGCCTTCCCACTTATATGTCCCTGACAACTGCTACCTTCTTACTACTTGTAAGGGGGCAGGGGTGAAGGCGAGAGATTCTACCTGGGACAAAAGACCTTAGGAAAGTGGGCCCTAATGAGTCAGGTGAGAGGCACCACAGCTTGTGGGTATGAAAGTGGGGTTCTGGCTGATAGGTTGTAGTGTATATCAAGGAATGGGACCAGGATGCCAACGGGACTTGGAACTGTGTCAGAGAAGGATAAGTCAAAGGAACTGGGGATACTTAGCCTGGAAAAGAAAAAAATTGAGGGGGACATGAAAGTTGTCTTTAAGTATTCTAAGGGCTGGCATGTGGAAGAGGAATTGCTTGGTCCCAGAGAACAGAACAAGGAAGGCAATGAGCACCAGCTTGGCAGGCTTAGGCTTTAATGGAATAAAAACCTTCCTGTTCTGTATAGATCCAGAGAGCAGCAATGGGTGGGAAAACTGATTTCTGCTTAGTATAATCAGTCAATCAACAAACATTTATTAAGTGCATACTGTGGGCCAGGCACTGTGCTAAGTGCTGGGTAACATAGACACATAAGAGCTGTCGAGAAAGCGGAATGGGTGGTAGTGAGCTCCTCTGTCACTGGAGACGCCAGAGTTGGATGTCCTTGCCTTTGTTTGGAGCGGAGAAGTCCAGAGGGTAAGCATGTGCTCTCTAAGCCCGTGAATGGGAGGAAGGCCTATTTTGGCTCCAGCCACTCACTGCCTGAGAAGTATGGCCCAGGCTAAGAATCACAGCTGTCTGACCACCCACTGAATCGCTAGTCACTGGGCTCCAGAAGCATGTGGAGGGTGGTGGTGATGGTGATGACAGCCATGATGATGATGGAGGCAATGATGATGATGTGATGGCTGACCTCCAAGCCACGATGGTTTGCAAAGTGCTTGACCCATCTTATTTGATGAATGCAAAGCAAAGGGTGATGTGGCCATTCTGCTTTCTTTTTTCTTTTCTTCCTTATGAAAAATGAAATAGAGTAAAGATGAAAGGTATCACCCTTGACTTTATACTCTCCAGCTCCTTCCCCATCCCCAGCCCCTTAAATTTCCCTTAGATTGTTCTGAACCTGGATAGTACTAAGGCTGTCCCTGGCACAGGGCTTTGCCTTCCCTTGATAAGCTTGCCCTGGTCTCAAGCTAACTAGTCTTGAAGGAAATATTCCTCACAGATTGGTTAAGTGATTTTTCCCAAGGCAGCTGAAGTGAGACTTGAACCCAGGGCTACCCACCCTCCCTTTGGACATTAATGACGACCACAATGATGCTCCAAATCCAAGAGTTCTTTTCAAGGTGACAAAAAGCAGGGGAAGGGCACAGTTGCTATAACTGAGGCCTGATTTTCTGCTATAAATTCTACCTGAAACCCCAACACTGAGATGGGAGCGCTAGAGGAGGATTGGATGGATGGCCACGTCTACCCAGAAGCCAGCCACCAGCTCCCACAAGCAGAAGGCTCTGTGCTCCCTCCCACCCAGGGCAGCTGTGTAGATACACAACCCAATGATGGCAGAGCCCCACCCCACACATCTGCTCCTTCGTGTAGCATGTGCTTCTTTGGTCCCTCCTGGCCAGAGCACTAGCACCTATGCAGAGGGTAGGCTACTTCCTCTCCCACTATAGGCACATACCACCATGCTCTGCTCCCTGGGAGCCCCTTCCAGTGAGCCTGTAGGCAGCACGTTGCCATTTCTGACATCCTCGGCCTTCCTGTGCTCCTCAGGCTCATGGAAAAGTCCAGGAAAGGACTCCTCCCTCCCCAGCACCACCCAAAAAGTTGACACTGCTGCCAGCTGTTACCAAAGACCAAGAAGTGGGCCACGGAGTGCACCAGCACTCCATAGTATCAGAAAGGCTGTGCTGGAGTTGGAGCCATCTGAGCATTTGTATCTCTTCATGAATTAGAATCTTGCTGCACCCTGGACGAGGAGCTGGGCACACTGCAGAATTGCTTCAGCGGTGGCAGGAAGCTGCTCTTGCACGCCTGCAAATCCTTTGGCTTAGAGCTGAGTTCTTCACTGGACACCAAGCAGCACTACCTGTGATGACTGGGCTCATGAACCAATCGCAAAGAGTTACACATCGGCCATTGCAGCCACCAGCACTTCACCAGCAACCTGCTTCTGTGTCAGCCCCTGAGATACACAATGGAATCCTGCCAAAAGGAAGCCATGCATTTAACTGTGCCCATCTCTATGGTGCAAAATTTCCTACCTACTGTTTGCAAAATGGGAAATGATTCTTTACTTGTGAAAATCAAACTCCGCTAAGTTCTTTGTATGTACTTGAAAAGTTTCCATTGCAAAAAGGGGTGTTTTCTTCTACTTGCCTGAGGGAATTCACGTGGCTTTGACTGTGAGGTGTTCCCTTTCCTCTCCTGTTTGTATTCTCTATCTACTGTACAGTCTTCTCAGTTTAACTGGAAAACTATAGACTTGGACCAGAAGAGAGAAGCCCAGCAGGCTTCAGCAGCTCTCTTTAATGCCTTCATTGATGGCCACTTGACAGGCATTGAAATAAGCATGTTGACCTGCTAAAAGATGACCTTACCAAATTCCTGCTTGGATTTGAGCTAGGATGCCCTAGAACCTTGTTGACTTCACTCTTCTTTGGCCATATTGTTATCTGTTATTTGGAATGGATGGATTCATCTAAACCCACACTCAGAAGCCACCATCGGACTGCTCACTGGGACTCTGGTTCACTTATTGGGCAGTAACCTTTGATAGTCCTTCATGGGAACTTTGACCAATCGAATTGTAGTAAATTCCTCAAAAATGATGTTGGTTTTGATGAAATCAAACTTGTTTTGGTCAATTGAAAGGCCTCCCAGTTACACAGAGACCATAATGATCTAGACCAGTAATTAACTAGGTCCAGAGTTATTGCTTTCACAGATGATGGGTTCTCTATTGGTGGGGAGGGATTGGCTCTACTTGGCCTTATCGCTGGCTTTGCATTCCTTTGCCTTTATTTGCTGTATATGCCTGATCTAGTTAAGTATTTTAACATCTCGGCTTCTTTTTACTTTGTCTGCAGGGAATTCCTCTGAAACACAAGCTCTGAACCATGTTTCCTCCAGCAGGGAAGGTTTAAAAGGACAAGTACAAAAGTGGGCTGACTACTTGTTGGGGGTATATTGTAGGGAGAATTCTTGGGGGGCATAGGCTGGACTAGATGGTCACTGAGGTCCCTCCCAACTCTGAGCCTCTGAGCAATTGTGCATCTCCGTAAGTTTTTCAGCCTTACTGTTGAATGTTTATTAAATACTGCGTATTATTTGTTCAGTGCCCAAAGCTCTTTATATGTAACCATGGCAACATTCCAGACTTAAAATGTATTTTTGCGGACTTTAAGGTTCTCAAGGGCCAGCTGAAAATCAGTCTGTGCCTTACATATGTCTTGTGCCTCTGCTGAAAGGCAGTTTCATCTCTCCATGAACTTAGACACTGGAACTAAATTTTTCTTCTTCATGACATCTGTCATGGAATTTATAATGCATCATAGATTTGAACTTTACCTTATTCTCTAAATTTCAAATTGTTGCTAAATATTCGTTAATAAATGTGTGCTTTTGAGCAATTGTTTTTCTATTTGATGTAGTGCAGATTTGGACTCAGAGAACCTGGGCTCAAATGCAGGTTTTGCTACTTACTACCTCGGTGACCCTGAAGAGGTAATGTGTCCTCTCGTTTATAAAAAGGAGCGCTGTGCCATTTTAATGCCACCCTGGCGATATCTTACCTGACCATTAGGGAGTGCTGTAGGCTTGCGCTAGTAGGTTTCCCTTTCAGTGTTGAAATCTGCCATGTTCCCATGGGAGAGGGGCCTGAGTTCTTGGGTTGGCTACATTCATCCAGCTAACAATGAGCAGAGGGTTCATCACCTTCATTTGGGTTAGATTACAAAGGGTCCCATTGTACAACTACGGGGAAAATTAGCACAAGCTGAGCTGGAGAGAGACAAAGTCATAATGGCAGAAATTAGAGAAAAAATCTGTTTGAATATGGGAGAGAGGCTGAGAGGCAGGAGGAAGCCTTCCTGTGTGGAGGCAGCGCACAGCCTGGGCCTTGGGCGATTCCCTTGTAACAACACTGGCAGGTTTGGACAGTCTTTTGTCTTTCTCAGACCAGGTTCACATCCGTGATTCCCAGTTTGGTCAGGACTCCCACTGGAAAATAAACCAGCATTTGCAACATTTGCATATGAGCCTGGGTCATAAGTGTTGGGAATAGAGCCCAAAAGATAACTTCTACTTAAATATCTTGCATACCTTTAATTTGAAACATCAGAACCACAAATTAGGGTACTAATTATCATCAATGAATTATTGTGCTGTTTTTTCCATCATATATTTAAGCTTCATAGCAATAGAAAAATACATAAAGCAATAGAGTCACAAGTAATAAAGACATGCTAGCCCTGCTTGGCTCACAGCGTGGATGTTGGATTCAATTCTGGGTACCAGACTTAGGGGATAACGTTGATAAGGGTTGAGGGCTTCAGTCACGCCATGTGAGGTTTGATTGAAAGAAGCAGGGATGTCTGACAGAGAAGAGAAGAAGTGGGGGAAGGGAGGGCAGGCCAGATAGCCTTTGACCCACTGCCGTGTGGAGGAGGGCTTGATTTGCTTTGCTTATTTCCAGGGGAAGCAGGAGCGATGGGTAGAAAATGCAGAGGCCAATTTTGGCTGGCTATAAAGACAAACTTGCTGGTGACTAAGGCCATCCCAGAGTGGAATCAGCAGCCTTGGGAGGCAGTAGGGTCTCCCTCCTTCAAAGCAGTTGGATGCCACTTTACAGGTATGGCCTGGTGGGGATTCTTTTTTTTTCCTCTTTTTTAGGCAATTGGGGTTAAGTGACTTGCCCAGGGTCACACAGCTAGTAGTGGTTTGAGGCTGGATTTGAACTCGGGTCCTCCTGACTTCAGGGCCGGTGCTCTATCCACTGCACCACCTAGCTGCCGTGCTAGTGGGGATTCTTTAGGGGGTATAGGTTGGACTTTCTCTGCTGCAAGTAGCAGATTAGTAGCTGCAAGATTCACCTGTGTTACCAACCTAGAGACCTTCTTCACTTGCAGGGATGCACTTCTGCCAAAGAAGCAGGCGGCAACTTTGATTTTAGCTTTTCATTTTAACAGCACTACAAGGTGAAGGATGTGCTTAAGAAAGGCCCTTCAGTATTTAAGAAAGCACTTAATATTTTATTAACAAAGAGGGAATATAGAGCAGATAGCTTTCTGAGCTTGAAAGAAGGACATTCTTTCTCCGACTCTACCTCTGATGGGTGCTGGGCATGTCACTATATGCCAGCTAGGTTCTGATTAGTGTAAATCAGGGATCCCCTGAAGTGGTCACATGTATTCAGATTTGCAATACTCAACTTTATAATTATATGAAAGACAATAATTGGTCCCAGCTCAGTGGAATGCACAGTGCTAATTCAAATACTCTCTGAGCTTCAGGTGACCCCCTATGGCTTCCCTGTTACATTGTTAACTTGTCGGTGGAGGAAGTTCACACACGTAAGGAGTTCCCACACTAATGAATTCGTATATCCCTTACATATTGAATTATTCTTGTTGACATGTAGTCAGAGCATTTCAATTGATCATTCTTCATTTGATATTGTAAAAACTAGAAAATAAATTGTTTTAAGTGTACAGAACCTTCAAGGCACAAGTCTTAATATACTTTAGTCCCCTTGATCCAGTCCAGCTGGTCTCACTGCTCCTCCTAACCTGGCTTTCCAATGTACTGCCTCCACACCCTTGTCCAGGCTGTCCCCATGCCTAGAAAGCATTCCCGCCGTACCTTGGCCTCAAGATTCAGCTCAAGTGCATCTTCTCCAGAAGGCCTCGCGGCTGTTAGCTGTCCTCCACCCCATCCCCTGTCTCCATTCACCTTAGATCTCTAGAAAATACATACCTGTCTCCCCGATAGAATGGAAAGAATGGAAATTCCTTGAAGACATGGACGATGTCACTTTTGTTTCGATGCCTGGCACAAAGTGGCTGTTTCATAAATGCTTGTTGCCTGTCTTTTGGGACTTGGGTTGAACCCAGCACTGCCAGAACCGAAGAGCCCAATTCCAGTAGTTGCCTAATAAGGGATAATGAAGCCAACCTCGTAGAGTTTACATGAAGTTCCTTCTAGGTGGCCAAAAGGAACCATGGAGGCAGGCATTTCTATCACCTACTCATGATGAAAGTGTGGAACGGTCCATGTTGTGTTGAACTAAGGACCACATGCAATTAGTCAGCAGGTCTTGTCCATTCTACCAGGCAATATCTCTTTAGGTGCAGTTTGGCCTGAACTACCTGGATAATTGTTCAGTGTCTTCCTTTCACTGTGTGTGTGTGTGTGTGTGTGTGTGTGTGTGTGTGTGTGGTTACAGCTAGACAACTCTTCCCCCATCTTTTACCTTCTCCATCTTTCCCTCTTTCTCTCCTTCCTCCATCTCTCTCCCTCTTTTACTCCCTCCCTCTCTCTCTCCTTCTTCCCATCTCCCCCGCCATTGCTTTCTCCCTCCTTCCCTCTGCCTCTCTCTCTCTCCTTCTTCCTCTCCCACCCTCTCTCTCTCTCTGCCTCTCTCTCCCTCCTTCTCTCTGCCTCTCTACTTCTTCTCCCTCACTCTCTCTCCCTCTTTCACTCCCTTCCTCTCTCTGCCTCTCTCTCCCTCCTTCTCTCTGTCTCTCTCTCTCCCCCTCCCTTTCCCTCCCTCTCTCTGTCTCTCTCTCTCTCTCCCTCCCTCTCCTTCCCTCTCTCTTCCTCTTTCTCTCCCTCCCTCTCTCTTTCACTCTCTGCCTCTCTCTCTACCTCCCTCTCTCCCCTTTTTGCTTGGCTGCTTTTCAGCCCAAGCAGCAGTATGCTCTCATTTGCACCCGTGTTAGAGAACTAAATTGTCCCTCCTGTGATTCCCCGAGTGGGATTTAAATCGTCTGCAGTAGCTTTTCATGACTGTACCTTTAGCAAACAAATCGGAACTCACCTATTTTAGTGGAGAGGTTAATGGTGCCATAATGAGCTAACAATTTGAACCCAGCTGTATGACAATTAAAACAGCTGAAATCCATTTCCCCACTCTTGGCCCTTCGGTGTGACATGATTAACTCACTGGCAGGTGGTGCCAGCTTGGAACCTGCTTGCGCCAGCCTTGGCGCGCCCCCCCCCCCCAATCCCACCTCCCAGACCCAGCTGAATCTGGAGCATTTGGGATGAAGCACTTAAGTTGACCTTCCTCTGCAGTGATTCATGCCAGGTTTTAACCTGAATTAGCACATGGCCTTGTCTAGCACAGCCATCAGGAGGAGGGCTAGGGAAAGGAGGGAAGTTAAAGGCCTCATTGGGTGCTCGCTGTAGGCTGGAAGCCACCAGAAGGGAAAATGCTACAGAACTGCAAAACAGCCACTGGCATCATCATTCTCTTTGGGGGATTGTAGCCCTCTTTTACCAGATGCTGCTGCTTTTCCCTGGCTCAGGATCTCCTCCCTTTTCTTAGCCCACACATCAGGCCCCCCCACCCTCCGGTTCCTACCCTGGGTTTTTGTCTACTCTGTTCCTTTTGATATCGATTTCCTGGCTCCTCGTACAGTGACCCCACTTCTGATTCAAGCATACTGGATGGTGCAGACAACTGCTGCAAAGCATACCTCCTTTCCTAGGACCAAAGAGCTTGGGAGTATCCAACCAGCTGAGTTAGCAAATATCAGGATGCCCCTGTCTCTCTTTTTTCACCCTTCCCCCTTCCACTCACTCAGATATAGGGGGAAAACTCGCTCAGTTGTTTTCCCAACAAGGCATTCCAAATCCTTCTTGGTGTAGGCTATTTCCCCCCTTTGTATGGGCTATCTACCATGACCTGAGGGACTTCATATATTCAGTTTGGGATAGCCTGGGATGAGCTGTCTTGATAGGTGAGAGACCACTATATCTAGCCTGGCCCAGACCAGACCACAAACCTAGCCCTTCCATCCATCCTCCCTCCTGCCTTTGCTCCAACTTTTGACCTCTTGCTTTGGCAATAGGAGTTAAATCAATGCTACCAATGCTTTTGGAAAGCGTCAGCTGGCTTTCCTACAGCTCCATTAACCATTCCTGTGGCTTCCCAAATCAAAAAGACCATTTCTGACTAGGACTCCCTTCTATTTGTTGTCTTCTTCTCCAAAAACGTAAGCCCCTTAAGGTCCAGGATTGTCTCCTTTTGTGTTTGAATCCCAAGATGTGCATCCCAAGATGTAAAATCTTGGGTAGTGCATGGCTCATTGTAAGTACTTAATGAATGTTTTTCATTTGTGGTGAAGTATCCTCTGGCCCACTCTCCCAGAGCCAGGAAGACTCCATCTTCCCTTTAGGGTTCTAGAGTACCCTGAAGGCTGTGGGGTTGCCTTTTCACTACTGCCATAAACTTGAGCACCCACTGTAATATTTCTCCCATTGTTAGACAGTTATTAGCACTCCAATTTCATTTAACCAGTTAATATCGATTGTCTTTTACAAAAGGATATTTATACTTCTGGGTGCAGAGCCAAGATGGCAGAGTAGAGAAGCACTCAGCTGAGATCTCCTAACATTCCCTTCCAAACAATTTTAAAATAAGGTCTCCAATTGGATTTTGGAGTGCTAGAGCCAACAAAAGTTTGAAGCAGAGATTCTTCCAGCTCAAGGCAATGTAGGAGGTCAGAAAGGGAAATCTGTGACTGAGGAGGAGGATTGAAAGGAGGAAGAGACTGGCCTGGAGTCCATGTGAATGAACCACCAACGGTAGGACTAAGTGGTGATAGTAGAAACAGAAGTAGCTTTGGGAGCTCTCAAGCCAGAGACAGTAAAAGGAGCTTACAATTGGTCAGAAAAAAGATTACAGGGTACCCCTGTGCTAGCACTGGATACAGGATCAGACGCTGTTTGGCAACTCCATTGCCCAGACCCATAGTTCAAGGGCAAAAAGAAGCACTTTCAGTCAAGAGCGAATGGAAGCCCTGAGGGACAATATTGATTATAATCCCAAGGGATCATGGGCCCTTCCTGGGGAAGGGTCAGAATGCAGGCAAGGTGAGTGGTGACCACACCTTTTGCCAGATCACACCACTTTGGAGGCAATGAAAACTTCCAAAACTCCAGAACTAGCTCTGAAAACAGCAGGGGAAAAAAAAACCCTGAAGTTTGACGAAGTATTCCTCCACTCCCTCCCCATGTCAAAAATAGGGCCCAACATTAGCATAAAGTTCCAAATCAAGAAATAGAGTAAAAAATGAGCAAAGAAAAATCTGATCATACAAAGTTACTATGATGACAGGGAAGCTCAAGACACAAACTCAGAAGAAGCAAAGTCAAAACAGCTATAAGCCAAGGCTCAAAGAAAAATGTGAATTAGACACAAGCCCAACAAGAATTCCCAGAAGAGCTGAAAATATATTTTTAAAATCAAATAAGAGTAATAAAGGAAAAATAGGCAAAGAAATGAAAGAAAATGAAGAAAATTATAAAAAGACAATTAACAGCTTGGTAAAAGAGGCACAAAAATACTGAAGAAAATAATGCCTTAAAAAACAATTGGCCAAATGGAAAGAAACAATAAAGCAAAGGCAAAAGAATTGAAAAAATAGAAGAAAATGTGAAATATCTCATTGTAAAATCAACTGACCTGGAAAATAGATCAAGGAGAGATCATTTAAGAATTATTGGATTACCTAAAAGCCATGATCAAAGAAAGATCCTAGACATTATGTTTCAAGAAATTATCAAGGAAAACTACCTCAATATCCTAGAACCAGAGGGTAAAATGGACATTGAAAGAATCTATCAATCACCACCTGGAAGAGATCCCAAAATGAAAACTCCTAGGAATATTATTAGCTAAATTCTGGAGTTCTCAAATCAAAGAGAAAATACTTTAAGCAGCCAGAAAGAAACCATTCAAATACTGTGAAGCCACAGTCAAGATCACACAAGATTTAGCAGTTACCATTATAGAAGAGTGAATGGCTTGGAATATGATATTCTGGAAGGCAAAAGAGCTGGGATTACAAGCAAGAATAACCTACCAAGCAAAACAGAGTATAATCTTTCAAAGGAAAATAGATATTTAATAAAATAGAGGACTTTCAAGCATTCCTGATGAAAAGATCAAATTGAGTAGAAAATTTGACTATCAAATGCAAGACTGAAGGGAAGCATAAAAAGGTAAACAGGAAAGGGAAATCATAAGAGACTTAATAAGGCTAAGCTGTTTACATTCCTATATGGAAAGATTATACTTGTAACTCAAAAGAACTTTCTCATTATTAGGGTAGTTAGATGGATTCCACATAGATAGAGGGTAGAGGAGTGAGTCAATTATGTTGGGATGATGTAAAAAATATGGATAGGCGAAAAAGAAGGATGCCCTGGAATGAGGGGGAAGGGAAAGGATGTATTGGGAAACTTATCTCACATAAAAGAGGCATGCAAGGAAGAGCTTTTACAGTGGAGAGGAAGATGATGGGAAATGGGGGTGAGCAACGCTTGAACCTTACTCACATCTAAATTTATTCAATGAAGGAAAATATATATTCATACTCAATTGGTAATAGAAATGTATCTTACAAAACAGGGAAGTAGGAGGGGAAGGGGGATAAGATCTCGAAATGTATACATCAATAAAAGAGAAAAAAAGTAGATCAATGATTTGGGCATACAGCTAAAAAAAAAACCTAGAAAAAAAACAAATTAAAAATCCCCAATTAAACACCAAAATGGAAATCCTGAAAATCAAATGACAGATTAATGAAATAGAAAGTAAAAATACCATTGAACTAATAAATAAGACTAAGAGCTGGTTTTATGAAAAATAAATAAAATCAACCATTGGTTAATTTGATTTTTTAAAAAAAGATGAAAACAAAAATTATCAGAAAATGAAAAGGGTGACTATACCACCAACAAAGATGAAATTAAAGAAACTATTAGGAGATATTTTGCTCAATTATGTGCCAGTAAAACTGATAGTCAAAGTGAAATGGATGAATATTTACAAAAATATAAACTGCCCAGATTAATAGAAGAGAAAATAGAACACTTAAATAACCCTATTGTAGAAAAAGAAATTAAACAAGCCATCAATGAGCTAAGAAAAAATTCTGCAGGACCAGATGGCTTCCCAAATGAATTCCATCACTCATTTAATCAGCAATTAATCTCAATAATATATAAACTTTTTGAAAAAAAATATGTAAAGAAGGACTTCTACCAACTTTCTTTTATGACACAAATATGGTTTTGATACCTAAACCAGGGAGGGCAAAAACAGAGACAGAAAACTACAGACAAATTTCCCTAGTGAATAATAATGCAAAAATTTAAATAAAATACTAGCAAGGACATTACACAATATATCACAGAGATCACATGCTGTGACCAAGTGGGATTTCTACCAGGAATGCAGGGCTGGTTCAATATCAGGGAAACTGTAAGCACAACTGACAATAACAATAACAACAAAAATCATATGATTACATCAATAGATGCATAAAAAGCCTTTGACAAAATATAATACCCATTCCTATTTTTAAAAAAATAGAAAACATAGGAAACAATGGAACCTTTCTTAAAATAAGGAAAGAAAACAGGAAATTGGAGGAAAAACTTTTACAACAAGTTTCTCTGATAAAGTTCTCATTTCTCAAATATATAGGGAACCGAGCCAAGTTTATAAAAAGAAGAGCCATTCCCTAGTTGATAAACAGTCAAAGAATATGAACAGGCAGTTTTCATAAGAAGAAATCAAAGCTACCAATAGCGACATGAAAAAATGCTCTAAGTCACTACTGAGTAGGGAAATGCAAATTCAAGCAGCTCTGAGATACTACCTCACATATATCAGACTGGCTAACAAGACAGAAAATGACAAATTCTGGAAGTATGTGGAAAAATTGGGATACTAATGCACTGTTGGTGGAGCTGTGTACTAGCTCAGCCATTTTGGAGAACAATTTGGAACTACACCCAAAGGGTTATAAAATTGTGCGTACCCTTTGACCTAGTAATATCACTATTAGGTCTGTATCCCAAAGAGATCAAAGAAAAGGGGAAAAGACGTATTTGTACAAAAATATTTCTAGCAGCTATTTTTTGTGGTGGCAAAGAATTAGAAATTGAGGGGATGCCCATCTTTTGGGGAATGGCTGAACAAGTTGTGTCATATGATTGTATTGGAATACTACTGGGCTGTAAAAAATGATGAACAGGATGGTTTCAGAAAAACTTAAGAAGACTTATATGAACTAATACATAATGAAGGGAGGAGAACCAGAAGAACATTGTACACAGAAACAGCAATATTGCAAAGATGATCAACTGTGAAAAACTTAGTTACTCTGATCAAGACAATGATCCAAGACAGTTCCAAAGGATGATGAAAAATACTGTCTACCTCCAGAAAGAGAACCGATGAACTCTGAATGCAAATTGAAGCATATTTATGTCACTTTCTTTATTTTTCTTGGTTTTGTTTGTGTGTATTTTCTTTTGCAGCATGTCTAATATGGAAATATATTTGGCCTAACCTCATATGTATAATTGAAATTAAAGTGCTTATTTTCTCAAGGGGGCAGAGGGAGAAGGTTGGTAGGGAATTTGGAACTCAAAATTTTAAAAAATTATTGTTAAAATTATTTTACATATAATTGGGAAATATTTAACAAAATTGTAAAAGTTTTTAAAAATGCTATTTACTTCAAAGATATAGTGAGAATTTATGTACAAACATTTGCCCTAGTAGCCCAGGGACATATTCTTCCTTATACCACCTCAATCTCTGAGGAGAGTAGGCTCAGCTTCGTTCATTTCCTTCATAGACCTGTCCACATGTGGCATGACTACTAGATGAGACCTTATATCACCTCCCTCTGGGCTAGGGTCCTTAAGGTCACTCCCTGCTCATTGGGTCTTTGATGCTGGAAGTCTAAGATACTGAGATACCCTCTGGACATTTTGAAACTCCTAAGGTCAGAGACTCTGATTCTTTAACCTAAAAAGGAAAGAAATGAGCCCAGAGGCCAAGGACTGAGGCCTGTTCCTCAGAGCTACATGGCCTCAGAGAGGAGAAGTCCCCATGGTCTCTTCATTTACAGAAGAGTCACACCACCAGGAATTGAGTAGCTGAAAGGACTGAGGCCAGAAAAAGAATGTAAAAAGCATGCTAGCCTTTCAAATGCGTCAGCAGCCCATCAAAGAACCTTCCATTCACCACATGGTTAACCAATGAGAATAGATAAATATGCTTCACTTTCGTGAATCTCCCAGGACTAAGCCCTCACACGATCCAAAGCACCCCCCCCCCGCCATTACACGTTTATTTGTCTCTGGAATGTATCCCTTCCTCACATCAACCAACTTGTTAGTGTTTTCTCCTTACTGAAATAACTTATATGGACTTTGTATTGGCTAATCTACTAATCTGTTCCAGAATGTAAGCTCCTTGAGGGCAAGGACTATTTTGATTTCTGTCTTTGTGTCCCCAGTGTCTAATAAACACATAAAACACATAAAAATTTATCAAATTAAATTCTCACTGATTACTACATTAGGTTCCCAATACCTTGCCCCTCCCTGGCATCATAATCTAAATATGGAATTGTAGGATTGGGTTCAAATCTTGACTTATTGCATATGTCATCTGTTATCTTGTGCAAGTCCCTTCCCTTCTCTGGGCCTCAGTTTCTTCCTCTGTAAAATGAGAGGATTTGACTCGATGGCCTTCAAGGTCCCTTCTACCTCTAGGTCTATGATCCTCTAACCACAATATTCAATAATACATTTCAGTGCCTATGATTTAGATAGGAAGTTCCTCCCAGGAGAACCTGAGGATTGTAGGATGCAGAGCCAGAAGAGTCTTCAGACATTATCTAATCCAACCCCCTCATTTTTCACAAAAGGAAACTGAGATTCAAAGAGATTTGAGTTGCCCATAGTCACAAATGTAGTAAATAGCAGCACCCGCATTCCAACTCAGGTCTTAATTCAAGTCAACACCAGCTGTGGGCAAAGTACAGTGCCTGATACAGGGAATCTGAGGACCCACTCTCAGCCTTTTTCTACCCTACCATGTAGAGCATGTACGCAGATCAGTACAATACATGGTAGAGGAGCGCAGGCGGGAAGGATAGATCATAGAGGCTGCTCCAGGACCATTTGGAGGAGTGAGACAGCACTGATGTCTGGGGATAAGGGGAGGGAGAGAATTAGAGAAGCTTTCATTGAAATGATACCTGAGCTGAGCCTTGAAGAAGGATCTGAAAAAGTAGGGGTAAAGGAGTATGTTCCTGGACTACAGCATGTACAAATGCATGGAAGCAGGAGACAGCATCCAGAGCCATGGATCTTCCCTACCACTCTATGCTGCCTCTCAGGAGAGCTCCCAATTTATGAGATCCCAGCAATGGGACGATGTTTAACACAGAAGAATGTATTGCTGATGCCGGGTGCTATTTAGGGACAAAAGTGAAGAAGGCCTTTCTGGCACCTCTTAAATCCTGCCACGTGGTTAAACTTTTCACAGAGTACGCGTCCATCTATTCCTGGCTATGTAGCCAGTGAATTTAAGAGCTCCAAAGAATGACTTTTCCGATTTAAGTTCATGTCTCCATGTCTCTCACTTTCCTTAAAACTCACATCCTTTGAGGCCCTTTCCAGGAATGATAGGACCTGACTGGTCCTATTCTGGACTCAGAATTCAGTTTAGAAGGAGATGTTAAGGAAATGAATGGTAGGAACAAGATTAAAAAGCAACTAGGAGAATGAGCTGATTTTTAAGCACTCAGAAAGCAAATATTTCCATATCAACAAGGAGATACTAATTCAAAATCATGTCTGATGACTAAAGTGAATCCAATATAGCTGTTACCTGGGTTTTAATATGACCTCGAAAACAGGCTCATCAGATCATAAATTTAGACATGATGACTAGAAAGCCATTTAGTATAACCTCCCCTCCCCACTTTACAGACAAGGAAACTGAGGCCCAGAGAGATTAAGTGACTTGTCCAAAGTAATAAAGCTAGTAAATATTAGGGCAAGGATTTCACCTCAAGCCCTTTGACTCTAGAGTTAGCACTCTTTCTACCACATCACACAATCAAACTACATTTTTAAAATGCTTTCCTGAAATCTTTTATATATTCCTATATGAATACTAATTCTCACCCCCACTATGGAACCTTCTCTTATAAGAAAGAAAAACAGTCAAACAAAACAATCATAGCATCCAACAGTGTATATAATATTTTGTGCCCACAGTCGACCACCTTTCTAGTGACAGGAAGAAAATGTGCTTCATCCTCCTCCTCCTGGAATCAAGATGGATCATTGCTTTTAGTCTGATTTATGATATCTTTTGTATTGTTTCTTTTTAATGACTTAAATGTTCTTCCAATTAACAAGCATTTGTTTTCTCTCACCTCCCCATCCCCTATTAGAAAGAGGAAAAAAAACAGAAAGAAACCTTTTTTTTTTCTAAAAACAAAACAAATATGCTTAGTCAAGCAAACTGAATTCCTCCATTGGTCATATTCAGAAATGTCTGTCCATTGTCTCTCTGTCAGAAGATGAGTAGTGTGCTCTATCATCGATCCTCTGGAATCAGCATACTTGAGTCTTTCAGAGTTGCTCGTTTTTACAATTTTGCTGTTATTATATAAATTGTTCTTCTGGTCCTGCTCACTTCATTCTGCATCAATTCATACAAGACTTCCCAGTTTTCTCTTCAATTATCCCTTTCCTAGTTCCTTATGGAATAATAAATAGGTCCTGATTGGTGTGAATAGCAAATGCCCTGAAGTAGTCACTTGTATTCAGATCTATACCATTCAAAGCTACAATTGTGTAAAATATGGTAATCAGTTCCAGCTCCATAGAAATTCGTGGGACAAATTCAAATAATGTGGCCACTTCAGAAGATCCATTGATTGAATTTGTCAGGACCCACACTATATTCCTGTATGATAATTATCATTTTTATCTGACGTTATCCTGGCCACCGTGTATGTTGTTTTCCTGGCTCTCCTTCCTTTGCTCTGAATCCATCCAGATGAGTCTTCCCTTGCTTTTCTGAATTCTTACTGTTTTTCTCCCTACCACCACTAAGGGTGTAATAGTCAATAAACATTTATTAGGGCTTACTATGCACCAGACACTGTGCTGAGCTGTCATTCCCAATCAATGGGCACCCATTTCATTTACAATGTTTTCTGACCACAAAATGTCAGACTATATTTCCCTATAAAATATGATTTAATCTTTACTTCTCACTTCCTCAGATTACCCTTCCCAATTTGAATGAGGGAACTCAAACTTTGGTTTCTTCCTTAGCAGCAGGCCTTCTGATGAGGAGGGCGATAAAGAGAATGAGGCTGGTACTTTGTGGGATCAGACCAGGAGCTTCCCTGTTCAGTCAGAAAGGTACAACATCCTGCTGGCTTGTTCTTTATACATGTCCAGTGTGTGATACAGAAGAAGCTCAGAAATGGGGACATTCAGCAGGGCTGAAGTAGCACATAGGATCCTAGAAAGCTGGAGCTGGGAGGAGCCACAGAGGACATGTAGTCCTACCCCCTCAATTGACAGACGGGAAACTGAGGGCCAGCAAGGGCAGCACGCAGCTAGTCATTGGCAGAGGCAAGTTTTGAATCTAGGTTCTCTGACTCCGTAGAATGTATTTTCCACGGGACCACCAAGGTAGGGAAGGCGTCCAGCAAAGGTGGAGCTTGAGTTAATCGATTGCTTTTTCAAGTTGAAATTTTCATTGCACTGATTTATTCCTCACCTTGGTCCTTGATGTAAATCCACAGAAAGAGCCTCCGGCCCCTTCCAGGAGCAGCTTTTCCTGGGTGGTCCTTCAAGGTCAGGAAGCTCTTGCATCCATTGCTTGGTGGTTGTCTAAAGGACACGTCCTGTGCACAAGAGACATACACCCTCTGTCAATTGCACAAACCAATAAACACACCTTTATTGCTAATTACCATTTTCATTCTGTACTGCTCTTTGCCAAATGGCAATGAAAACTGAAGCCCAGATGCTCATTAACATGGTACTTGATTTACTCACAATTCAGCTTTGACAGTTTAATAAGCCTGGGCTTGGCCCAGAGATCATTTGTCAGTGCACTTCGCTGGGGGTGGGGGGGGAAGAGGGGGAGGCAGTGTCTTTGCTCACCTCTTTAGTTGAACAACCTGTCCAATTGAACATAATATGTCCTTTTGCAATAATATGACTTTTAATACCTTCTGTTTGTTAACTATCTTTCTTTGGAAGAGCTCAAAGGATTCCCTTTGTTCTGTCTTATCTTCACTGGTTGTCTGGGAGGCCAGGTTGTTATTAAGCTGATTAACAGCCAGAGAAACTGAGGCACAAGCCATTGCTCTACCTCAGGACTTTTGCAATAAGCTTTCATCTCTTCTTGATTTACTAGCCTGGGCTAAGCCTATCTAAGAGAGGTTTGGTACCATCCTTACCCCGACCTTGTATATGGGCTTTGCATATAACCTCATACTAACAAAATCTGAAGGGGATGTGATGCAATGGAGGAGCACAGTGCTGCAGTCAAACTGGCCTGTGACTGTCCCCCTCTCCCCCCTATGGTATCTCCTGCCTCTGCCCTTGTGCACTCCCTGGCTTCCATCAAAGTACTGCTCAGGTTCCATCTCCTTCTATGATCCACCCCTCCCCCCGGTCATTGGTGCTCTGTGCCTGTGGAAATTACTTTTGTATTATTTACTCCATATTTTATATAGACTTTTCAGTATCCATGTTTTATATTCCCAACAGAATAGAAGCTCAAGGGCAGGAACAGTTTTCTTTTTGTCTTTGCATTCCCAGGAAAGAGGAGGAAGAGTATTACCACCACCAACAACAAAAATAAAAACTGAAATTTATACACTGCTTTAAAGTTCACAAAATGCTTTTTTAAAAAAAAATAATTATAAATTTGTGGGAAATATTTCTTATTTTATAATAATTTTTATTAATTTATTTTTAGTTTCCAACATTCACTTTCATAAGCTTTTGAGTTTTAAATTTTCTCCCCCTCCTTCCCCACCTCCCTCCCCAAGATGGCATGCAATCTGACATAGACTCTACATATACATTCCTATTAAACATATTTTCACATAAGTCATGTTGTAAAGAAGAATTAGAACCAACAGGAGGAACCACAAGAAAGAGGAAACAAAAAAAAAAAGGAAAAAAAAGAGCAAATAGTCTGCTTCGATCTGCATTCCAACTCCATAGTTCCTTCTCTGGATGTGGATAGTATTTTCCAGCATGAGACTTTTGGAGATGTCTTAGATCCTTGCATTGCTGAGAAGGGCTAAGTCTGTCAAAGTTATTCATCGCACAACGTGGCTGTTACTGTGTACAATGTTCTCCTGGTTCTGCTTACTTCACTCAGCATCAGTCCATACAAGTCTTTACAGGTTTTTCTGAAGTCCACTTGCTCATCATTTCTTATGGAACAATAGTATTCCATTACATTCTTATACCACAACTTGTTCAGCCATTCCCCAATAGATGAACATCCCCTCAATTTCCAATTCTTTGCCACCACAGAAAGAGCTATTATAAATATTTTTGTACCTGTGGGTCCTTTTCTCATTTGTATGATATCTTTGGGATATAGCCCTAGAAGTGCTATTGCTGGGTCAAAGGGTATGCACAATTTTATAGTCCTTTGGGTATAGTTCCAAATTGACCTCCAAAATGGTTGGTTCAGTTCACAACTCCACCAACAATGCATTAATGTTCCGATTTTCCCCCATCTTCTCCAACATTTATCATTTTGTCATGTTAGCCAACCTGATAGGTGTGATGTGGTACCTCAAAGTTGTTTTGATTTGCATTTCTCTAATCAATAGTGATTTAGAGCATTTTTTCATATGACTATAGATAGCTTTAATTTCTTCCCCTGAAAACTGCCTGTTCATATCCTTTGACCATTTGTCAATTGGGGAATGATTAGTATGCTTATAAATTTGACTCAGTTCTCTATATATTTTAGAAATGAGGCCCTTATCAGAGACACTGGTTGTAAAAATTATTTCCTAGTTTTCTGCTTCCCTCCTAATCTTGGTTGCATTGGCTTTGTTTGTGCAAAACATTTTCAATTTAATGTAATCAAAATTATCCATTTTGTATTTCATAATGTTCTCTGTTGCTTGTTTAGTCATAAATTCTTCTGTTCTCCATAAATCTGACAGGTAAACTATTCCTTGCTCTCCCAGTTTGCTTATAGTATCAGCCTTTATATCTAAATCATGTACCCATTTTGACTTTATTTTCGTATAGGGTGTAAGATTTTGATCTATGCCTAGTTTCTGCCATACTCTTTTGTGGTTTTCCCAGCAGTTTTTTGTCAAATACTGAGTTCTTATCCCAGAAGCTGGGGTCACAAGATGCTTTACATATGTAACAAAGAACCACTGCTGTGCCCAGTAGGGCTGGGGTGCTCACCCTCTCTCTCTCTCTCTCTCTCTCCACTAAGGGACCCCTCTCAGCTCTATACCCATGCATAGGGTCTGGGCAGAGTCCTAGGGGAGCCTGACCTTCAGAGAAAGGGGTCAGGCTCCTTTGTCTCATCTTCTCAGACTTTGTACACACCTACCACAGAGGCCTGGGAAAATTACCTAAGGCATAGGTTTGCTTAACATCTGTAGTTTTCCTAAAAGGAGAGAGTAGAAAGGTACTAAAAGTGCAATGTAAATCAGGAATAGGACAGCTATTTATTTCCTTCCATGAACCTGCAAGCTAATCCACATCAAGTCTAAAGAGGACCATGCTTATCAACACGTGTCTAAGCATTAGAAGGTGCTTAATAAATGTGGTTTTTAATTTGAATTGAATGGTGGGGTTAAAGTGAGCAGCTTGAAAGGTATATCCCCTAAACACAAGACAGTCTGTGGTATCCCTCCCTATTCTTCCCCAGCCCTCCTACTCTCTGAGCACAATTCAATGCCATCACTTGGTCACTATGATTTGGATTTAATATTGCCAGGATATAGGATTATGTCTGCCAGGCCTTTCTCAGAGTTGTCCAGGGCATGGGGTCTCCTCTCGAAGTCTCTCATTCTCCTGCCACGTCTGTCAGAACAAGCTTGGGAGAAATGCCATCCCTTCCCACATGGAGGAGGGGAGTGTTGACTAATGAACCAGTAGGGGCAAAAGTTCCCTCTTCCCAGAAAGCAACGAGGGAGAGGTTATCTTGGTGATCCAAGCCTTCAACACCTGGCCCTGCATTTCATGAATATTTAGGTGGAAGTGTGAACTGGGTCCCAATTCCCAGCATGGTTCTCCCCTCACTGGGTGATGAAGGTGTCTGAAGACACAGCAGGAGGAGTAGTTTTATTAGACAGTTATGCTGCCATCAGAGAGACGTCCAAGCTTTCTCTTCCTATCAAATGTCGGACGTATGTTGGAGCAGGGGCAGTGTGAACCCCGCTGTGCCCCCCTCTTCTTTCCTCTCCCCATAACTCTTTATTTCAAGGGAAATCTGGTGGAAAGTCCCAGCCAGGCCTTTCCTGATTAAGGGAACTGCAAGGATCTGTATTTGGTGCTGCAGATAAATGAAGCAGATGAGAGGGCACGAGCTGTTTGTTGTTTTTGTCTCTGTGTGCCCAGCACATCCTGAGTACTTACTAAAGGCAATTCAATAAGTCAATGTCACCAGGCAGCCACCCTCAGGAGGTTCAGGTCCCAGCTCCACTCCTAACTGTGAGCTGTTGGGTAAGTCATTTCATTTCTCTTGGGCCTCAGTTTCCTTATCTGTAAAAATGGGAAGCTAGAAGGCCTCTAAGCTCTATCCCAGCTTTAAATCTATGATCCTCTGATCTTTCAGCTTTGCCTTGGTCACTCTGGAAGGAGCCCTCTGGGGAGGGCGATGTTGATTGCACCTTAGATGGTTCTGAGCCTCAGCAGGTGACATTACTTCCTACTCACACTCATGGCTGCTCTAGCACCAGTATCTGGGTCCCCACAGCAATGCAGGATGGGGAGGATCACTCTGATATGCATACCCTAGGAAGTGCTAGGACGTGTGACTAAGGCTATGCGAGGTGCACGGCCCTGGCAACAGGAAAGTATGGGCCAGGGGACCTTCTGATTTCATCATTGAAGTTGCTCCAGGTGAGGAAGCTCCCTCCATCAATGCTGCCTTCAAATTTCTCTCCACCCCCACCACACTTCTTAGTAAAGTTACTTAGCTTTCTCTTATTAAAGTCCTTTGAAAACTTTGAAGCATTTTCTAAATGTCATTTACCATGAAATTACGAGTCCCATGAAAACTTTTTCACAAAGTGGATGAACATGCTCTCAGAATCGTGTCATTCTGAGAACAAACATGGACCAAAGTTTCTCTCTAACAGTGCGTTTGCCTTTAGGGAGTCCTCAGAACATTTTGAATGTGTAAATATGCTGAGAGACGCTTTTCCCTAGTTGTCCTCCCTGTCCATAATTCTACACTCTGATCTGTCTTAGGCCTGGGTCCTGGGATCCTGAGAGAGACCCAAGTCCAGATTTCCATGTTCTGTCTTTACCCCTTTTCTGGTTCTGTTGTCTCTGTCTATCCTCCACTGGAGGGGTAGCACTCTGCTTAAAAAAAAAAAAAAGAGGGCTGATCTTGGAGTCTGGAAAGAACTTTGGTCTAATTCCAGCTTCAATGCTTACTATTCGACCTTGGGCAAATCCAATAACCTTTCTGATCTTCTGTTTCCCCATCTATGAAATGGAGATAACTGTCCTGGCCAGGTTGTCAGGAAGAAAGTTCTTTGTAAGTTCTGAAGACTGTTGGGATTCTTCCTTCTGCAACCCAGCAACTGTTTCATGGAGCTGGAAGAACTCAGAGCTACCAGGTTTATTTACAGCAGGATAAAGGGTAAGTCAAGGTAAATAATGTGTATGAGATCATTACCAAATTTACGTCAATATTTCATGTACTATATCGTAAACATTGAACATATTTAGTAAGCCCCTATGAATATTTCATAGCCAACCATGCTCTCAGGAGTTTGGGTGTAAATCACCTTGTGACTGCACAAGACGGAGGACCTTTTACACAGAGGAGGCAGCCCTGACTTACAGAGACAAAACAAACATGAAGACTTTTGCTCTTATTCAGTTTAACTTATTAAAGTTTCATGGTTTCTAAAACATATCATGTGACGGCAGGTGCTTCAGGCCTTTATGTAGCGAGTCCTAGAATAGCAGGACATCAGTGCTGGAAGGGCCTTAGATCAAACCCTCACTGTTTACTGATGAATAAACTGGGGTCCAGAGAAATTCAGTGACTTGCCCACCGTGAAACACAAATTAGTGGCAGAGACAAGTGGCAAGGCCTCCAGGCTCCAAGGCTGGGACTTTTCGTATCACTAGTCTGTCTTTCTCAGAGCCACAGTGAGCAATGTGGGCTCCTCAAAAGGCAACTGGGACAAGGAGCAGTAAAAATATCTGCAGTGTGATTTTGTAATCCTTAGTGTGAAAATAACATAAGTAATGAAGGCAACTTTGAGTGAGAGAGAGAATTTGTTATTACAGTGAATCCTATGCTGCTGAAGGAATTTATATATTAAATATTTAAGCCCACTGCATTTTGGCACCCTATGACGATGCACTGGTTACCCCTCCCTAGTTATGGCTCTGGCCTCTCTCCCAGGAGGCAATGGCCTGCTCAATCTGCAAATCCAGTGGTAAGATAAAAGCCTGAAAACAGTCATATCCAAATCATTGATTCAGACATAGCTCCAGAGATGTTTCAACTGAATGCTAACAGTTCTTGGATAGCTTTCTTTTCATCCTAGATTAAAATACTATAGCTTTTCTCAATGGCAAAGTCCCACAGATGTTGCCTGGGAAAGTCTTGCCACAAGAGAACTCGTACACATATAGTTGGGACTAGCTTGGGTTCTTGTTACTTGACAGGAAGACATGCCAGGGGAGGTCCTTGTTGCTAATGAAACACTTAAAAACAGTTCTGTTATTCCCTCTATGTCTTCTCTAGTTTAAAAAGTCCACTTCCTTCAACTGACCTTGACATGGCATGTTCTCCATTCCTTTCAGCATCCTAGACATGCTCCAGTTTGTCCATAGCCTTCCTCAGTCGTGGCCTCTCTTTATACAGTCCCCGATTACGTATCCATAGCAGCCTTTGGCTAGCACGGATCTTGCAGTCCATTAAAACTCCAAGAGCTTTCCACACTCAGTGTTGCTTAGCCATGTCTTCTTTATCCTTTATTTGTGCAAGTGACTTTTTAATGAGTCCAAGTGTAGATTTTACACTTATTCCTATGAAATTTTAGCAACCTTATTCAAACCAGGTACTCAGTTCTAGAGAATTCACAGGAGACTTTGACTAGTATGAATGGATTGGAAGGGCAGTAGTGAACCTTCAGATATATCTTGTATACAGATACACACACACACACACACACACACACACACACACACACACACTAGGTATCGTAATTTCATGGCCAAGAAGTATGCCCAATTTGGATGAGGTTGATAGATAAAGCTATTTATGATTCTCAGAAAATAGAGCAGAGCAGTTGGGAAAGATCTTACACTTTTGTGAGATCACAAGAAGAGGGACAGATATTCTAAGTCATAAGAGTGGGTCAATAATTGAGAAATAATATTCCCTCAAATTAGTTCTTTCTCTACAGGCAGAAGCAAATTCCAGGCTGGACACCATTATTTGATGCCCAGCTAGGACGGTATTCAGAGGCCAGAAAAAAGAAACTCATGTCATTTAGTGTTCATCATAGCCGTTTGGACACGTTCCCCTATACCTCAGGAGAATCCCCACCATATTCCTTGGTGCTTCTTTCTCCAAATATTACCCTTGGCTCTTTGAATTCTCTGCCTTGTATCCACCTCACCTGCTCATCTTAACCCTTTGAATAGATACCCAGAGTCATAACCAGGAATTTTTGTACGCAGAGCAAGTGGTAGCAAACACATCCTTAGTTGAGAGCAAGAGCAGAGGAAGAGCTGACCCTAATTTTCCATCTTATAGCTTCCTGTACAATCTAATGATTCTTGCTAACTGAGCATCAAGCTTTGTTGTTTCAACAATGCTAAAGGGTTGTGGGTACTTTACATTTAGAGGATCTGCTAATGTTGATATCTTCTAACTTCCCCACCCTGAAGCAAAGCCCTGGCTGCTCCACCTCATTTACAGCTCTTAGCATCACCCTATTATTACACAGATATCTGGGTTCTATCTGTCTTTTGGAGCACATCAGCTCTAGACCTGAACCATGCCCATGTAGACAAATCATTTCAGGGAAAACTGGAATCCATTCTGTGTTCCCAGTCAACGCATTTGTATCATGCTTGCCTTCTTTAGCATACAGAGACTGGATCTGTGATTCATTGATACAGAAACCTCCATCTACCAATGCAAGAGAGCCTGTCCTGTACAACTTCTGTTTATGTCTCTCCATCTGTCTACCACAGGGGTCCACCGAATGTGCTGGGAAAGTTATCTTCTCTGCATCCTAGAGTCTTCGAGTATCTTAGAGCACTGAGGTTAAGTGACTTGCCCAGAGTCACACAGCCAATATTTGTTAGAGATGAGACTTGAACTCAGGTCTTCTTGGCTTCAAGACTAACTCTTTATTCATTATACCATACTGTCTCTTTTCAACTTCATCACAATTTTAGAAAAAATAAAAGATGTTCAAGCCTAATTGTGACTGACCTTCACCATCACTCCCTTTGCCTCTCCTGGTGGGAGAACAGTCACAGAACCCCTTTTATCAGACCAGATAATGGAGGGCACTTTGGGGAGCAGGGTATGGCTTCTAAAAAGGAGAATTTGCACAGAAGCAATGTGAATTGGCATTGGGGGGATGCAGAAGTAGCCTGGCTAGTCTGGAAGGAAGGAAGTCAGACTAGAAGGGGATCCTGCTGCTGATTACGTGGCCGTGACCCCCGAAGTAGCTGGAAGCCCTAGTCGATGATATCTTGCCTTGAAAGGAAGTCAGAGTGGAAATTTGATTTGACTCATATTTCAAGGAGCAATTTCACATCTGAGGCTGGAAATTCCAGCCTCAAATTACCAGCCAATTCTTGAAATAAGATGCAAATGTGGCCATTATTTGCTTCATGCCATTTTCTCAAATACGTCTAACATTTTCAGAGGCTCAGGCATTCGGCTCAGCCTTCTCTTTGCCCCGGCTCTCAGCTTGGCCAGTGTCTCCAAGTCACTCTCCCTGCTACTTCCAGCCTGTTGGGTGTTTTCTACCATTTGGTTTCGTGCTTTTAAATGGGGATCTGGAGGCTAATATTTCTACCTCTAGTAAGATATGGTAATTTAAAAGTATGTTGCTTTTATTGTTGTGTGGTGATGGGAGGAAGCCAGAGTGAGACAGGCCTACCTTCTGTTTCCTCTAGCTTGGGAGCCGCAGCAGTTCCATCTGACTTGCTGTTACTTGGGAATTTTTTCCTTGGGCAAATGCAAGCCTTGGTTCTTTGGCCAATGAATGGAGCTGCTAATAGTGTGAAGCAGAGGACAAGTTGTATTGTCCTGGATGTATATCTCAGAGCCCCCAGCAAGTCGGTTATGGCGCCAACGATGGGGAGTTGTCTGGGGACGTTATTCTTCCCCTGGATACCCTGCTTGAAAGTCACATGTTACCATCATTTTTCCTCTCTCACAGTGTAGGCCAATGAAATCGATGCTGTATTTTTTAACAGGAGAAGCAAAAAGCCGGTGGGAGGGAGGGGTTTTTACATGATTTAAATAATAGCTTGGCAAGCAAACATCAGGCATTAACAACTGTGAATTCTTCTGTGTAAAGGACAGCCCAGTTTCCATTGACTTAGTGGGTAGAGGCTTAGGGAACTGCCAGACAGGCAGCCTCGGACACACTAAGAGACTTGCCCAGGCTCCTCTGGCTCCAATGTGTCCGAGCTTGTGTTTTCACTGCCCCACCCAGCTGTCTTAATGCCTGGTACTCTAATGGATGTGGGATCTCACCGGCATGGGGATTCCTAGTAGCAATGCCAGACCATAACCTGTCCATGCCAGTCCATCTTGTGCCTGTGTCCATGCCCCCTCCCAGAGCTCCCACCCAATGAGCTGGTGGTACTCCTTGATTTCTCCTTATGGAATTAAGAGGCCAATGGGGTGCTGGGGCCATCTCTTGGTTGTGTTGCCTTCTTGCCACAACCAATCCATCCTTCTGACTCCTACATTTCTTTGATGATGTCCTTTGCTCCAATTCTCTTTCAGAATTTCTTGTTTGTAAAATTCTGCAGCTTTCTCCCATCCACCATTTTCCTTTCCATTGCCTTCTGGGTGAAGTTCACTTTTCATTATTCAGAGACTAGAGCATTTCCTCATTCGCAGCTATATGATACCAAGGTGAAATTCAAGTATAAGGTTATAGAAAGTGAGCTGTCTTTAGCTAACCCAGGTAGTGTTCAGCTTAGGGCTGCCACTCATAGTTATGGGCCTAGGTAGGGCTGGACATCCATGCTATGTTTAGAAATTGCCAAGCAAAACCTCAGACATACCTGAACCAAGTCTTGGGCCTTATCAAAAGTGAGATGAGACAAAGATCATATCTTAATCTAGGACTAACCTTAGAAGTAGACCCAGCTCCTTTCTCCCCCTCCCCCACCTGCTCCTATCTGCTTCACAGATGATTAAAACCTTCTAATTTTAGCTCCATTCCTTAGGTTTAAGGCTTTTTGTTCCTGGTTAAAATGCATATGTGTTACGTGACCTCTCCCTGGCTTCTTCATCTTTAAGATGAAGAGACTAGACTAAGGACAGTCCTAAATTCTGTTGTCCTATGAATGGTAACATATCAGCTATCTTGCTCACTTATACCATAGTGGGAATGAATGTTACTTTCTTGAAAGCAAGCAGTTGATTTTGCAAAGAAAGAGAGGATGTGAACTCACACAGCAGGGGCACAGGCCTGACTTGCCCCAATGCCCACAGCCAGGATTCCTAGGGCAGGGATGCCACTGAGGGAGATTGAAGGGAATTGAAAGGGGAGGCTGAAGGCTCTGGTGACTAAGTTGGGCTATGGCATCATTTCCATCTTCACGGGGCAGACAGCTGTCAGCTGTGTTGGACTCTGGCTCCTTTTATTATTGGCCAACACGGAACTAGGAAGGGGAGTAGAGAAGCCAAAGCAGAAAAACCTGAGCCATCTATGCTCTTAAGTAAACAGACGACATTCTGCAGGAGAGACAAAATGCTTGAGTAGATTTGGATGAGAAGAGCTGGATACAAATCCTAGCACTGCTGTTTACTCCCTGTCTGGGCCTAGGTTCTTCCTTCCAGCTGGATATCTATGATCCTGGGAATTGATATGTGTGGGGGTAGGGGGTGGGAAGGTGTCCTGATGCCCAGGTGGAGACAGGCAGACTGATTTCCCTTAGCCTCTGGTCTTCTTTACGCTTGGCTGGTTGCTTTTTTGTTGTTCAGTCATTTTTCAGTCATGTCCGACTCTTCGTGACCCCATTTGGAGTTTCCTTGGTAGAGATACTGGAGTGATTTGCCATTTCCTTCTCCAGCTTATTTGACAGATGAGGAAAGTGAGGCAAACAGAATGAAGTGACTTGCCCAGAGTCACACAGCTAGGAAGTACCAGATTTGAATTCAGGAAGATGAGTCTTCCTGACTCTAGGCCCAACACTCTATCCACTGTGCCACCAGCCTGCCCTGGGCTGGTTGCTATGGCTACGCTATTTGTGATTGACATTCAAGTCCCGTGGATGAGGCTGTCTACCTGCCCTCCATGTTAGGAACTCAGCCTCCCGGGCTCTCATAGTGACAAGTCATATATTGTGCTGTGGGCAGATGCTTACCACAGAAGCTCATTATTTGGTTATTTATATGCCTGGGAGAAACATTTTGAGACAAAGGGAAATGAGATTATTAACACCTTGTTTATCTCTAAGCTGTATACAATTCCAGACCCCAAATTAAATTAAAAAGAGACACATGTTTTGGAACTCAAAGGCATAGCTTTGGCTCACATCTCTGAGAGCAATCCCTGATATTTTAAACTCTGCCCTTGGCCCTGAGATAGTCCCACATGTCCAGTGGCCCCTGGACAGTCCCATTTGGGTGCCCCATTGTCACCCCAAACTGAATGTGAACCCTAACTGACTTATCTTCCCTCCCTACATCCCCTTCCTTGAAACACAAACAGTAGAGAGCAGACCGGCCCCACTTCCACACAATCTGTAAACTAGAGTTTGAGTAGATGACCTCTAAGGATCCTCCAGCTCAAAATCTAGCATCCTGTGATGCCGTTTTTATTAGGGCTAGCACCGTTCTCCCAGACTTGAAACCTTGGAGACATCTTTGGTTCATCTTTCTCCTTCATTACCTATCTCCAGTCTATCATCAAGGCTTATGATTTCTTCTTTCAACATAACTGCCCCAAGCATCTTGCCACTTCCATCTATACTCTATACAGGTATTAGAGTGATTTTCCTTAAATGTAGAGCTGGCCATAACGGTGCAGTGGATAGAGTGTTGGGCCTGGAGTCAGGAAGACTCATCTTTCTGAGTTCAAATCTGGCCTCAGACTTACTGGCTAGCTGTGACCCTGGGCAAGTCACTTCACCCTGTTTGCCTCAGTTTCCTCATCTGTAAAATGAGCTAGAGAAGGAAATGGCAAACCCCTCTAGTATCTCTGCTAAGAAAACCCCAAGTGGGGTCACAGAGAATGAGACGCAAGTGAAAAACAACTGAACAATAACAGAGCTGACTCCCTTACTCTGTAAATATCAGCAGCTCTCTATTGCCTCTAGAATCAAATATAACTTCTGCTATTGAGCTTTTAAAGCCCTGCAAAAAAAAAAAGCCCTCATTATCTTTCAGCCTCATGGTATATTAGTCCCCTTCTCATACTAGGTAATCCAGCCAAATGGGCCTTCTCTCTGTTCCCCACGCATGATACTACATTTCCCATCTCTGTGCTTTTGCACTGATCATCCCTCAGGCCTGGAATGTACTTGCTCCTAACCTCTACTTCATGGACTGTCTCCTTTCCTTCAAGATGCAGCTAAATTCCCGCCTTCTACATGAAACCTTTCCTGATTCCCCAACCAACAATGCCCTCTCTCCCAAACTACCTTTATTTATCTACTTTATAAATATGTATATTTATTCTCTTTATATATATATATGTATATATATATATATATATATATATATATATATATATATATATAAAAATTTCTGTATGTCCTTGTTTTCTTCTTCATTGAAATATAAACTACTTTTGAGTAGAGATTGTGTCATTCATTGTATTTGTGTCCCTAGCACCTGGGACAGTACCTGATGCATGCTAAATAATTGGTGATTAACCTCTAGGATTACCCTTTTCTCTTCATTCCCACTGGATTACCTTCACTTAGGACATCAGTCCCTCTCACTGGCATGACCACATGGCCTATTCTTAGGTGACCTCCCTGGCTGCAGTCCCTCTGTCATCTCCTTCCTCTTGCAAATTTCTTCCAGTATGCTCCATAAAATATTGCTTCTGTCACATTGTTGCATCCTTCATGAACTTGCCATGGCTCGCCATTTCCTATCCCACCAAGACTACATTGTCTTGCCTAGATTTCATGATTGTCCCTCATCCCTGCACACTCATGCTCTGCTCCAATAGGTTGGCCACCTTGTGCTCTATATAAAGTATGTTTATTCCACCTACATTCCTTTGTTCCCTCCCCACTTGGAATGGTCTTTTTTTCTACTTCCTGCCCATACTTCATTTTAAATCATACCAGCTCTGTAAATCCTTCCCTCACTGCTTCAATCCACATTGCTCTGGCCCATTACTGTCTCCTAGGCATCCGTAGCACTCATAGTCAATGCCCTCTCTGCACCCACCCCCCAACACACAAACACAATTTAGCACTTAATTTATCTTTATTTTGTTTCCCTAAAGCAATGTGGTTTGCTGTGGTCTACCCTGGCATTTCACTTGCCAAACTTTTGGTACTAGTCTGGATTCCTCTTATCTCTTTCAAATGTTTTTTTACCATCTTCTTTCCTGGTTTATTTTTTCCCCATTCTGTCTAGGAACCCTTCATCTTCTCTAATAAACTAAAACATAGTAAGATATTTCTTTTTGGAATGAGCGATAAAACTGGAAAGCCCTTATTCACTGAGTCCAGCTCCCTCCTGTTAACTCACTCAGCCTCTGTCACCTTGCATTTGATGCTTTCTACTTAGGCAGGAAAACCAGTACAACATTCGCCTTGCATGTCCTTGTGGGGTGTTATGGTAGCAATGAAAACATCCAAACAATATTTTGCATGGACATTTGAGGGTGGAGAGATCCCTAATGGCTGAATGAATCAGGAAAGGCTTCACAGGATAAATGGATCCTGAGCAAAGCCTTAAGAAAAATAAAGACTCTAAAATGTAGAGATGGGAGTGCAGCCCAAGGATTGGGGGAAGCCTGTGCAAATGTTGAGAGGTGGGAGAGGGTCCGATGAAATTGAAGAACAGTGATTGGACTGGGGAATGGCTGAAGAAGTTGTGGTCTTGTGATTGTGATGGAATACTATTGTGCTATAAGAAATGATGAGTAGGATGTTCTCAGAAAAAACTGGGAAGACCTAGATGAACTGATGCAAAATGAAGTAAAACCAGAAAAATAGTATACACAGTAACAGCAGTATTATATGATGATCGACTGTGAATGACTTAGCTTCTCAGCAATGCAGTGATCCAAGACAATTCTGAAGGACTTATGATGAAAAATGCAATTCATCTCCAGGGAAAGAACTGATGGGATCTGAATGCAGACGAAATCATATTATTTTTCACTTTCTTTATTTTTTGTGGGGAGGTTTTGGTCTGTGTCTTCTTTCACAAAATGACTTAATATAGAAATATGTTTTGTATGTCTACACATGTATAACCTATATCAAATTGTTTACTGTCTCAAGGAGGAAGAGAGAGAGAATTTAGAATTCAAAATTTTAAAAATTGAATGTTAAAAGTTGTCTTTACATGTAATTGGGGGAAAATATAATAAAAAAATAAACAAAGGAGAAAGAAAAGAGAAAGAAAGAAAGAAAGAAAAAAGAAAGGAAGGAAGGAAGGAAAGAAGGATGAACAGTATGCTTTCAGAAAAACTTGGGAAAGACTTTTATGAACTGATACAAAGTGAAATGAGCAGAAACAGGGGAACATTGTACAAAGTAACAGCAATATTGTACAATGATCAACTGTGAAATACTTCACTGTTCTGCTTAATACAATAAACCAAGATGATTCCAAAGGACTTATGATGAAAATGCTGTCTACCTCCAGAGAAAAAAAATTGATGGAGTCTGAATACAGATTGAAGCATACTTTTTTTGTAACTTTATTTCTCTTGTTTTTTTTTGGGGGGGTCTGTGTTTTCATTTTCAACATGGCTAATATGGATGTGTTTTGTATGATTTCACATGTATAATCTATATCAAATTGCTTGTCTTCTCAAGGAGGGAGGAGAGAAGGGAGGGGGGAAAATTTAGAACTCAAAAATTACAAAAAACAAATGTTAAAACTTTTTTTCACATGTAATTGAGAAGTATTAATGAAATGGATAGAATATATGGGGGGAAGAAAAACAGATTAGTATGATTTGACTGGAATATAGCATGCAAAAAGGGAGATTATGGGAAAGAGCCAAGTTTGTGTCCTTTGGAAGCTGTTGTAGTATCATGGTTACCTTCCCCACCACCTCTAGCCACCTTCTGTTTCCTGACTAATTTGATTCCGGCTGTCTGGCTGTCTCCCTGTCTCTTTTGTTCTTTCTTTCTTAAGGAAACAGTAATAGCTCACTCCCACCGTGGCCTTACATGGTAGTTACATTGACTTGACCAAAATCATCTGTAAAATAACAATGTCTGTGGCTACAATAGTTTCTATCTCATTTCTAGAATTTTTTAGTTGAAATTTTGTGTCCAAATTGTACTCTTCTGTGACTTTCCCTCATATGTTGGGACAACCCACTGAGATCTTGCCAATTCATTTTACTCCCCAAATCAATGCTCTAGCTTACCCATGCACTGTTTATGATTCAGTGGATAAATAGCTTCCGAATTGCATGACATTATATTAATATATTCTTTCTTCTGATTTCAAATAACAGTGTTTAAAGACAATTACAGGAAGCCAATTGCATTGTAAAGCCAACTGTTTTGCATATGAAAGCTAATTATAAGATTCTTAATGAGAGAGTTTATTGGTCCAATTCATTACAAATGAGTCCACCACGATCTGGGATTTTCCTGTACTTTGTTTCTTTTTATTTAAAAAACTCTGGATAGCTCATTTTTATACCGAATGTATTCTAATAAACAAATGTAATATCCATAATGAGCAGCAGCACAGCTTCCATCAGCACAAATGCATGGATAAGGAACTAAATTCAGCCCCAGTTTTGACTCAAGGTTTTGCCAGTGACGAGCTGCCTGTTTTGTAGAACACTAAAAGGGTCACACCCCCCAACTGGTTCTTTCTGAGGGAAAGAATGCCCTAAAAAAAAAGCAAAGCAAAGCAAAGCAAGAAAAGCACAGTAGGAGGCCACTGATTGGGGGGTACCTGAACAAGGTGTCGTGTAGGAATGTGAGGGGATCTGATTGTGCCAGAACAAATTCCAAACGTAAGGATTTCAGAGGGAGAGAGGTGGTAGGAAGACCTTTTGAACTGATGTCAATGAAATGAACAAAACCAAAAGAACCATCTACATGTAAACGACGGATGATAAGCAGGCTGGACTTGGGATCTCATCAGTATCAAGAACTGCCTTTGAGGTGAAACTCGCCCAATTAATGCTGGTCTGCACCTTCAGATTTGGTCCTTTTTACCTCCAGGTCATCTCTCAACATCCACCCTCTTCTTTCCCTTTGTTTGGCCACTACCTTTGTTCAGGCTCTTGTCACCTCTCACCCGGACTATTACAATAGCCTCCTAAGGGTCTCTCTGCTTCAAGCCTCTTGCTTTTCCAATCCATCATCTTCCAGAGTTGCCTAGAACCCTGAGAGGTTAACTGGCTTACCAGGGTCATATGGCCACTATGGGTCGAAGGTAAGACTTGAATTCTGGTCTACCTGGCTACAAGGCCAGCTTTCTATCTACTTCACCACATGGCCTTGCTGTAAGTGAAAAGAACACAAAAATGAGCGTGAATGCTGAGAAATTGGGGCCAGGGCTGGCCCCACAGAGGAAATATGGAAACATCTCTCCACTTTCCCTCCTTACTGCTACTGCGTCATCCTGCCCTGCCCTGAGTCAACCTCTGGTATACCAAGAGATCCAGGCTTCATGCCTTTGTTTCCACAAATACCTTTTTCATAACCTACTGGGGAAAGTGCTTTTAAAGCTTGAAGTATGGGAGCCATGAGTTATTTTTATTATTGCTGTGGTCAATCCTAATTCGTCACCCTAACAGTCAAAGCCCTTGCGCTGCCTGCCCTGCTATCTTTGCAAAGCCATACTTTAACGCGTTCACTTTGTCTTCAATCATCTTCCTTTTCTTTTTATGCTTTGCTTTCTCAGGTATCGTCAAGAGACCTAATACAGTCAGAGCCATTAACTAGGGTAGGAAACTGGGGCTTTTCCCCAGGGCACCAAATTTAAAGGGATCTTACAAAATCCTTCACCAATATGGAAATAACAGATCCTAGCTCCTAATTAGTAAGACTGACTATATTGAAATAAGAAGCCCTTCCCCTGTTCTGGCCTGCTCTTCTCTCTCCCTCCTCCTCACCACCCTGTACACAAATATACACGGAGGCTTCCCCAAGAGTAGCTTTGAGCCAGTGTTCCAGGATCTCTGCCTCTGGTATTGGGTAGTTCCCACAGGCACCCCCCATGAGGGGGTGCCACTTATCCTAGGCCCTTTGTGTTACCTTGCCAGGCAACAAAATCTAAATACAATGCTAGTCACCCATGAGTCATTAATGAAAGGCAAATTATCTGCATAATTTGAGGGAAGAATCTCAGAACTTTTCCATTGGTCATCTGGATGTTTCCAGCAAAATTGTTCTTTGGCAAGAAGGTGGAATTATTTAGATGTTTGCCTCAGTTCTACTATTTGGAGACCATTTTATCTGGGAATCGAGTGGGAGATTGAAAATTGCCTCATGGCCACCTCCCCACCCTGTGACTGGGCTCCTGGGCTAAGGCAGATGGCAAGAGGCAGATACTGTTTCACTGGAGCACTGGTTACTTTGAAACCACCTGGGGCTTTGAGACTGGGCTTGAAACTGTAAAGGCTGTGTTAATGACGTGCCTGTGAACTCCATTACTATGGGAGATTGGCTGAAGTGATGAGAAGAGGGCTAATTTCCAAATCCACAAATGGGATGCTGGGAAATGCAGAAACTCTCAGCTTTTGGGTCCAGGTTAGGCCTGAGATGAGGGCCAGCAGTGCTGCCAGGGGCCAGGGTGCTCTTTACTGTACATCCCTTTTTAACTATGGAAAATGTCCTTGAATGTTAAAGAGAACCTTAACTGGGGATGAAAGAAGGGATGAGAAGTGAATTCAATCTGTTTTTAGGTTAGAAGAAGCCTGAAGTCACAAGTCCCTTTCTTCCTCCCAGGAAAGACACAGAAGTCATCCTCCATTTCTGAAGGGGGAAAAAGCACCAAGCAAACCCTCTAATGTTGTGACCTTAGGTAAGTCACTTAATTTCCCTCAGTTTGCCTTTTACCACCCTGATCACCTCTTTCCTGAACTATAAATGCTAACATTTCTATAACACTTTAAGGTTTGCAAAATGCTTTACGTTTATGACCTCATTTTATCCTCACAACAACACTGTCACCTATCATTATATGAGGAAACACATAAAGAAACTGAGGCTAGGTGATTAAGTGACTTGCCCAAGGTCACACAGTATCTGAGGTAGGATTTGGTCCTCTGATTCCAAGTCCAGCATTCAGTCCTTTCTCATCATCTCCAGCAGATTAACCCCTATCAATCATCTCCACTCTGTGTAATATTCCACCTTTCCCTAGCTATCGGTTCCTTCTCTCCTGCCTTCAGTCATGCCCAGGCCTTTCCTAGCTTTACAACTCCTTGACTTGGCCAGCCCACCTCCCCAGTCTATAGCTACAATCTCTCCTCCCCTTTTGAGCCTGGAAAGATGCCTGGAAAAACTGTCTGTGCTCATTACCTGCATTTCTTCTCCTCTTACTCCCCAGCCCTCTGCAGTCTGGCTTCCAACCTCATCACTTGACTGAAACTGCTGTCTCCCAAGAGACCAACCTTTTCTTAATTTCTAAATCTGACAGTCTTTTCTTAGGACAGAGCTGTCTCGATCTGCACGGGGCATGGTGGACCATTCTTCCTGAATACTTTCTCCTCTTTGGGTTTTCATGACACAGGTAGCAAAGGGAGAGAGTGTACTATAGTGGGACAGTGGTCCTGGGTATGAGCTCTAGCTTTCTCAGTTACTAATGTGGAGCCTCAGGCAAGTCACCTCCTCTCTCTGGGACTCAGTTTCCTCATCTATAAAATGAGAGAATTAGATGGCCTCTAAGATTCCTTCCAGCTACAAATCTATGATCTTATTATCTTTATAAATAATTTATATTACTACCTCCTAGACATCTTACCATATCATCTACTTTCCAGCCATCAACCCCATCCCCATCTCCTTGACACATGGATAATTGTCTCAAATCTTCACTTTACCCAAATAGACACAGACTACCTTACAGAACCATAGATTATTTTTGATAGCTTCCAATATATGTTTGAATAGAACAGGTTTACTATATGAAATTAGTTTGTCATTAATCAGTTGGCATATGGCTGATCATCATAGAATCAACTGTTTTTTTCATGCAGTTAGTTATCTTTGTTTTTGAGCCATTTTATTGTCTAATTTTTGTGTGGTATGTTGGATACTATTCAAGGTTAATCTGATTCAGTTGTTGGTCTAAGTAAATAGGCTTTCTTCTTGTTGTTGTTGGAACCAGCTTTTAAAATTCGATAGAAAGGGAGCAAATGAATGCATATGGCTATGTTTTTTAACATTCTGTTTTTAAATTTTGAGTTCCAAATTGCCTAGACTCATAAATTAAAAAGAGACTATGAAAATGTTCCTACCATGGTGCTATAAGAACTGTGAAATTGAAACCTGTGAGTGAGGGACCAAAGAACATTTTTACGTCCATCAGGGCTGGGCAGTCTTCCTCTTTAGCAGGCTTGAATAGACCTTGGTTGAGTATAGCCTCTTAGCATCTAAGAAGCAGCATCAGAAAGGCAATATGACCTAGTTGTTAAGGCTCGGGAGATCTTGACCATTTCTCAGCTGCCACTCTTCCACACTGGATAATCTTGGTCAAATCGCACCAGCTGCTTCCCTGTCTATAAAAGAGGGGATTATCTCACCTGGCTAGCCTACCTTTTTCCAAGCTGGTTTTGTAGGGAATGAATAAAATAAAAAAGCTGTATGTAAAATAAGTGACCACCAGTTCCTCACCCCTCTCTCTGCCCAATATCACATATATTTATGTGGCCAAGAATTGTTTGACTCTGATGAAGATTGAGATCCCTGTAGACAAAAGTTCACTGAGCTTACATCTACCTCATCTGCCTAAATGCCCTCCATGAGAAAGGGGTTGATGTTGATGTTGTAGCAGAGATAGTTTAGAATTTGTCCTGCCCCACCCCCAATCTCCTACATTGGTCCAGTTTTCTGGACCAATCTAGGATTTAAACTGTAGAAAATCATTTACATAAAATATCTCAGAAACTGATCACAATTTTGGCTTGTTATTTTGTCCCCTCCCAGTATTCCAGGAAATTCTCCAAAAATACAGCTCATTTCTTATTTCTCATTAAGATTCTCATTCCTTTCCCACTTTGCATTACCCAAAAAAAAAGCACAGTCCCATTGCAGCTTAGGATATATTCACTGTGAGAAATCATAATTAAAAAGACACCGTGGTAACACTTCAAAGGGTGGCAGCCACTTAGGTAAAGGGTCGGTCGTCCTCATGGCCGACACAAAGCAGCTGCTGCCCTAGTAATGACTAAGTTCACACATTTACCAAGAGAAGGATGGTTCCCAGAAGCCACTAGAAGAGGACAGCTCCCATTGGTTCTTGGAGTATCACAGTCACGGCTATGAAGTAGTGGAATATACTATCTCACCTCACTCCACGGCTTCTCCACCAGTTCTCAAGGTTGGGAGTCATTTTGGTGGTCTCTCAGGAATAGCTATTTGTCATTCCCACCACCACCCTGTCCCTCCCCACCCCCTAAACCCCCATGAATGTATACTCAGCACCTGCCATGTTGTCCCCTAACTGGCCTCTAAGAGCTCATGACTTCCCACCCCAGATGACTGAGAGAGAGAGGAAGTGAGGGGCAAGGAGTCCTCCGTCATGCTGGATCGCCCATACAGGTTCTCCCCAGCGTGGCTGCCTGGCCCAATGGGCTCTCTTGCGTATGATGTTATTGTCATGTATCATAAGCTGAATGTATGTTCTTCAAGCACAGCTCAGTGGGATTCTCCTCACTTTATGGATCCACTTGATTCCTACCAGTCCCCTATTTCCACTTCCCAGGTGTGCAAGTATAGGTGGAATCCGAATGAGTGCTACGGAAAGCTCCAGTCACATAAATACATTGGCTGCATAAAGATATCTTGCAGGAGACACATGATCAGAGAAGGATGTGGACTGGTCAGATAGCAAATGCTGTTCCCCATGCATGCCCTCCCATCTCCCACCCATAGGCCTTTGTACAGGCTGTACCACGTGCCTGCAGTGCTCCCTTGAATCCTTCCCATCTATGAAAATCTCTAACTTCCTCCATGAGACCTGTCCTGATCCCTCCATTTGTTAAGGCTCTCCTCTTCTCCCTCCCCTCCTCCATATCACTCTGTAGCTACTTGGTATAAAGTTTGTACTTAATTATCTGTCCACAAGTTTTCCATGCTGGAAGAATGTAAGCCTCTTTGGGGCAGAGGAAGGTTTCATTTGTGCTTTTGTCTCCCTAGCACCTAGGACAGTACCCAGTGCCTGGTACATAGGAAACGCTTAGTAAATGCTTCCTAAATTGAATTGAGTGAGGAATGGATAGCTCAAATCCTCCGGTGGCAGCCTTCCATGGAAGGCCAAGAGACATAGAGGCCGATCTTGGTGAGGCTACTTGACCTATCTGAGCTTTTCAGTTTCTTTATCTGTGAAATGAGAGAGTTGCATTTGATCACCTCCAGGAAGTCTTTTCCCCCTCTAAATCTATTAGTCTGTGATCTTTTGATTGGCTATGAACACAAGCCACACAAAATGTGAAGACATGGATGAGTCACAATCTACACCACCAGAGGGAGTACTCACATCAAACTGGAGGGAATATCCACCCCCATGAGGGCACAGACCCCTTGGGTATTGAGACCATTTGAATGCCCTTTCATTTAAGGTAAATAAATGAACGGGATTCAAGTAGCCATGGTTATACCAACGCGAAGAATGGCTTTTGCATTAGGATTCAGGTCTTCAGATTCAGAACCTTTAAGTCAATTAGAAACTATCATGTGAAGGTTCCTGATGCCATCTCAGTTTAGGATGTGAATGTGTTTCTCATGCTTCTCTAGAATAACCAAAGAAGACAAGGCCCAAGGCAATGATGAATAACAGGAACACCTAGCATTGATTCACAGAGGAAACTCAGCTCAATCACCTTGAAGACATGAGTTCTCTCCCATGGTTTGCTCTTCTGAAAAGTGTTTTTAAATCAAAGGAGAAGCCTTTGTCCTCAACATTAAAGAAATCTCTGTGTTTCAATCCTGTAGGTAGTAGAACTTTCTACAAAAAAAGGTGAGCCTTTATTAGGAGGTTAAGGAAAGCTGTTGAAATAGCACTATAGAAATGACAAGAGACCATGAAAGTGGTTAGGGGTTCCCTATATGATGTATGTGGTGCCTTGTTGAACAATAAATTCAGCAGCAAAAGGAAGAATTTTTTAAAGTAGGTCATTAGTACACCGTGAAATAGATCTAAAGGCAAAGTAGGCTAGGATGCTCTTCAGGGGCTTAGCAGAGACCCCAACAATGCCCTCTGCCCCTTCCTCCCCCCTCCCACATCACTGAAATAGCTTCCTCAGCCCACATTCCCTAGACAGGCTTCCTGTATTGACTAGAAAAGAGCACCCCACTCCCCCGCTTTCTCCCTGTTTCTCCATCTCTGCTAATAGCATCCTCATTTTCCTGGCCAGGAGGCATGCTTATCACTCATCCCCTATACTTTGACTGAGCCTGGTTGATTCTTCTTTGGAAATGTTTATCATATCCCTCCTTTCCTTTCCAGTCTCATTGGAAAAATCCTGATTCCAAGCTTTCTCATCCTATGCTTATATTACTACAGTAGTTACCTAACTGGCTTCCCATTATCTCCCTTATCGAATTGGTCTGATGGCCTAAATTATTTTAAACACCATGTTCATCATGTCACCCTTTTCCTATCTACATTGGCTCCCTCTGCCTAAAATTCATCTGCAAGTCCCACCTCCTCCAAGAAGCTACTTCTGCTGCTTCTCCTTCTTCTTCTCCTTCTCCTCCTCCTCCTCCTCTTCCTCCTCTTCCTCCTCCTTCTTCTTCTCTTAATGTTTAGAAATACTCCATTTGTCTTGAAGTTCAGAAGTTGTGCTTTCTACCTGGGTGGAATTGGAAGAAAGACTGGATTTTTACCTCTGGGCTTAACTGAAGAAATAAGGGCCACCCATAACATTGCATTTTCCCCTGGTGATTTTTATGGTGTATTGATGGCATTTGGGTATATCCCACGGTCACTAGATTTGAATGGATAGATTAGCAGACTTGTTGGCATATACCTGCAGGAGGTGCTGTTGGGATGGAGACCTCCCATCTCATCTCACCACTGGCAGCAGCTTCCAGGATATAGGACTCATTCTTGCTGTAATGTCCTCTGAGGGTTCTCATATTTAACAAGAGACTTCTTTCATTATGAAAATAATAGCAAAAACAGCAGTTTGCATTGAGGCCAACTTCAAGGATACACCAATTTCCAGAATAATTATTAGGCAAGCCTTCCTATTTCCCTCTTGTGGAAAAAAATTTCTCCTGCTTAGTAGACCGTTTTTAACAAAATTCCATTTCACTTGGTTAAAAAAAATGCTAGTTACTGAGGCAAAAAGCAGAATAATTTCATGTTAAAATGTAGCAGGTAGCATTGTAAAAATATATGATGGACATTTTTCTCATTAAATTAACAAATACAATATCCATATAACAGTGTGTTTCATGTATGAAATTCTTTGTCTGCTCTCTATGTGTGTTGAGAGAGGGCAGCACCCTTCTGCAGCAATTCAGTAATGCCATCCAATTTATGAACTAGAGTTTTCACCTTCATATAAATTGCCAATATGCAAAGATGTACAAAGTAGATGGAGAGAAGTTTGGAAAATACAAGTCTTTACGTGGAAAGTCTATTCATTAAAAAGTTAAGAGTCTCTTGGAACCGTTTGCCAGCATCCAGAAAGCCAGAATTCGGTAATGATCAGGGCAAGCAAGTGAGGAGCCTTCCGAGGTAGGACTGGCACATCCCACTCTGAGCCAGCTGGTCAGCCTGGATGACATTTATTAAGTTAGGACTTCCAAAAAATCACCCAAGAGTTGCCAAAATATTGACAGGAAGGATTTATCTTACTTCTGCCACTTTGGGCCAGCTTCACAAATGGCCATCCTCTCAACCTAATGAGAACCTTCAACTAAATGACCTCTCAGTCTCCTTCAGGCCCTAGCATGGGCTGAACTAGGACCAAAAACATTATCTTGAATACTCTAGAAGTGAAGGGAAATGAGTTAAAGCATAAAACTCAAGATCAAAATGTCATGCAAAGTGGTCATGAGATTGAGAATTAGAAGACCATTGACAGATGGCCTGTCAACATAGAGGGAGGGCATGCCCTAGGAGGGCAAAAGTATGAGTTACTATAAATGATGTCCTGAAACAGTCTCTTTAACAATAGAGAAAAGTGTGATTGTGGCCAAGGGATCTTGTCCTACTTTACTTCACAGCTCAAAAAGAGGAATGCATCTGGAAGGACTTGTCCTCCCAAGTCAAAGATTTCTGATCCTCACCTTTGTCCAGAGTTGTCATCACTCCTCTAAGCCTAGAAGTGTTCCATCTTTGCCTGGCAGAGAAGAGACATAATTAGGAAGTTACCATAGGGTTAGCTTGGTGCTAGAGAGGCTACATGCCTATCAGTCAGTATTCCTGTGTAGCTGCTTAAAGAGTTTTAGCAAGTATGTCATGCTGGTTTCCACAAAGGGGGAGACCGACTTATAGGAGGTGATTATTAATATCAAAAATAGTAGCTAACATTTATATAGCATGTTACAAATGGTCAAATGCATATTTTATATCTATATCTATATATATCTATATCTATATCTATATCTATATCTATATCTATATCTATATCTATATCTATATCTATATCTATATCTATATCTATATCTATATCTATATATATATATATCTCATTTGATCTTCACAACGACCCTAGGAGGTAACTGCTATTAAGATACCCATTTTATATTGAGGAAACTGAGGCAGACAGAGGTTAAGTGACTTGCCCAGGGTCACACAGCTAGTAAGCATCTGAGGCTTGTTTCCAACTCACATCTTCCTGACTCCAAGCCCAGCACTCTGTCTACCCTGTTGCCTAGTCATTACCCCGAAGGCTTGGAGTGGAGATACCAGGAGAGAAAGCTGAGATCCCACTTCCCAAGTAGATCCAAAAACACTCAGCAGGGCTCTAAAGAGAGTATTTCCTGGCCTATTTCTTCAGCTTTCCTCAGGGCAGGTGGTAGCACAGGTAGGGCAATTGGGGCTTTGCCCTCCAGAGGACTGAATTTAGCACTCAGTAGTAGAAAATCCACCCCAGCCAGTTAGCAGCACCCCCAGTGGTCTCCTAGCCTCCCCCCAGTCCACCCCTTGGGCTACCCCAGGCACTCCTAGTTACAGCTCTGAGCATTTGCCTCAATCTTAGAAGATTCCCATGCCAGGAGTACTCAAGCCCTTATCCTAGCAGTGAAGGCATCTCAACATTGTAAGTGTCAAGCTCAAAGGGCTTTAAGGGCCAGCTCATTGAGCCCCTTCATTTTACAGATGAGGAAACTGAGGCTAGAGATATTAAGTGGCTTTCTCAAACTCATATAGGAAGTGTCAGAATGAGGATTGAAACCTAGTCCTCAGATTCCAAACCCAGTGTTCTTTCCACTTTGATGCTCTACAAAGGAAAGCCTCTGCCTGTTGAAGAGTGAGCAGTGTGGACAGGCAGCAAGCAGGATGTTATGTGGCAGCTTGTGACCTCGTGGTCTTGTGAGGCAAAGAGCTAACCTGGAGAAATGATCTTCCTGTGCAGCGTCTGCTTATAACTGAAGAGGATTTAAGTCCATGGCTCTCTTGGTATTCAAGAATATTCCTTTCTTAGTCTTCCGCTTTCATCCACTCCCCCTCCCCCTCCTCTGCTTCTCCCCATGACTCCTCAACATTCCAGGTGGAGAGCAGACCAGGGAAGGGATTAGACAAGAAAAGAATGTTCCATTTCCTTCTACCTACATCCCTGATTATCTCTAGTCCAGGAAAACAGCCAAAGGAAGAAAAGGTCCTCTGACTTAGAAAATAATTCAGTCATTAATGAATAAGGAAAGCCACCAGGATGAGAAGAAACGTGAGGTTCATGGGTAAAAGGAAATAGAAAACAGAAGCAGTAGATGGCAAAGAGCCCTGAGAGTCCTAACCTGGACCCTGAGTGTGATCTATGGTGGAAGAGACACTGCCAGTCCCCCTCCCCAACTGGCCAGCTGCTGAGCAAAAAGGAGAATGATGAGGAGAGACTCCAGCAATACTGCACCAATCACTCAACCCTGCTGCAATTGTGTGCAGAGTCTGCAAAGAGCAAAAGGCTTGGGTCTGAGCACTCAAGAGAAATCCAGACTCCTACTTTATTAGGACTGACTTAGCAAGAAATATATGTGTCTCTGGGTGTAGACAGGCAGATAGATATACATGTATAGATGTACATATACATGCAGCTACCTATATACCTCTATGTGTGTGAATGTGTGTATACTGGGATAAGGCTGGGACAATAAGTTAGGGCCAGGTTGTGAAGGGCTTTGAATGCCAGAACAAGGACTTTATATTTGATCCTGGAAGTAATAGGGAACTACTGGAGTTTATCAAGTAGGGAGGTGATATTGTAAGACCATACTTTAGGAAAATCACTTTGGCAGCCGGGTAGACGATGGATTGGACTGGGAAGATGCTTAAATCAGGGAGACCAATTAGAAGATCATTGCAATAGTTCACGAAAGAAGTTATAGGGGCAGCTAGGTGGTGCAGTGGATAGAACACTGGCCCTGAAGTCAGAAGGACCTGAGTTCAAATCCGGCCGCAGGCCAAACACTTGACACTTACTAACTGTGTGACCCTGGGCAAGTCACTTAACCCCAATTGCCTAAAAATTAAAAAATAGTATTAATAAAAGAAGTTATAAGGACTTGAATTAAGGTGATGACTTTATGAGGACAGAAAAGGGAGATATTGTGAAAGTGGAAATGATGAGAGGAGGAGTGAGGGAGAATATGGTGACAGTGACACCACGCGTGGAAACCTGAGTGAAGAGAAGGATGGTGGTGCCCTTGGCAAAAGTAGGCACACCTGGAAGAGGGCCGGATGTAAGAGGAAAGATAAGTTCCGTTTCAGACATATTGACTTTGAGATGCCCACAGGTTATCCAGTTCAGAACGTCCAGAAGGCTGTTGGAGATGGACAACTGGAGTTCAGGAGAGAGACTAAGGATGTATCTCTGAAGCTGGGAGTCATCGTCATAGACACTGTCTGAATTCAGCTCATGGAAGGTCACCCAGTAAAGTATAAAGGGCAAAGGGAAGGGGGCTCAGGAAAGAGGCCTGGGGGACCCCCACGCTTAAGAGGAATGATGTGAAGGACGAACTTGAAATGGAGACTGACAGGGGATGGTCAGACAGGGAGAAGAAAAACCAAGAGAGAACAGGGTCACAAAAACCCAAAGAGATGGAATTATCCTGTAGAAGAAAGTGAACCACAGTGTCACAGGCTACAGAGAGGTCCAGAAGGCTGAGGCCCGAGAAAAGATCATTGGGTTTGGCAACTAAGAGATCAGTGGTAACTTTGGAGAGCACTTTCAGTTGAATGATGAGACCGTAAGCCACATTACAAAAGACAGAAGTGATTAAGAAGAGAATAGTAGGAGACAAATAGAGACACCTTTTTTTCCCAGGAGTTTGGCTGAAAAAGGGAGGGAGAGATCTAGGATGTTAGCCTGAGGTGATGCTAGGATCTTGTCAAGATTTTTTTTCCTTTAAGAATAAGGAAGACTTGGATATGTTTGTAGGCAGTAGGGAAGGAACCTGTGGATATGGACAGATTGAAGGTGAGAGAAAAAGAAGCATCAGATAATTGTGAGGACAAACTGCTGGAAATGACGGGAGTGGACAGGATCAAAGGCACATGTAGATGGGTTGGCCTTGGTAAAGAAAATGGACCATAATCAGAGACTAGCATAAAGGAGAGAATGGAGTATGATGTCAAGGTGTTGTGAGATATAGAAAAGGGGGACAAAGGGGGCTCACCACAAATGACCTCTATTTTCTCAGCAAAGTATGAGGTGAGGTCCTCATCTAAGAGAAGGAACAGCTAATGGTGTGGGATGCTTGAAGAAAGAGGAAAATGTTTTGAATCGTCACTGTATGGAATGAGGACATGAATCAGTTAGGGAGTAGTAAAGGACTGCCTTACTTCTGTGTGGGCACAGATGAGAGTGTAAAATATAAATCTGTAGTGGACCTAGTCAGTATTGGTTTCCACTGAACTATGTAATTGTTGTGAGTACACATGGGGTTTTATTATTATTTAATATAAAAGACAGGGGAATGGACCACTTAAACTTCAAGAAATATACAAGACAGTTAGTCTTGTATATCTGACTACTCATCAGTGTCCTTTGCTGGATCTTCATCCAGGTCATGCCCAAAAACCATGGGTGTCCTCCAAAAGTTGGTCCTGGGCCCTCTTCTTTTCTTCTTCTATGCTATCTCTGCTGATGATCAAATTAGCTCTCATAGATTTAATTATCATCCTTGTGAAGATGGATTCCCATATCTATATATCCAGCCCTACCCTCTCCATTGAGCTCCAATCTTTCTGCTCCAGCTGGAAGCTGGAAATCTAGAACTGACATCTTAAGCCCACCATTACCAAAACGAAACTTGTTATCTTTCTGCTTTAATCCTCCCCTCTTCTAAAGTTCCCTATTACTGTCAAGGACACCACCATTTCCCAGGTTCCTGACCTTGGTGTCATCCTCAGCTCTTCACTCTCACTAACCCCACGTATCCAACTGTTGCCAAGACCTGTCATTTCTACTTTCATAACATCCCTTGTTTAGGCCCCCTTCGGTCACCTCATTCCTGAACTACTGCAGTAGCCTTATGGGAGGCTGGCCTGCCCCAGGCTCTTCCTACTCTATTCCATCCTCTACTCAGCTGCAGAAGTCATCTTCCTATATCATAGAGCTGACCATGTCTCTCTCTCTCTGCCTCTGTGTGTGTGTGTGTGTGTGTGTGTGTATGTTGTGTGTGTCTCTCTCTCACACACCCCCCCACGTACTCAACAAATTGCTGTGACTCTCTGTTGTGTCTATGATCAAATATAAAAATATAAAATCTTCTGATTTTCTTTCAAAGCCTTTCCCAAGCTAGCCCCTTCCTACCTTTCCCGTCTTCTTATACTCTACTTCCCAGCAAATACTCTCTGGTTGTTTTGCAATTCCTCGAACAAGACACTCCATCTGCCAGCCCCATGCCTCTTCACTGGTTGTCCCCCAGGCCTGGAATGCTCTTGCCCCTCATCTGCGTTTCCTGGCTTCCTTCAAGTCCCAGTAAAAATCCTACCTCCTGCAGGAAGCCTTAATGTCAGTGCCGTCCTCCTGAGATGACCTCCCATTTACCCTATAAATATGTTGCTATATCATATAGTTGTTCGGATGCTGTCTCCCCCATTAGACTGTGACCCCCTCTAGGTCAGAGACTGTGTTTTTTCCTTTTCTTTGTAGCCTCAGCACTTAGCACAGTGCCTGGCACATAGGAAATGGTTCATAAATTCTGCTTGACTCGAGTGTATATGGGGGTGAGTCACAGCTTCTCAGAGGTAGAAGAGACCTGCAAAGCAAGTGCCAGTTGAGTCTAGACCTTACTTAGAATACCATTCCCTGCATAAGCTATGTGACAAGTGGTTATCAAGCCCTTGTCTAGAGACCTCCAAGGACGGAGAGCTCACTACCTTCCAAGCACAGTCCATTCCTTTTTTTCCATAACTCTTATCGTTGGGGTGTTTTTTTTCTCCTGCCTCTCTGTAACTCCCATCCATTGTTCCTCTGGGCTCAAGCAGAACATACCTACCCCCCTTCTCGAGGCTGGCCAGCCTTTCACATACGTGAAGGCAGCTGTCATGTCCCACTCTCCCTGACCCCAAAGCTTCTCTTCTCCTTTAAGCTTTCCTCACATGGCACGGCCTCAGGGTCCTCTGCCATTCTGTTTGTCTTTAATACTTACGTAACAGAAAGCTAACATCGAATGGTATCTCCCTGGTGTTTGTTTTCCTGGCATGCTTTACATTTTTATTCTTAATGATTGAGCAGTTAAGCAATGAACAGTGTGTATAATTATTTGTTTGCTCCTGTCATCATAGCATCATTATACTGCTGCTAGGAAATATGGATTTTATCTCCTGCTTGAGCAGCATATGCATGCAAATAACTTTTGCGTATTTGTAGAAGGATATTAAATTCAAGTGCTCCTCCAGTGATTTAAAACGGATTAAAACTCCACCACAAAATGTCTTCCTAGACAAAGGATGGACTCAGGAAAAGGACAAAAGAAGATCATAGTGTCACCATCTTTTCCTGACTCTGGCACCCTAAGGTGGGCCCACAACAATGGCACATGTGCTCCCACTCTCATGACTCCTCTTAGCACGGGGGCCACTCGGTATTTATTTGCAAAGGCTGTGGATGCCAGTGGAGTACTAGATCCTCTCAAGACTTTTGGTAGAGTCCCTGTAACAGACTCAATGGCTCTTGTCCAAGGACTAGCCGAGTTCAATGAGAAGCCCATCGCCAGGCTGGCTACAGCAAGCAACTTTGCAAGACTGTCAACGTTGTCATATCAATGGGTTGGATATCCACCTTAATGAGAATAAAACTCCTTGAAATGTATTCTGTTCACTTCCTTTTTGTAACATCAAGTTAAGATGACATTTCTAAATATCAGCAAAGTTAAATATCTAGTATTTTTCTTATTTCTTCTAACAAACATGAGGAGTCCCAAGGACTCCAGGTTTCAGAGTGGGTAAGGACCTGATGGATCACCTGGTTTAACCCATTCATCTTAAAGATGAGGCAACTGAGGCCCAGAGTACAGAAATGACATGCCAGGGTCACACAGTTCATGTCAGAGGCAGAATTCAAACCCAGGCTCCCTGGATCCTAATCCATGACTCTTTCTAATACATGTCACTATTTTCCTCTGATTATCCACCAACCTTCACCTTCTTCATTCCAACCATCAAAAATGTTTATATCTTTTATTATTCATGTGTCACCAGTAATTTCCAAACACAAATGGATGCCAAGGACTTCTGGTTACTTTTGATATTAGCCAGAGTTTGAACATTAGACACCTGAGATTAATTTGTCTCTGAGTCAGACGCATACAATACACTAAATTTCCTTTGTTTGAAGTGGTGTTGCAGAAAGGGAGGCCTGGTTGGGATCTGGCATCGTTTGCAGGTATTTGTTAAAAAGTTACCGTTTACTTCTTACATTTGCTTTGATAACATCATTATTCTCCCTACCCCAGAAATAGGATTGAGCTATTTTTGCCTATGTCTGAATGGTGCCTGCCTGCCACTGGTATAGGAATATGGAGGTAGGATAGTTAGAGGTTCCCATCTCTGTGACAGAAACCGACATTTGCAGCTGTCAAAATCCCGGATTCGAATATTGCAGGTCAATCATTGGCTTGATGGGTGAACTCCTGTATGCTGGAAGTGTTTGAGGCAGGATCCTGGGTGCACTGGGAAGCTTGGCAATGCTTAAGCTAAGGCCATTAGGCGCTCATCAGTGTGGGGTGGGGCTTGAAACCTACTTGTCCTTTCCCAGAGTTCCTGGAATTGCCTCATGTTGACATTTTTACGCTCCCAGTGAAGCTGTCAGTTAGCTTGAGCCCCTAGCCAATCAGATAGCAAGTCTGGGACTCAGAGTCAAAGAAAAAAATGGTTCTCTTGTCTTGACATACTGAAAAACAGTGCATTCTGTTAAGGTTGAAACCAGATGGTTTGGGCATCTTAACAACTGTGGAATTATTAACTCTACCTTTTTCACTTTAAAGAACTGGAGAAGGGATGATCATGTAGGCACGGATATAGACCATTAGAAGCACAAGAGGATTGCTTCTTTTAGGATATAAAGATCATTGAAGGAAATCCCTGCTTTAGCCCATATCTATAAACACTCACTGGAATGGGATGGGATGGAAAAACATCTTTGGCCCAGAAATGTCATGTGGCATAAAGAGCAATGCTTTGGGCATCAGGAGAGAAATTCTGGTGCCCGGGTAAGCATGGCAAAGTGTGAGGCATGAGAGACACCCTCATGTTCAAGACAAACTCAGTTAAACAAAAGAGAGTGGAGAAGCTGGAGCTTGAAACAGAAGGGTTTGGGGGGGGGGCAGAAACAGCAGAACAGCAGCCCTCATGGGCAAGGACTCTGGAGCCCAGAGTCTGATGCTGAGTCTATCACTGGTGGGGGTCGGGGTGGGGGATGGTCCAGCGCTGGGCCAAGAAGGAGCTTGTTTGGCTGTGAATGGCACGGCCACGAAGAGAGGAAGGGAAGGAAACTTGGTCTTGTTTAGGAGGCGTTCTCCTCTCCTCTCTTTACCAGCTGAAGGGGTGAGGACATGTGCTACGAGTGCCCCCTCTCTACTACCTGCTACCCATGTGGACAAATGCTTTCTATTCTTGGCACCTCAGTTTCCTTCTCAGTAAAAGGAAGGGGTTAGACTAAAAGGTTACTAAATTCTGTTCCAATTCAAAATCTATAATTCTATATATGATGCCTTTCAACTTTGAGTCCTATGAGCCTCTGATCTCCATGGTCTAGGACCGCAGCAGAGACTTTGGAACAGAGTAGGTCTGCTGTTAGAAGCTGTGGCAAAACACGCAGTCTTATTCTAGTCCCTGAAGACACTAGCACATACTTGGGGGACCTGAAGGAGCCTGGAGAAGGCCAGAATTGCCTTGTCCTAAGACTTGTAAAGAAAGCCCAGAGAATCAGGTTGGAAGGCTCAAATCACTCAGCAGTCAGCAGCATAAGCTTGCATCTCATTAGCATGAGTTATCTGTTTGATAGTTACAGTCTAAGCATTTAGTAAGGACTTCAAAGGAGCCGCCCCTGTGGCTTTCCATTAGGGTGTCCACAGCTGGATGCTGTCCCAAGTGCCAAGAGCATCGAGGAGCTGGGTTTGACTTCTAGATCTGCCACTTCTTCTGGGTGACTGGGCCCAGAAGAAGAGACCTATCCTCCTCCCTCTAAAGCTATGATCCTCAGTTTGAGATAACAAGTGGGTGTATTGTTATGGCATCCATTGTTTTACAAAGAAATGGCTCCTTCTAATAACCATAATAATAATAGTCACGTATTCCTACAGTGCTTTCATGTTATCAAAGTGCTTTTCCCACAATAACTCTGGAAGGCAATTATTGTAAGTCTTATTATCCCATTTTATGGATGAAAAAACTGAGGCTCAGAGAAGTAGTCACTTGCCCACAGTGAGTAGGGCCTTCTTCATCAACAAGATTGTGAACTGCCCAAGAGTGAGGACTGTTCTGCCCATATTTATTTTCTATTCCCCAAAGGGATCAGAGTATTATAAAGCCAGAGCTGGAAGAAACCGTAGGTGTCAGCAAGTTCAATGCCTTTCATCCTGGAGATGAGGAAAGTGAGGCCCAGAAAGTGTAGTGATTTCTCCAAGGTCACACAGCATGTGGCAGAGCCCGGGGACTGGAACCCAGGGTCCTAACCCAGCTCTTCACCTAAGGCAGTTTCCACACGCACTTGTTCAATGGGGATTGGATGGAAGCAGCGTGGTTCCTAATGGGGTACACTTGGGGCGGGGATGGAGGGAGCCCCATGCTGATGATTCCTCCTCAGAGCAGGAATTCTGAAGCCAAATGCGCCACTGCAGTTTTTCCTCAGCTCATCAGGGAGTCTTGCTGTAACCTATATACAGATATACTTTGTTCCAGACGAGGTGAAGCTTGACCAGCCTAAGGTATTATGTCCCAGACAGAGGCTAATGCATTCAGTCCATTCACGCTCACTCCCTTTTCACTCCATCTCCATAATGGAATTTTTTTTTCCCTCCAGGCTAGACTGCTAATGAGGTAGTAAGAGTGAGTCTATCATAAACCAAGGGAGAGAGTGTGTGTGGGTGGGTGGGGGGTGAGTGTGTGTGGGAGGGTGCTCAAGTGTGTGTGTGGGGCGGGTTGAGTGTATGTGTATGGGTATGCGTGTAACCATTATTACTGATTATCGTCTCGGAACCAGGATGATTCATTTCACTCACATTTGGGGACATGTCTACAAGGAGCTCATCAGGGTTCTATCAATATTTTTTAAATTTTCCCAAGAGGAAGAAGGTAGCTTTCTTTTGGCTCTCCTCTTTCAGAAGAGCATGACGTGCAATGCAACCTTTCATCTTCCCCCAGCAGGCCGAAGGATCACTCAGAAACAGGCAACCAGAAGGGGGGGGATACCCAAAGGAATTGTGGGAAAAGACAAAGCCGAGCTGAGATTTGATTACTCTGGGCTCTGTGTCTGAGGAGTGGATAATGTCTGGATATGAATCGGAGCAGCTGGCTTGCCTTTATGGCGCTCCAACCTGAAGCTTCAGCCCAGTCCATGAGACCATGGCACTAGACTGATCCCTAGTTACCGAATCTCAGAGCAGGAATCGGGGTCTTTAGGGATCATGAACTCTAAGCCTAACATTTCACAGAGGGGAAACCGAGGCTCAGAGAAGGGAAGAGGGCTGCCCAAGGTCAGATGACCTCCACCCATGTCTTACTCTCTCATCTCACTGGACTCTTGCCCATGTCTTCCCATGTGGATCCACAGAACATGCTGGGGGCCTTTCTCCAGGTATGCTGGTTAGTTGTTAGCTCTCCCTCTTGCTAAATTCTTTTACTTCTTTTATTCGGATTCTTACAGTGCCAGCCATATTACTGGCCCTATGAACTGCATGCCTTCTTCAGTTTAGTCACATATCTTCTTAAGCTTAGCAGCGGGGGGCCAAATTTCATTGACCTGCACTAGCACTGGGAAAACTTGTTAGTTGCTATTTTGTTTGGCATAATCCCTTTAGTGATGGTCAAATTTCAGTTGGGTCCAAATCCATCCTTTCTTTCATGAGTTGAAATGGAGCAATAAAGCAACAAGTGGACAGAGTTGCAATCAGCAGCTTTTTCACCTGGGGCAAGCCTCGTAAAACACAGCCTGCACAGGTTTCACAAATTATGGCCAAGCCTTATGAAAAGTGCCCTCAAATCAACTTTCTTCAGAGAGATCCAGTATAGGGGGAGGAGACGGACACTCAGGAACACTAACCCTTGCTGGGAGCAGGGAAAATATGGCAATTGGTGGGAAAGAAACTCACACCATCTGGTACCTTCTTATTTTAACTATTTTTTCATGCTAACTAAAAGCTAATATCAGCTGTTTCTGTGCTGCTTAAGAAGTTTAAGAGCTGTCAGAGCCCACTAAAGTTTGACACCCTGGGATAAAGCCCCATTTGCCCTGCCCTAGTTGTAGCCTTACAAGTAGGAAATACTTAGTGATTAGGTTTAGGTAGAAATCTCATTTTGTGCAGTCAAAAGGTGCATTTGAATGAGAGATTCCCTCCCAATCTGTTGGCTGAGATGGATGATAACATCATATAGAAAGTGAAAGATTTCTTTCACAGATACCAGGGAGTTGACTGGAATTTCAAAAGAGCTACAATGCTCTGTTGTTCTTTTTCTTGGGGAAATTTCCTGCCATGTAATTGACCCCCTCTCCCCAACCCAAGTCAGAAAATGTAAGAAAAGAGACAGATGCTCTTTATGGGATTTACAAGAAATACCATCTCCTAATAAGACCCTGATTGGTCATCGCTGGGCACTGTGGCGGGGGAGAAGGTGCCAAGAAACAAAGTGAACCTGCAGCTAAGTGACCTTGGGAGGGTCCCTTCTTCACGTAGTTTAGAGGGAAGCGAATGAAATGAAGCAGGAAATCGGGGGTGGGGGCGACATGGGGAAGGAAGATCCAGGCACAAGTTCATTTCCGCATTGGCCCAGTGTTTTAGCAGTTGGGTTGGGCCTGCTCTTCCTTTCTCTGGTGGCAGCCCAACACATGCCCTTGGCTGCTCATGAAAAATGGGAAGGAATTGTGTGGTTCTCTTCAAAGAAGATGGAGGCAGTCTGCACAATCACCCACAGTCACCAGCTGGGCCAGGCCAGGGCTTTTCTGAACGCCACTCCTACTGGCACTTAGCTCCTAAGTCATGCTTCTTCCTGATACCAATCTCACCACATTCTTCTTTACTTTTTTTTAAATGATACATTTTTGATGCTCTAAATCGTTATTGATTAGAGAAATGCAAATCAAAACAACTCTGAGGTACCACATCACACCTATCAGATTGGCTAACATGATAAAACAGGAAAATGATAAATGCTGGAGAAGATGTGGGAAAATTGGAACACTAATGCATTGTTGGTAGAATTGTGAAATGATCCAACCATTTTGGAGAACAATTTGGAACTATGCCCAAAGGGCTACATGTTCTGTGGATCCATGTGGGAAGACATGGGCAAGAGTCCAGTGAGATGAGAGAGTAAGAGATGGGTGGAGGTCATCTGACCTTGGGCAGCCCTCTTCCCTTCTCTGAGCCTCGGTTTCCCCTCTGTGAAATGTTAGGCTTAGAGTTGATGATCTCTTTTATCCAGCAATAGCACTTCTAGGGCTATATCCCAAAGAGGTCAAACAAAGGGGAAAAGGACCCACATGTACAAAAATATTCATAGCAGCTCTTTTTGTGGTGGCCAAGAATTGGAAATTGAAAGGATGCCCATTCATTGGGGAATGGCTGAGCAAGTTGTGGTCTATGAATATAATGGAATACTATGGTGCTATAAGAAATGAGGAACAGGCTGACTTCAGAAAAACCTGGAAAGACTTATGTGGTCTGATGCTGAGTGAAGTGAGCAGAACCAGGAGGACTTTGTACACAATAACAGCCACGTTATGCGATGACTAATATTGTTAAACTGAACCCTTCTCAGCATTACAAGGATCTAAGACATCTCCAGAGGCCTCGTGATGGAAAATGCTGTCCACATCCAAAGAAAGAACTATGGAAGTCAAATCGCTATCACTTATTTTTACCTTCTGTTGAGTTTTGTTTCATCTTTCTGATGGTTCTTCCTATTGGTTTTAATTTTTACTTACAACTTCACTAATGTGAAAATATGTTTAATAGTAATGTAAATGTAAAGCCTATCTCAGATTGTGTGCCATCTTGGGGAGGGGGAGGGGGAGGAAGGGGGAGAAAAATTTTCAACTCAAAAGAATATGGAAGTGATTGTTGACAAATTGAAATAAATTAATAAAATTAAATTTTTTAAAAAAGAAAGGTCAAACAAAAAAATTAAATGATACATTTTTGGAAGCAAAGAGCTGTCCCTTGGATCTGCTGTTAGTGCAGCCATGATGATCCTGGCATTGAGGAATGAGGAGGCTGCCTATAGCCCAGGCTTTCTAGGTTATAGTAAGAGAGGCAGCCTGCACAGCTCTTTGTCCCCCCCTCCCTCACCCCACATATAGCTACCCACTCAATTCTTTCTGAAAGAGAAGTTTTCCGGTAGCCACTGTCACCCCACCCTCATCCCTAAGGGCTCAGTAAGGCTCTTCTCACTGGACTTCTGCCTCAGTACTACAGGAGTGCCCTTTCATTCCTTCGAGCCCCTCAGTGAGAGGCCATGCAACTATACCAAGGTGCTCAGTTGGCCATAACACAGACAAGAAATCATTTCACTCTGGCATGCCAAATTGGGTTCTATACAGGCCAAAAAATACCAGGTAGAGTCAAATGTATAGTCAAAGAAACATAAATTAAGTGCTGAAAGTAGCCTTAGAGGTCAACTGTTCTACCATCATCATTGTTCAGTCATTCAATCGTGTCTGGCTCTTCATGACCCCACAGACCATGGCCCACCAGGCCATCCTCTCCTCCACTTTCTCCCAAAGTCTGTCCAAGCTCATGTTCATTGCTGCCATGACACTATCCATCTTATCCTCTACTGTCCCCTTCTACTTTTGCCTTCAATCTTCCCCAACATCAGGGTCTTTTCCAGTGAGTCCTATCTTCTCATTAGTGGCCAAAGCATTTAAGCTTCAGCTTCAGTATTTGTCCTTCCAGTGCTCTATCATCACCACCACCACCATTTTATCAAATGATTTTACAGAGGAGGAAACTGAAACTGAGAGAGGAAAATGAGTCACACAGGTAAATGAACTGAGGTTTGAACCCAAGTCTTCTGATATTGGAATAGTCTGGGTCATCTTTACTTTTGTCCTGTTTCCTCTCCCAGGCTAACTCTCAGCACTCATGTCTTCCTGGAAATGCAAACTTTCTGGGTGGTCCTCTTGGTCAGGCCCTCTAGATTTAAGACATTGCTTCCCTTTAAATGGTGTCATGATAGCCCTGATAAAATCAGTTGTATGCAAGATCACAGATTTAGAGCTGGAAGGACCCTCAGAGATCATCTTAAGTCAAGGTGCTCAGTGTATAAAGCAGAAAACTGAAAGAGAAGCTTTGGATGCCAAGAGCATAGGGTTAGAGTTGGAAAGATCCCAGAAGTCACCTTCTTGGACTCCCTCACTTTACATATGAAGATACTGAGGAAGCCCAGAGGCAGTCAGTTGAGGGAGCAAGTGTCAGAGTCAGATTTCAAACTCAGGTCCATGAACTGCAAATGTAAGGCTCTCTCTACTGCAACAACCTCTCTAGTCTCTTCAGGTGATCTCTTTCCAAGGTGCTGAGCCAAGCTCCACTTTTCCACATGCTCTGGTCCAACTCATCCCTCTCTGAGTGGGCTTGCTTGCCATTCACTTCTTTTTAAACACCTACTATGTGCTAAACACTTTACAAATATTATTGCATTTGATCCTCACGAGAACCCTGGGAAATAGGTGCCATTATGACCCCCATTTTACACTTCAGGAAACTGAGGCAGGTAGAGGTCAGCAGTAGTCAGTAAACATCTATTAAACTCTGTGCCAGGCACTGTGCTAAGTTCTAGAGATACAAATAAGAAAAAGAAAAAGAGAGAAACAATCGCTGCCCTCAAGGAGCTTAAAATCTAGTGGGGGAAGACAGTACATAAAAGAAAGCTAAAGGGGGAGGGTGCCCAATAGTATCTTGAGGGGGGGTGGGCACGCAGATGGAAAATGAAGTTAACTGTGTCTGTAAAATGAGAAGGATGGACTCACTCACGTCTGACCCTTCGTGACCCCCTTTGGGCTTTTCTTGGCAGAGATACTGGAGTGGTTGGCCATTTCCTTCTCCAGCTCATTTTACAGATGAGGAAACTGAGGCAAACAGAGTGAAGTGATTTGTCCAGGGTCACACAGCCAGTAAGCGTCTAAGGCTGGATTTGAACTCAGGTCTTCCCAACTCCAGGGCTAGCACGTGCCATCTAGCTGCCCATGAACTATAAACTCCAGTGGCTCCCTGTCACTCAAGGGCCAAATATAAAATCCTCCATTCGGCATTCAAAGCCTTTCACAACCTGGCACCCCCCTACCTTTCTAGTCTTCTTACACCTTACTCCCACTCCCCACCTCACCCCCCCCATCTACTTTGTGATCCAGGGACATAGGCCTCCTGGCTGCCCCGTGCCCCATACTCTGGGTCTTTTGTCTGGCTGTCCCCCATGCCTAGAATCCCTTCCTCCTCATCTCTGCCTCCTGGCTTTCCTGGCTTCTTTCGAGTCCCAGCTAAAATGTGGCCTTTCCCCATCCTCCTTCATCCTAACGCCTTCCCTGTGCTCATTATTTCCAACATCTCCTGTCTGTACTTTGCACATAGTTGTTTTCATGTTGCCCCCCACCCCCACCCCCACCCCCTTAAAAGCCAGGCCTGCCTTTTTGCCTTTCTTTGTGTCTTTGTTTCTTTATCTCAAATGCCCTTGCATTTTCACAGGATAAGACAAAATGATACAGACTATATTAGGAGCTGACAGTCTTTTTGTAGGTAAGCCCAGAAATGAGCAGTTTGATTACAGAAGTACTGATGTACTAGCAACAGATTTTAGATTTCAGGTAATTATACAGAAATGCACATAATTCAAATACTTGCAATTCAGAAAATCCCATGAAAATATCAAAATGATTATCTGGGGGCAGCTAGGTGGCGCAGTGCATAGAGCACTGGCCCTGGAGCCAGGAGGACCTGAGTTCAAATCTGGCCTCAGATACTTGACACTTACTAGCTGTGTGACCCTGGCAAGTCACTTAACCCCACTGCCTACCTTAAAAAAAAAAAAAAAAAGGTCATCTGAGACACAAAACGTCTACTTGCCTTTCTTTGTATCCCTGGGGCTTAGCACAGTGCATGGCACACAGTAGGTACTTAATAAATGTTTATTGACTGGGGCCTGTGAACTTTTTTTTAAAAAATATTTTATTAACTATATTTCAATATAATTAGTTTTCTTTAAGTTTTTTTTTAATGGTTTCCTTTGCAATCCTATATATTTTATTTCGTGAATTTAAAAGCATGATTCTGACAGGAATCAAGAGGCATCCCCAGACTGACTGCAGACAGGTCTAGGGCACAAACAAGGTGAAGAACACTTGGAATAGCAGTTGTGAAGGCTCCTCCCAGCTCTAAATCCCAGGATGGTTCTTTGGCTCTCATGACTTCTCAGGCTTCTAGCAATAGAGTTATGATGTCCCTAGGGTTAGGGCTAGGGTTAGGGTTAGACTCCAACCCTAAATGTGCTCCTTGAGGGCAGGGAATCTGCAGCCTAGCACTTACTAGGCCCTTAATAAATAGTTGTTGAATTGAATTGAATTGAAATGATGGAACCTGAGAGGAGTTCCACATTTTTGCTTTCTCTGCCTTTCTAAACTTGTCTTGGGTTCTGAACATCCAAGGACATGAAGGCTCTCCCCGAGATGGGACCCTGGAGAGGGAGATTGGAGGAGGGGAGGGTTGTGGGATGGCATGGCAGACAAGTCTCCCAGCCCTTTGCTGAGCCTCCTGTCTAGGCACTAGCCACAGAGCTGGGCCCGATTGAATGATTGATTAACTGGAGGGCTATGTGTTTAAATGTGTCCTGTTTTTATTTGGCCTTTAATGGATAGTCCCTTCCTGTGATGCCCTCAGGTACCTCTAACAGAGGCACAAAATGAATAAATGGCTGAGTCACCAGTCCTTGATACATCCTGGATAAGGGCACATGGCGCTGCCCACTCAGCCCAGCACAATCCAATGATGATAAATTGCGTTTAATACCTGCAATTCCCAGGGAAGAAAAGCATGCCACATTTAAATGGAAAACTACCCAGAGGGCTGTTGGGCTTGAGTTGTTGTTGTTTCTGACTGGCAAACTCCTCCAAGGATGATTTATAGCAGGAAGAAAGCTAGCAGAAAAACATTCAAAGCCCGAGCCTTGAACTTTTCTTCTGCTGTTCCTTTGTCAAAGCTTCCTAAGACGTAGAGCTTGCTGACAGCGACCTTCAAGATCATCGCCACCCAGCTGTCATCTACTGACAAGGCCACTGAGGCCCTGGGAGGGGTCATGGGCTCATAGCTTCACAGTGGCTAAGGGCCTTAGAAAGCATTTTGTCCAGCCTGTACAGTTTACAGTTGAAGAAACTGAGGCCCAAAGAAATGGAGTCCTTACCCAGAGTCACACAGGTAGCAGGTAGAAGAGCCAGAACGAAATCCAGGCTCAGCTGACTCCCAGCCTTTCCCAAGGCATATGCAGTACCTTATTTTTTTGTTAGGTTTTTTAAATTATGAATTTGACAGGCGTGGACATTTCCATATGCAAAGATCAGAAAAAGAGAATTCTATATGAAGCCAGAATATCTATCCCATACAGCTTCTTTTTTCTTCGCCGATTACATTGAATACAGTAGTGCTAACACTTGCCTGTGTTCCCTTCTGAATTCCCTTCTGCTCTCTTCAATGCCTTTCTGAAACATTTCACCGACCCTCTTTTATTTTGTGCATCATTGTCACTATGGCCCAGCTCCCTTCATAACTCTCCCCCAACCCTAACTCCCAGAATTAAAACAAACCCAAACCGAAGGATGTGTCTGAAAATGTCAGTCTCATTCTGCACCTACCAAGAGGTTACAAGTATTATGAGGTAACTTGTAAAAAGTCCTGTAGCCAGCAAATAGCAGAATCAGAATTTGAACCCAAATTTTCCTGACTTTGATTCAGCATTTCTCAGATTAAATTCCCTGAAATGAAATGAGGAAAATGGAGTTTCCCAAGTCAGTCCTAAAGATTCTGCAAGTTTCAAAAAACTATAAGGAAGTGCCTATCCTCAAGGGGCTTACATTCTAACATGGAAACACAGTGCATACAAGGGAGTGGTATCCAGGGAGGGCTGTTTTGGTCTAGGAAGTCACTAGGAAATGGGGAGTGGAGTCTATTTGAAACGAGACTGGAAATTGATTGACATCCCCTTTCTAGGAATGATAGTGTTCATTTGACAAGTAAGTAAAAGTTGTTGTTGTTTGGGCAATTGTATCGAAATCTTCGTGATCCCATTTGGGGTTTTCTTGGCAAAGATATGAGAGTGGCTGCTATTTCCTTCTCCAGCTCATTTTACAGATAAAGAAACTGAGGCAAACAAGGTTAAGTGACTTGCCCAGGGTCACACAGCCAGTAAGTGTCTGAGGCCAGATCCAAAATGAGGTCCTCCTGATTCAGGGCCAGCCCTCTATCCACTGAGCCACCTAGCTGAGGAAAGTAAAGTAAGAGGTGCAAAGATGGGTTAGGGAGGGTATGGTACACTAAGGCAGTCTGGGAAAAGACAGTAGTGGTGTCGACCAAAGGATCCTTATCTATAAATCAAGGTTAGGTTAAATGACTTTTAAGGTCTGTCCTTCCTCTTCACCCTCTAAACATGTGTGGTTAAGGGTGAAGGGAGGTATTGGACTTAGGAATGAAGAGGCTGAGTGGGAGGAGAGGAGGCCAGGAGGGAGATCATCGCAAAACACAAAAGAGCAGAATTACCACAAATTTGCCTACAAACTTTCCCAGTTAATAGGTGCTAAGAGCTGTTTCCTAGGCTGAATGACAACGATACCTTCTCGTTTCTTGTCATGCTACCTGACAGAAAGATGTCCCATTTTTCCTGAGCTGTCCTACCAATAAATAGGGTAGAACACAGCTGCACTTTCTTGGATGGATGGGTGAATGAATGAATGAATGAATGAATGAATGAATGAATGAAAAAGCATTCATTAAGCTCTTCCTTTGTTCCAGGAACTGGGATAAGTGCTGGGACTACAAATACAATGTCTGAGAATATTCAGTGTCTGAGAACATTCTCAGATGGGGAGACAGCCCATCCAGGGGATTGATGACCAGGGAATACCATCAGTTGATTGACACATCCTTTCTAGGAATGGAAATGTTGATTCCATGAGTAATGTTAGTTGTAGGAGGTGAAAGAGCCAAAGTGGAAAGCAGAGTTGGGAAGAAGAGATGGCTGAGGGGAGGTGGAGAGGGGTGATGTTAATCATCTTTTCCAGTCAGCACAGAGCACTTTACTGTGGAGACCATGGTGTGAGCTGGGGCTGGGCTCTGGAGGGCTGCGTCAGACAGTGACTTAGCCCAGACCTGGAACCAAGAAAGAGTGGTGCTACCCGGAGCATACCACTCAGTAGCCATGAATTCATTACACATGGACTTTGCAATGGGTCAAGAAAGGACCCGAGAGCTGGTGAGAAACCAATTTTACAGGCCCCAGGTGGCCGCAGAGGTCACCGAGAAGCATGAAACTTGTGTAGAGAGAAAAGCATTCCCAAGTTATGAGGCATATCTGGAGAACGTAAATACCAGTACGTCTTTGGAATGTGTTTTTATTGACTTTCCATCTCTGGAAGGGGGTTTAAAGGTAAAGATATTTCGTTTCTTACTGGTAACTAGCAATTCCACCAGAAAATTGCCTTTGTTGTCAGCATGTTATGGGGAAAGAATCTTTCAATGGATGGATTCCCTACCAGCATCCACTTTGACCAAGGTAGAGACTTTGAGAGCAAGCTACTTAAGGAAACATTGTCCTTGGCAGGTATCAAAAAGCCTGGAGTTACCTCTCATCATCCACAGAGAGACCTGCAGCCTGAACTTTTCAGCTGTGCACTGTTGAACAGATGAAAAATTCTCAAACTAGGACAAAAATCTCAATAGAGTCAACACATTTCATTTCTAATACATACATATAGTTCTACTACCGATGGCAATATCTTTGCCAAGAAAAGCCCAATTGTGGTCACAAAGAGCTGAACACGAGTGAAGCAACTGAACAACAAATGTGGGGTAAAGGAGAGTAGTTAAGGGTGGCACCAAGCTTGCCAAGCTGGAAAGTGTTGACTTTGGCCATAAGAAGGACCTTTAGAAGGGGAGTGGGTTTGGGGGAAAGATCCATCTTGTTTTGAGTGTGTTCAGTTTGAGACACTTACAGGATGACCAGTTAACGTGGGACTGGAGTAGTAGTTCTGGTAGTCTTTGGCATTGAACCCAGGGGGGGTTGATGAGATCACCAAATGAAAGAGAATGGGCAAAAAAGAGAAGTAAGGCTAGGACAGGGCCTTGGGGGACACCTAGACTTACACAGCATGGTGGTACGTATGATGAACCAGCAAAGGAGACTGAGAAGCGATCAGATAAGTAGGAGGAGAAAGTAGAGTAGCATCATAACCCAGGGAGGAGAGAGTATCTAGGAGGAGGAGACGGTCAGCAGAAAGCAGCAAGAGCAGACATGTTTTTCCCAGGAGTTTGGCAGTGAAAGGGAGGAGAGTTATAGAACAATAGAGAGTGGGGATGGTAGGATTCCAGAGGGGTTTTAAGAGTAAGAGAGGCTTGGGTGTGTTTATAGGCAATAGAGAAGGAACCCATAGATAAGGATTGGAGAGATGGGCTAAGGAGGGAAGGGAGAAATCAGCTGGAGAAGATAGGAAAGGATGAGGTTGGGGGTGTATAGAGAAGTGGTAGTATTGATAAGAAGAAGGGCTACCTCTTTGGAAGAGATTGGAATAAAGGAGGAGAGGGTGAGGGTCAATGTCAAGGGGTTTTGAGCTGCTGAGAAGGGAAGAAGAGAAGGGAAGCTCCATACTGCTTGCTCCTTCACTGTCATCTCAGGATAAGCTCCAAGATACAGATCAAGGACGTCTACTCCTCTGGGTCAGAGATCTTATTTCTTAGTAACATTTTTAATGTGTGAAACATTATGAAAGTATTTAAAGAGATTTTGAGGGGAAAAAAAAACTATATGACTTTGAGCATGTACCTTCCCTTCTCTGAAACTTATTTTCCTCCCCTGTAAAATGAAGGGGTTAGACGTAGTTATATTTCCAAGGTTCCTTCCAGTCTGAATATCACAGGATTTTGCTCTTATCCTCAGGAAAAGGGATTCTGTGTGGTGCCTGTAGGTTGGGGAATATGATGGAGCCATGGCTGAGTTCTTTCCTTTGGTTTGGGTCATGCCTTCCTTTTACTGTGAGTGTGAAGGCCTTCTCTCAAGAGTAGGAGAAACAGACATGGCATTGATTAGATTATCCAGATATAATTTTAAAAAAAAACAACACAGTACAAAAGGGCATCCAGACATCTGGGGAATAAGAGTTGCTTTGAATGGTGCACTATTTTGAATAAGCCAATATCAACTGATGGCGGTTTTACTGTATTCTGCTCCCATGGGCACCATAAAATAGAAATCGCAGATCACGCTAGCCTTTGAAGCTTCAAAGTTGCCCTTTTTTTGGTCCTGCATTTTGGATCTCACTGTAAATTGGGCCAAAGCTTGAAAGGGAGTGCTGTTAGAATCAAGCACTGCCCTAAGACTCCCTCAACGATCTTCCCACATCGAAGAAGGATCAACTGCTCTCTGCTAGGCCCCAGAGGGCAGAAGCAGAAGCAGCAGAGGAAACTTAAAAGAGAAGTTGGTCTTGATGTCCCAGAGATACTTTCTAAGCATGAAAGGCGTCCCAAGATAGAATGGACTGCTGGGGGAAGTAATGGGCTCCCTCAGCAAAGGCTGCTGGCCACCTGTCAGTGACGCTATGGAGGATCCTTTTGGTCTTTAAGGGGTTGATCAAGCTCAATGATTACTCATGATTAAGATCCAGGATTCTTGGGGGCAGCTAGGTGGCACAGTGGATAGAGCACCGCCTGAATTCAGAAGGACCTGAGTTCAAATGCGGCCTCAGACACATAACACTTACTAGCTGTGTGACCCTGGGCAAGTCACTTAACCCCATTGCCTAGCCAAAAAAAAAAGAAAAAAAGGATCAGGGATTCTTAAGCCTGTTTTTTTAAAAAAAGTGTAATAACTATTGATTTCTTTTGTAATCCTATGTATTTTATTTTATGCACTTAAACATGTTCTTTTGAGAAAAGGTTCTTAGGCTTCACCACACTGCTAAAAATCTCCATGATGACAATTAATAATAATAATTTTTACAATACTATCTCATTTTGCCCTCACCACAACCCTGGGGAGGTACAAGCAATTATTCACATACACACACACACACACACCCCTGGACTATATGTTCACAACTCTGAAATTCTATCAGTGTTCAGCTTCAAAGTCAAGTCTGTATGGTTTTGTTTTCAGGCATTGGCATCAGGGCGTCCTAGTTCTGGGGTTTTGCCAATGCATGAATGGCTGGGCTGATCTACAGAAAGTGCTTGGAATGAGGACTACGTGAACTATTTATGATGATTGTGGTGCAATCTTTGAACTCTGCGTGTATCTTAGCCTGTACCTTCTGTGTATGTACAACACACTCAGCTGTGATTGCCCAAGACCTCACGTTGACTGGCGCCAACGTGCTTGATCCCCATTGGGCCATTTATTGATTCTCAAACTAATGTTTGTGCAGTCCATCTGCTCAGTGTAGAAAAGCTCCCACTCGCATTCATTGCCCCGACCTTGAGCCATGTCACTGATCCTCTCCAGGACATCTCAGGATTGGTAGAAGCTCTAACAACATCTCTGTTCCTGTATGGCCCACATTCAGCAAACCTGGATTCGAATCTTGGCTCTGTCATAGTACCTGTATACCCTAGGACAAATAGTTTCACCTCTCTGGGCCTCAGTTTTCTCATTCTTAAAATGGGGGTGGGGAGTAGAGATGGCCTCTAAGGTCTCTGCCAGCTATGATCTATGATCCTTTGGCTTCACCACACTGCCAAAAACCTCCATGATAATAATTAGTAATAATAATAATCATTTTTACAATATTATCTCATTTTACCCTCACCACAACCCTACACAAGGTGAACACAAGATGATCCAAGACTCTAGCTAAAATTCACACTTCTATTGGTGGGGTAACATTAAGTCATTTTTTGTCTTTAACACTTTAGCTCAAATTAGTTTAGTCATCTGTCACCTAGCGTTGACCAGGGCCCTAAGGAAATAATACGGGGTATTATGTCACTTGTATGTAGAGAATAGACATTCTGCAGGTATGCACTTAAACTGACTGTGTATATTTGTATGTATATATGCATATATACAGATGTGTAAGTGTGGACCAATGCAGATTGCTACCTGTTCTGCCTCTTATCACCTCAGACAGTTGCTTGGGGACACTGAGGGGTGAGATGACTTGCTGAAGTTCCCACAGCCAGTATATGGCTCCAAGGTAGGATTCGAACCCAAGTCTTGCTGACACTGAGGCCAGTTCTCAATGCACTATGCCATGCTGCTTCTCATGGGTACGTAAGATTATGACATCTACAGCTGGAAGGGCCTTAGAGATTATTAAGCCCAAATCTCTCATTTTACAAAAGGAGAAACTAAAATCGCCCAAAGTCAAGAGCCTTTCCCAGGGCGACAGATGGCAGAGTTGGGATTTGAACCCAGGTCCCTTGATCCCCAATGCAGTGATCTCTCCACTATGTAGATGTAGATATTTCAACGCTTCAATTAAGTATATGTGTAGATACAGATAAACATATGTGTAGCTATAGATATGTACATATCTATATACACTTAATTGTATATCTACACATACACACGTTATATGGCTATAGATATATTATGTACATAGTACCCATGTGTTCCTTTCTTTGTGTTCCCAGTGGCTGGCATTTAGCGAGTATTTAATAAATGCCTGTTGACCGCGTGACTAATCACATATATGTGTGTATATGGGTGTGTGGGCATCCCATATGACTCTAGACCCTCTCACTGTACCTGGTTCAAGGTGGAATCTTTGAGCTAATCATGGTTATGAAAACATGGGACTCCAGTAAGTACATTTGCTATCAATATACCAGGCAAGAATACTAAATCAAATAGCAACACTTTTCATTAGGACAGAATAACAGAGTCAGTAACAAAGGAAGTTGGGGAGAGGAATCATTCAGCACTACTTCAATCACTGTCGGGCCTAGATTGCTCGGGCTACCAGGTTTGCATCCTGGCAGAACCATCTATGGAGCCTTTTGCTCCCAGTGAGAGGCTGCATCTCCCTTGGGAGCCACCAGGGGGCTGCAGTCCACGTTCTTCTCTGTCTGGGAAGCTGCCTCCATTTTCTGCTTCTCTACTAAGCTGCCGCCCTTGTTGGCTAGAGCTCTCCTTTGGTACCAGAGCTTCTTCAAAGAGAGTGATAGAGTGCTTTCATGGGATTGTCCCAAACAATATTTTTGAGGGGCGGGGGGCTAGGGAAAATAATCAACACCTGTCAGCTCTTTTATTAGTCATACCCACCTTGCTGAATACAGGCAACAGTGAAGACCCCTTCTTCAAGTACACTTGCTTGGCATAAATTCCCAGGGCTTTCTGATAGGTTAGGGCTAATGAGTTCTTTTCAACTCCCCTCAAGGCCCAGGCGGCTAGTGCCAGGGTTAGACAAATTACAATAAGGCCTCAGTAAGTCTCAAGAAGGTACTTAGTAATACTGGAGGAGGTGGGGAGAGTGGTCTGTGTGACCCTTGATGGCCATTGTCATTCCTATGACAACATGGCCAGCCACCATTGCCACTGCACACAGATGAGCAGACTGCCTCTTACATACTTGTTTCTTTCAGTTACGCATGCCTGAGGGAGTCCACGTTTTGGGCACTTCATTCTTTGCCACAGGGCTAGTCTTATGCCCTTCATCCTTACTGGGTGATGGCAGGGTCACAGCCAGACCCTGGATTTAAGGAAAATGGTTTAACTCAAGCTCTCCAAGGCCTTACTCTTTGAATGATTAGCATGAGAAGAGTGCCCTTGGGAAAAAGGAGTCCATTGCCTTTTACTGGCTCATTTCACTCAGTCCAAGCCTGAGAGAATAGCTCTGCTCGGTATGCAGTTAAAACCCTCTAAACAACATACATCAGCTAATGAGCGCCGCTAACCTAGAGAGCAGAGAGCAAAGACAAGCCAATCTGAAAGCGCCCAGGAGAGAGAAAAAGAGCAGAGCTTGGAAACAGGACATCTGAATTTCTAAGTGTGGCCTAAGTGCACTTTCAACTTGGACAATCTATTGATTTAGTGGCCCCCAAATTAAATCAAAATTGCATTTCTCATTTCAAAAAAGTCCTTTTCCATTTAGCCAACCATGCATGACTTTGCTTGAAATACCTTGTTATCCATTACAGGTTCGTGTAATGTAATGTAATTTACAGATTGGCCTCTGAGAACACGTTGGAGTGTTTGGATATTTTAAGACGTTCGGAAATTACATTTGTGACCAGAGAACCTTTCCATATTCATCATTAAGACAGCTACTCAGAATGCCAGCTGGATTGGCCTTTCTTAAAAGATAACCCTACCAGAACTAGTTTTATCATAGGACTTTGTGCAGCCCAGGACCAGGGAGATAGCCAGGAGGAAATCAGTGTGATAGCTATGTCTCCTGCTGCCCCTATCCAGGGAAGCAGAGAAAGCTGTCCTGAGGGTTCAAGTGAGCATAGGGTTTTTCTGTGCTTTCTTTCTAGGGCAGGTGCTGAGTTGATCTGCTCATTTTCCTGAGACTTGTGTCACTGGGCCTACCTCAACTCCAAACAAATAAAAGGACTCTTAGTGGGCATGTCATTGTGATGAGGTGTCACCATATTGCCCCTGTGACCTTCCCTTGGCCAGTCACATGTGGCCACTTGGTCTTCTCTCCCTCATCCCTTCACCTTGAATCCTCTACCCACCTACGTTGCCATGGAAATCAGTCAAAGGGCTGCACTTGAGGACCTAGAGGGCCACATGTGCCCTCAAGGCCTCAAGTTCCCCACCCCCAGATCCTGTCAGCTCAGAGGTCTTCACTACCTCTTCTCTTCACGTAGATGGGAGAGACAGAAACAGACATAGACAGACAGAGACGTGGCAAGGGGAAGAGAGAGAGACACACAGAGAGAGACTTAAGATCTTTGTTCTAGACCAGGGTCCGTCACTCATTCATTATGGGACTTAAGCCAAGTCATTTAGCATCTTTGTGTTTCTGTTTCTTTACATATAAATTAGGGCCAAAGAGTATCTGCGCACCCTACTACATGAGTGCTTAGAAGCCCCCCTCCTCCAGAGGGGGTTGAAGGGAAAAGTATTTTATAAATCTCAAAATGCTGAAGCAACATGAACTGTAAAATGAGATCATAGCAAGAAGCAATGTGGCATGGGAGAAAGAGCATTTAATTTGGAGTCAATGGGCCTGGGTTCAAATCCTGGCCCCATCACTCTCTGAGTGATCTTAGGCAAGTCGCTTTACCTCCCCAGTCCTCAGTTTCCCCATCTGTCAAATGAAGGGGTTGGAGCAGACAGCCTCTAAATTTCCTTCTACATCCTATGAGCCTCGATGAATATACTTTGTAAATAATCGTGCTTGTTGGCCAAGAAGAAGAAACCCAAGGAGGACATTCCGGCAGACCTAGAACTAGGTGAGAATCTCATTCCAGTACCTGTATCAGATAGCTTCAGCTGTAGCCTGGCTGAGCCACAGAACATGGTACTATAATGTCCATATCTGTGGAGGCCAAGCTCATGTTCTGAACAGAAGATCCCCTTGGCAGTCTGTGTGCCATACAAAATGTCATTCACCAGGATGCTGGTGTGTAGCCCATAGTAGAGAGGCCAGGATCCGTACCACTAGGGAAAATGCCCACACTCTCAAAAGTGCTGAAGTGTAGATATGTAAGTCGTCTGCACAAGCCCAAGTGGGCTTCAGCTACAATAATTACAAGAATAATACTTCACATTTCAACAGCGGTTAAAAGTATTAAAAGGTTTACAAGCACTTTGCTCATAATGATCCCCATTTTATGGACACTGAGGACACTGAGGCTGAGAAAGGTTAAGTGACTTGCCCAGAATAACACTGCCAGTAATTTTACATTTGTGATTTGGATTCAGAACCTCTGATTTCAAGTCTAGAAATAAATCACTGTGACCTTAGGATCACAAACCTAAAACTAGAAGCCACCTTAGAAGTCAAACCCTCTAATTTTACAGGTGAATAAACTGGGGCAGATAGATGTTACATGACCTGCCCAGGGTCACATGTTTAGTCAGTAGCTGAGCGGGAATTTGAACCCCAGATCCTGAGAGTGTTCTTCCAATTACCTCGTGGAGAGAGTGTGCTAAGGCAAATACTCTCAAGTAATTAATCAACAAATAAGTACTTTTAAAAGTGCCTACTATGTGCCAGGCCCAGTGCTAAGCACTGGAGATACAGAGTAAGTTAAAAAACCACATTTTCTGCCCTCAGGGAGCTCACATTCTAATATGGAAGAGAGACAGCATTCTAATAAGGATGTACATATGATATATACAGTGTAAATGGGAGGGCAATCTGGGGGGGAGGGGGAGTCTCGCTCTCTCCCTCCCTCTGCCTCCTGAATTCTTATAGCATTCCGCAAGGAATTTGTAGTTTAACGGGGAAGAGGGAAGACAGAAGGTGCATGATTAACTGTCATGTAAAAGATGATGTCATGAGTCCTAAGGAGAGAGCCACACAAAGAGCAATGAGAAATCTGGGGAGGAATAGACCACTTTCAGCTGGAGACGCAGAAGAAAAGAAGGCTAAGGACCTCCGCTCGTATTTCACGTTTAGACCCTTCACCCAGGGCTCCCTTCCACCCCAACGACCTTCCTCTTCTCGCACATCCCCTGATGGCATCCCCCACTCTCTCCTTCTTGCCAGTCTCTGATGAGGAGGACACCTTTTTGGTGCCAAGGTCATCCCTTCTCTATGTTCCCTTGATCCCATTCCATCTTGTCTTCTCTAGCAGATGGCCCCCACCATCATCCCCACTCTCCTTCTAATCTTCAGTCTCCCTATCTACTGACTCCTTACCTCCTGCCTACAAATATACCTCTCTCTACCATCCTTACCAAAACAAACCTTCACTAGACTGTGGCCTCGACCCTTCCCCGGACCCTCACACCTGGGCTATCATTCTCTATCTTGCCCCCCTCTATCTACTTGGCACCTCTGCGTCTTCTCTTCCTTCTTCCAAACTCTCTGAAGTAAAGCCTCTGATTTCATCATTCAACTGAAACTAGCAGCTCCAAAGTGACCGGTGACTTCTTAATTGACAAATGTAATAACCTTTTCTTTAGAGCTAGAAGAAACCTTAGTTTGGCTGGAATGTAGAGTACCAGAGGCAGAAAAGTGTGAGACAAAGCAGGAAAGAAAGTTTGGGACACTGGTTGTGGAGGGCATTGAATGCCAGGCTCAGGATTTTATGCTTCCTTTGATCTACAGTTGGGAGCCACTGAAAGTATTTGAGTAGAGGAATGACCTGGTCAGCAGAACATGAAGGAGATGACTCAGTTGGCAAAATGAAGGATGGCTCTGAGAGGAGCTCTCCAATGGAAAGAGGGAGTCCTCTTAGGAGGCTCCCATTTCAATAGTCTAAGCAAGAAAGGATAAGGACCTGACCTGGGCGGGGGGGGGGTGACAGCAGCAAATGCAGGGTATTGGGTGAGATGTCAGAAATGATGCCTATCTAGAATCACCAGAATTGACTGGGGAGGCAGTGGGGGGCAGGGCAAGACGGTCAAGAGAGGAAAGAGGCAAACATGACTCCAAGGCCATGGGGCCCTGGGATCAGAAGGGTGCCCTCAGCAGAAAGGAAGAAGGGAGGAGAAAGGGCAGATTGGGACCAGGAAGGTGCTGAGTTCATAACAAGCCAGGGATCGGCCCCAAGGTTAGCTGAGATTGGGAGAGTTTGTGGAGGGGTCTCGCCTCTGTGTAGAGGCCATGTTTGTACTGGCTGTCCGGAGTTCTTTCCTTGGCCTCTGCTGGGAGTATGCCCTGGATCCATTTCTTCATTCCTTCTGTTTGCCTGGCAGACAAGGCGCCACAATCAAAGAGGCCAGGAAGGCGACAGCTGGTGCCAAAATCCCTGAGGCGGGCAAGAGCCTCTCCTTCTCAGAGGCTGCCTGGAGACAGTGGATAAAAGCATAACAGCTTCAGCCTTCTGCACTCTTGTGAGGCCGACTCATCTTCCTGTGTGATTGAGGTGTGTGTTTTGGAAGGAGGGTGTGGGAGCGAGCCAGGTGAGACCTTTCCGAGCCAGAACAGGGCAGCTCCGAGGAGTCTGCTGACCTCGGTGGCTTGCCCTGGGCGTGGGTATTTGTGTTCCCCTGTGTTGTGTGCCTGCTGGAAAGTATTGTGCCAGTGAAGTTCCTGGAGACCTTGGGCCCCACATGCACCAAAGGGAAAGGCTATAATGACTTTTGGCCAGTCAGTTGGCAAGCACATGTTAAATGCCTACTATGTGCCAAGCCGTGGGCTGGGAATATTTACAGTGCCAATGACAACTGAGTCCCTGTCACCAGTGCCTTAAGCTCATAAAGGTGCCTTGCCCCATTCACTCCTCATAGTGGGGGTGGGGGGAAACAGCGTGTCCCTCATTAAGGACCATAACCAAATGCTAATGTTTACTTCTGTCCAGAACCATTTTCATACTCAGTGTTTCACAGAATTATAAAATTGGAAGAGACTGAAAAGACCATGTAATTGTACACGTGTCTGACCACAAATCCCTGTATCAATAATATCCCCATTAAGTGGTCATTGGGCCTCTGCTTGGAGACCTGCAGTGATGAAAAGCTCACTCCCTCCTGAGGCAGCCCCTTGTATCTGTGGACAGCTACACTTGACAGGAGGTTTTTCCTTCCTGCAAGGCCTTCCCTGCTGTTTCTAGGTCTGTCCTCTGTGGCCTAGCAGAGCAAGGCCAATCTCTCTTCCACAGGACAGCCCTTGGGATTCTTTTAGACACTCGTAGGTCTGTTTCTCTCCCCATACACACATCCCCCAGCCCAAGTCTGCTCATCCCCAGGCTAAAAATCCTTAATCTTCATAGACCACGGTGTCTCAACATTCTGGTTGTCCTGTTCTGGTCACTCCAGTTTGTCAACATCCTTCCTAAAATGTGATGCCGGAAGACAATCTAGTATACCAGAAGTAGTCTGCCTGGGGCAGAGTAGCAGGAGACTGTCTATCCCCTCTCTTGTTCTAAACACTATGATTCTCTTAATAAGACTCCCAACTTCTTGCCTTAGCTTTTGCTAAGGCTGCAATGTCACACTGATGAATCATAATGTGTCTGCAGGCCAGTGAAACTTCTGATCATTCATAGCAACAATTGCCTAGCTATTCCTCTCCCGTCTTGTACCTTGGAAGTTGATCACTGGAATCCAAGTATAGATCTTTACATGTAATCTCATTAAAGATCATCATTTCTGACTTAGTCTGTCAAGATCTCTTTGGATCTCAACACTGTCATCCAAAAACATTCTCCCCAGCATTCCCAGCTCTGTGTCACCTGCACATGTGACAACTATGTCTCCTCTTCCTTAATGCAACTCATTTAAAAAAAAACCATTGAGGAGCTTGTGCTCAAAGAAGAGATTCCTTGGGCGTTCTATTCTAATTAGATTTTCACATTCCGCTTTAATTTTAATCCCATCTCTAGATTGAGATAATAATCCCTGCCCTATCCTCAGCTTTTTGGGGGGCTAGGTAAAAGAGGCCATTCTTTGCCTCATTTCTTACCTAGCCTTAATCACTGAGTGAGCATTCCCTCAGTCAAACTGAGACCTGGGAAAGACCTTAGCTTAAAAAGGTCAAGGTCTCCCACTGCATCCTGGGCTATCTCCAGCCATCCTAATCTATGTCTTGCCACTGGACCCAGATGGCTGTGGAGGAGAGAGTAAGGCTGGTGACTTTGCCCAGCCCTGCCTCACTTAAATCCAATTCATTTGCATGTCATGGCATCTTCTTCCTAATGTCATTCATCCTCTGCGAGGACAGAGGACAAACAAGGACCGAACCGATGAACAACAACTTTAGGCAATTATACAAATCAAATAAAACAGTGGGTGAGTGCTTTGTAAACTGGCAAAGACTATTTCATTGGAAATTGTGATGATTTCCACGTTCAGTTATATCTTCTTAATTTGGGAAATTTAAGCCATTCACACTTTTAGGTTAAAATTAACTGTGTGTCTTCCTCCGTTAAATTATTTCATAGAATCTGTTTTTCCTTCTTTTAAGGCTCTACAGTTTGCTTTATTCATATTAGTTCAATCTCAGTCTTCTCCCACAGACTCTTCCTCTACCCACCCCATTACCCTGGCCAATCCCAAATTCCTTGAGTTTACTTTTGTTGTAATTTTCTTTCTTTTTTTTTTCTTTTCACCTTTCCATTTCCCAACCCAGATAAGAGGATGATATGTGATTGTGCCTGTACACAGTACTCTCCCCCCCCCACACTGTCTTGATCTGAGGAGGGGGCAATAAACTATGACTGGAGGGCCCATTCTAGTCTGCCTATCTGGTTTTGTATTTAAAAATATTAAAGCCAGTCTTCGCTCACAAGCCATAGGAAAACAGGTGTGGCCCAAAGGCCATAGTTTGCCAACTCCTGATTTATAGTATTTGTTCTATAGTATTGATTTCTTCTCAGAGAGCTTTTGTTTCTGGCCTGTTTTCCATCTTTATTTCTTCTTTTAATTCCTTGACTGCTTTTCTGAACCATTCTGGGGGTTCTTGCAGGTGTTCCATTGTCGTTTGTGGGGGGGAAGGGGGAGTCCATCGACTGTGTTTTAATAGCTTCACTTTCCTTTGGGATGTTTTCTTTGATTTCCTTCTGGCAACGGGATACATGTTCATTGTATTTACTCCTTCATTATTTGTTCTTTTTTTCTATCTTCTCAGTCTCTCTGCTGCTTTTTTGTGTGCTATCCTACCTTCAATCACCTGTTTTACTAGAACCCCTTCCTTCCTGTACTAGTGAGCATTGGTGCCCCTCCTCCATCCTGGGATACTCCCTTCTTCTTCTGTCTAGATAGCCAGGGCTGGGCGGGATCTGTGACCTCCCTCCATTCGAGGATCTGGGTCACTGCTCAGTGGAACCTCCAAGAGATAATGACAGTGCTGCTGAAGCCAAACAGAACCCAATGCAGAGAGCCAGTGCAGGTGCTCCCTGGGGAGGGCTAGGCAGAAGGATGTTTAATGACCTGCTGTTCTTTAAGATAGGAATTACCTTATAGTGACTTGTTTCCTTTCTCTTCTTGACATTAGTTTTTATTTCTTTTTCTGGCTCATTTCTTCTTGTTTGGAAGTAGTGAGTGGGAGCTGGGCTTGGATTACGTTAACCTAGCCGATGATGATGATGATGATGATGATGATGATGATGATGATGATGATGAAGGTGATGCTACTCTGATCAAAATGATTTGGTGGGTCTTTGCTGGGTATTGATTCCCTTTGTTTTCTATGGTCCTGGAAAAAATTATGTAAGATCTTGAAAGGTGCTTTTTGAAGCTTTGAGTCTAAAGCTTCAGACAGATGGCTTTTGAATTCAGTGGGTTCTCTGAGGCAGGGATTGTTTGAAGATTCCATTGTATTCTCCTCTCCCTTCTCCAGGCTGGCTAACTGTGGTATTGTCGTCCTCATTCCTAGAATATTTGGAACGATAAGTGTTGGTTTTGGTGCAGGCTTCATAGACATGTGGCTGGTGCTTATTCCTTTGTTTTTAATATTTTCCTATGGTTTTGTTCCCTGGGATGGTCACACAGTCATTTCCATGAAGAAGAATTAAACTGGGATTTAATTAAGCAGCTCTTTGGAACTTTGGAAACTGCAATGATAAAAAGGTCTAATTATTTCCTTAGTACTTCAGTTAACGATCTTGCTAACATTCAATAAACTTTGTAAATCTTGATTTAGGACAGCACCTTAAAATTAAAAATGTGTCTGCACATGTAGTTAGTTGAAAAATAATGGTTGACTCTGAGTTTGTGGCATCTGGGTTTAGACGTTGCTGCCATGATGTATCATCATCTTCTAAGGGAGCAGTGATGGAGCTGGCCCCGTGGTACCCAATACTAGGGGCTTTGGGCCAGGAAATCAAGCAAGTATTTACTGAATGGCTGCTCTATGCCCAGCCTTGTCTTAGGTCCTGTGGCCAATGTAAAGTAAATGACATGGTCACTGGCCACTAGGAGCTTACAGTCTAGTTTGGGTAACCAGACTGATATAGATAAAACAAAAGCAAATGAGAGAAGGCAGTATCTATCGAATAGTGTGAGACATTGTAAGGAATAACTTTTCAGGAGAATAGGTGGACCAAAAATTGCAGATTGGGCAAAGCCAGCCAACTCAGTCTGGGGGCAGGGAAAATTACCTGGGAACAATAGCAGTTATAGAGAATGATGGTTTTATAAGGTGCAACAGCCCAGCACCAGGTAGAATTGGGCCAAGTTAGATGGGTTTGACTTGCCTATGATGTGTATGATCAAATCTGTGGAGGGGCTTCACTCTCCTTAGAGAGTTGCATTTGTAAAGGCCACCTGAGTAGCTTGTTTACTCCAAGTATGAAAGATTTTGATAGAATGGTTTGTGGTCCTGACATACCCAGTGCCAAGCATAATGCCTGACACGTAGTTGGCATTTAGAAAATGCTTGTTGAATTGAATCTGTAGGCAGAGCCGATGCCTTTTGTTCCTGGGCCATGCACATGCCACAGTGCATGCCAAGGTCAGGACTAAGGAGCTGGGGTGGTATGTTGCTGATGCATGTGTCCATCCTCCATGGGTCCTTTTACTACAAGATTGTCTTGTTACAAATAAGTCGCAGTGGAACAAATTTACTGAGGGTGAGCCCTTCCTTTTTCTGAAATTCCTAAGCAAGATGGAGCACCAAGCATGTACCCATGGCTGGCTAAGGCTGGTCTGCTCTTTGGCAAGGAGTTTCCACCAAAAGACTCTTGCCTGGAAGGACACTGCTATATTCACTTTTATCCTAGATCTCCTCCAGCAAATAGTTAGTCCTTGGATTCCGACCTGGTGTAATAACTGTATCCCAGTGCCCCCTCCTAGCAAAAACCTCAGTGCCACCTTTCCATCTGCCCTAATCTTTGCCCAATTGGGAATCAACTGAGGTTGGGCATTGATGCCCATCATCCACCCGCCTCCCACAAGGCTCCTGGTCCCTTAATGCTGGTTGGTGTTTCCAGTCAGAGAAAAAAGGGATCTGTTCAGCTCATTCACAATGAGGAATTAGGGACTTAGGGCCATACTCTTAGAGCTGGAAGAGTCTCTGGAGGTCATCTGGTCTGCATCCCTTATTTTGCAGAGGTGAAAACTCAAGCCCAGAGAAGTTAAATGACTTGTCAGGGATCAAACAGGTAACAGGTGGCAGAACCAGGAATCATACCCATGGCTCCTGATTCCAAATTAATCAACAAGTAGCTAGGCCTGGGGATGCAAAAACAAAGAGCTAAACAGTCACTGCTACTTGCATTGAGCTTACATTCTCATGGGGGAGATAGCCCTCTTTCTGCTCTGCCTCTCTCTCTCCCATAATCCCCCAGGAGAATTTGTTTTTAAAGAGGGTAATGATTAACTCAAAGGAGTGAATTGCTAATGGGGAAATTGCAGGCATCAATGAGGGAGAGAGCATGTGCTGGCAGATAGCATGGCTGGAATCACACCACAGCCATCATCTGCTCTGCCTGTCCATGAGGGACCCCAGACGTGTGACTCAGGGTGATGTCACAGGACAAATAGGCTCTTTCCTGGCTCTTGCCTCCTGTACTTATTGTAGAACAGAAGATGCCAAATGCTGCTGATTATGACTCCACATTTAAACAGACAATCATGAAATAGCAAGCTTATGCATTTTTAATCATTTTTATACTCACGCTGGGGTATTCACACTTAGGTTGTTCACTGGATTAGCTGTTGGGCTTCTAAATATATACCTTCCTATTGATGACTGTAAATCTAGGCAAGTTGATATTGACATGAGAATTGTGTTTGGATATCCCAGCGTGCTTCATTTCGCAAACTTAACATTACATTAAGATAGTCTTTAAAAAATTCCATTAGCTCCTTTTCCAATTCAACAGTCTCCAAATCACGTAATAAAATACTCCACGTTAAACAGCATCCACTAGAAAAGCCTCCACTGAAAACAAGTAGGAGCGCGGGGTCCTGGTTGAGATGCCATCTGCCCCACAATTAGCTTCTGCCCTTTGGAAGTCAATAAAATGGGACACACTTGCCACTGGGATGTCAGAGGCTGTGAGAAGTCGATTTCTGCCTCCCCACTGCACTCTCCTATGACAGAGGGCTTTAGTTCTTTTGATCATCATCACTCTCAAACTATAGCTTCCTGATCAATGGCTCCCCATAACTGCTGCTATTGGGGCCACTTTGTTAATAGCATGGGCATGCTCTCAGTCACTCACTCAGATCATGCAGTCCAGTTCTGCCACTATACATGGGACAGTAGAGAGTTAAGGAAAAGAGATACCACCCAAACAACAGTTTCGAGGACTGCACAATGATTTTTAATGAAGTTAAATAGCAGTCATAAGGAGACATTTTTGATTGATCTGGGATCTCACGTTTGTGGATACTTCCTTCACAGGCACAGATCACACCCTATTTATCATGTTGCTGGATGCATTTTTTAGTTAACAGAATGTTCAACGTACGTTCTCTCATCTTATATACAACTCCTGTAATATAGACAGTCCAAGTGTCATTGTCCTCATGTAGTTCATTATGACACTGAGACCGGGGGATGTCGGGACTTCTCGATGGTCCTACTGGTAGAAGAAGGCAGAGCCAGCAGCTAAACACAAGTGCTCTGACTCCAAATCTATGACATCACAGCTGCCTTTTGAACCATGTGAAATGCGCTGTTGTCCCAGAGACCATTAGCGCATCAAGTCCTCTGCTGGTAGAGAGATATTCCGGGCATCCCTTTCACAAGGAAAGGTCGTCCAGCTAGCCAGGAGCAGGAATCATTGTGTCAACCCAATGTGATCAATACTGAGTAACAAAAAGCCTAGGTCTTGAGCTGCACAGAGCTGCTCACATGTGTGCTGTTGCCCAAGCCCAGCCCTGGAGTCTGTCTCACAGAATCTCAGAATTGGATAGAACTTCAGAGACCATCTAATCCACCTGAACAAGTCTCTTTTCCAGCATGAATGACCAGTCCATTCATTCAGCCTTTGATGAGATGGATCCCATCTCGAATCATAGAATGGCAGTCACAAGGTACTTCAGAAACCATCTAGGCCAGCCTCTGATCTCACAGGAGAGGAAACCGAGACCCAGAGGGGTCATGAGACTTACCTCAGGTCACACAGGTTGTGCCTAGAGTCAGGATTTAGAGCCAGCTATCTTCGTTCTCATGTCTAACTCCAGTCCTCATCTCAATGGACGGACAGATGATGATTCTGAAGGACAAATGGCGGGAGGCAATGAGAGGATCTTCTCCTTACCATAGAGTGACAGTAAATGTGCATGGCCCCTGCCCCCCATTTGGGCTGCTTCCATGCCTCTTAGGGGCCTTCCTAATAGCTGCCATATAGAGCTTTGAAGTTTGATCTCTACTTTATAGAAGATTCAGAAAGAAGCAGGTGACTTTCCCAGGGTGACACCACTAGCAAGTGTGTGAGGTTAGCATTCAAAGCTCAGTCTTTATAACAATTATAGCTAGAGTCATACAGCATTGTAAGGTTTGCAAAGCACCTCCCATGTGTTGTTCCACTTGATCCCCACAACAACCCTGGGATGTGGATGCTTTTATTCTCCCCATTTTACAGAGAAGGTATCACAGCCTTGGAGGAGTGAAGTAACGAGGCCAGGGTCACACAGCTAGCATCTAAGGAAAGATCTGAACCCAGGTCTTTCTGATTCTGGCACTTAATCCTCAATACCGTGTTGCCTCTAGTTCTAAGATTTGGTTTGGAGATTTGGCAACCCAGTTAGGACTCCTTCTCCTGCTGTGTGCGACAGCATTTAATTCTGTCACTTCGGCGTTTCCTGGGTTTGTCTTTCCCCCAAACTGAAGGGCCCCACTTGGGGCTTCCCTTGTGTGAGCCGCAAGACTCTTCACATTGCAGGTTCTCGCTCGTTCTCCTGGAGGCAGGGTGACCAGAGCAGCACCCAGGATTCCCTAGGGTGAATACCCAAGGGGAGGGGTCTCTCCAGGTCTGGCAGGGGGAGGGTTGTCATAAAAGTTTCAGGTAAAATTCATTTGCAATCTCTATCTTCACTTCATAGGTTATAGCAGATGTCTACACTCAATGACTGACTAGTCAGGAGGCCGGGGCTCCAGTTTGGTTTCTCACTAATGTCATGTGACTCTGGGCTACATTTATCTTTCCCCAAGATATTTTTTGTCCTTCTTTACTTGATGTATGTATTTCTTTTATTTTGGGGGGGGGGAATGGATGTATTGCTTTGGTAGAGGTGGTGTGATATAGTGGATAGAGCACTAGACTTGACTTCAGAAAGACCTGGGTTCCAATCCTGCCCCAGACACTGTCTAGCTTAGTTGTATAAACCTGAATAAATCATTTAACTACTTTCAATCTCACTTTTCTACTCTACTAAATGGGAGAAATGGTACCACTTATCTCACTGGGTTGCTATAGAAATCAAATGAGAGAACACCAGTCAGTCAAACAACCAAGTATTCATGAAGCACCTACTATGTGCTGGACCCTGTGCTGGACACTGGGGATACAGGTACAAAGGATAAAGCCACCCTTGTGAACATAGAGTGCTGTGTAAATGTCAGTTACTATTACAGTTTATTGTTTTGAATGAGGCTCATTTCTTATAAAGGGCATTTCTTAACCAAGGTCTCACTTTGCTTATGTTTTATAAAGATTCTATGAACTTGGTTTTATAAAAACTTAAACAGCTGGGTCCTAAGCTTTATCCTAGCTCTCTGTTATTGCTTCCTGGTGAGGGCCCACCCCACTACTCCATGGTGCCAGCCAGCTGTGGGAATCACAACCTACCAGGGAGAGCAAGCATAGGATCATAGGCTGAGAGGTGAAAAGACCCTCAGAGGCTCATCTAGTCAGTCCAGCACCTTCATTTTATAGCTAAGAAGCCTGAGGCCAGGCTTGCCTATAGTCCCCAGACTCCTAGTACAATGCTCATATAATTATACTTCACCATTTTGATTTTGTACAGGGAGAGATCTTAAAATAATAATAATAATAATAATAATAAGAAGAAGAAGAAGAAGAAGAAGAAGAAGAAGAAGAAGAAAAAGAAGAAGAAAAGAAGCAATCAATCCTTAAACCTGCATTAAAATTCAAGCAAAAGTCTCTCCATGCTGAGTGCTTTTATTGATCAAAAAGCAGTTGGTAACATGAGCTGACCAGAGTATTATGCTTCTGCTCACTTTTAATCAGGGTGTTGAAGTCTGAGGCTACCAAAACACCAAGATCATCAGATGGGTCTGTAAATTAACCAGTCCATTCAGGGAAGAAAAAGGCAGTGGTGGGATGGAATTGATTGAACTGATAGCCCTCTGTAGGAACATCTTTAGAGCTGAATTGGTGGATAGGATGACAGATTTAGAGCTGGAAGGGCCCTTGAAAGTCATCCAGTCCAACCGCCTCATTTTACAGAAAAGAATACTGAGGCCCAGGGAGAGAAAGGGACTTGGCCAAGGTCACACGGCTTAAAAGTTAGTTCCCTGCCTAGATAGACTTCTGGGCGCAAGTCAGCCCTTCAGATTCTTTCCGACAGCTGGGATTTCCTGTGAGGCTCTCTTTTTTTCCAGGTTAGACCTCTCAATTTCCTTCAATTGATCCTCCCAAGGCCCTTTACTTTCCTTCATTCCCTACTCTCTGGTCGTCTCCTTGACAACTCAAGTTTTGGAACCTTGGTCCATGATTGAATCAATTGTGACATTGTTCCTGGCTGGGTATGTTCATCTATTGCCTGTGGCCCTACTCACCATCTTTTTTCATCTTTGCCAGTCTGCTGGGTATGTGGTGAAACCTCAGAGGTATTTTGATTTACATTTCTATTATTAGTGATTTGGAATAGTCTTTATGATGGTTTTCAGTTCTTCTCTTAAGGATTGTGCATTCCTATCCTTTGACCACTTATTCTTTGGCAAATGGATCTTGTTCTTATATATTTGTGTTAACTCATTATCTTTCTATTTTTAACTAGTTCTAAATAGTTTTGATGATTACTTCTTTATATTATGATGCTATTCTTACTTTCTTCCTTTTTTAAAAAAGTGATGTCCCTTAACATTTTAGACCATTGTTTCACTGAATGAACATTGTTATTAGTTTATCTACCTCTATAAAGTATCCCCTCAGTATTTTTGTTGATTTAACACTAAATCTCTAAACTTGTTTAGATGTATCATTTTTTTTATTTTATTGGCATTGTCCAGTGGATTGAATATAAACAATGACTATTACTCCAAATGATAAATGTATTTATCTAAATATTGAATGTGATAGTAGATTGACTCCCAGATATTTGTGCATTTTGTAGTTACCTTTATAGGATTTCCCTTTCTTTTATTTGGATTTTGTTGTTGCTTTACAGAAACGATGGTGATTTTGAGGGTTTGCTTTGTATCCTGCTACTTTACTGAGGGCATTGTACCAAGTAGTTACTTTACAGATTCTCTGAGTTATTCTAAGTAAACCATTACAATGTCTGAAAATAGGGGTAATTTTGTCTCTTTATTGCCAATGTTTATGCCTTTAATTTCTTTCTTTTATTTTATTGAAATCATTTGCATTTGCAGAACCAGGTCAAATAATAATGAGGAGAGGGGGATATCCTTGCCTTTTACCCTTTTGTGTTTATTGCAAAAGTTTCTTATGTTTCCTCAGTGCAAATAATGCCAGCTTTGGGTCTTGTATATGTATACTTTTTCATAATAGTAAAAATGATCCCCTGATGCCTATATTTTGTAGGGTTTCTAACATACATGAGTATTGTACTGTGACAAAAGGTTTTTCTACATTTATTGATCTGTGTGTTTTAGGGTATTTTTTTCTTTTTGATATCAAAAATGATATTATTTTTCCAATGTTGAATCATCCTTGCATATCTGTTATAAATCCACCTTGGTTATAATGAATATTTTTTGTAATCCTTTCTTACATCACTTTTAGAAGTATCAATTCATGAAGGAAAAAAAAAACACTGAATGGGAGCAATGAATACGTGTCTCAAGTTATGAGGCCAGTCCTACATCCCACCCTTATCATAATCATTTGCTACTTTGAAGGCCCTGTTATCCCATCTCTGGTTCTGTGTACCCCTTGCCACCCTAAGTATTGGCTTATTTTCAGGGTTCACCATCCATTTTCCAGGGAAGAAAGTCCTGGGAAGTCAACCTACCTATCTTGGTGATCATGGTCTCCAAATGTGCAAGTTTTCACCAGCTGAAACCCATTGTAAGTGTAGTAGGCCTTTGGAGACAGGTTTCTGCAGGCAGGGAGCCTGGGTGTGGGAATTTCTGGGAAATGTAGTTCTCAAGTTGTTGCTTCCTGTCCTGGGAGGGACCTTGAGGTTATGGTGAGCGTTGAATGGAGTAAGTACTGCCCAGCAACAAATGGTTGGAATGTGGGGCTTTGGTTTGGGGTTTTGTAAGGAGAGAAAGATTGCACGTGCCAGTCAAGCAAAAAGGCCGGAATGGAGGCTAGATCTGGGCACTGTCCTTGACTGCTGTCTCCATCCAAACAGGAGGAAGGCGGATGGAAAGAACGGACTGAGGCTTGGGGCCCATCTCTCCTGGAGACCTAAGATAATGAAGTGCTTTGCCTTCCCTCCTGTCTCTCCTTCTGGCCACAGACAACAGCTGTTTACTCCAGCGTTTCTCTGTTCTTGTAAGTTTGTTCGTAATTCCTGATTTAATTAGCACTTTAAAGCCGGCTCACTCTAGCTCTAAAGTGATAACAGATAATAACTGCTTCTGTGCATATTTCATTCTTTGGTAACGGGGTAGGGGAAGAGTGGCAGAGGAGAGACAGTGACTTACCCGTATATGGAGAGAGGCAGAGGGGTCAACTCTTTGTTTGAAATGTGAGGATTCTATCCTAAATGGGCCTCAGAGAAAATGAGAGAAAGTATCAGTGTTTGGGATTTATTGATTTTCTTCCTAAATATCTCTTAGCAGCTCAAAGTGTACCAGGGTTTTTTGCCCTTGGGGCTAAGGTGAGTCAGTTGCCATGGCTGTGTAGGTGGAGGTTGAGGCCTGTGTCTCTCTTGTTTTCCCTCTTCTCCAAAAGCCAGCACAGAGAAAACTCTGAAGGGGTGGAGTCGAGGGCTATGACTCCATAGGACCTGCCCGATGGTAGAAGAAAAGAAGTGGCCAGGTCTGGCGGGTACCATCCAACTTCCCTCTCCAAACCAGCACAGCACAAAGGTGACATGAGGACCCAGTCCTTACCATGCGCATACACCTCTCCGCTCATGGGAATGTTTTAGTGGCACCTTAGGAAGCAGCTAGGTGGCTCAGTGAATAGAGCGCTGGGCCTGGAGTCAGGATAGACCTGAGTTCAAATCCAACCTCAACGTTCTCTACTTGCCTTAATTGGAAGGAAGGAAGGAAGGAAGGAAGGAAGGAAGGAAGGGAGGGAGGGAGGGAGGGAGGAAGGAAGGAGAGAGAGAGAGAGAGAGAGAGAGAGAGAGAGAGAGAGAGAGAGAGAGAGAGAGAGGAAGGAAGGAAGGAAGGAAGAAAGAAAGAAAGAAGAAAGAAAGAAAGAAAGAAAGAAAGAAAGAAAGAAAAAAGAAAGAAAGAAAGAAAGAAAGAAAGAAAGAAAGAAAGAAATCCATGGATAGTATTGGTGTTCTATGGTGCACAGGGTCACAAGGAGTCAGAGTATACTGAATGAGCACAGCATAGGAGAGCTGAAGAGGTCATCCACCAGGAGCATGTAGAGAGAACAGTGAAGAAGGCCTAAATCATATAATTAGGCCTGTGCAAGGTATTTCTTAACATAGAATGTAAGCTTCTTGAGGGAAAGGGCTGTTTCATTTTTGTCTTCATATACCCAGCATGAGTTCGGTGCCTGGAATATAGTCAATGCTTAAGAAGTACTTGCTTGCTTGACATGTGGTAGCAGACTACTATTTCTACCAAATTGCTTTCCAACTTTCCCAGCAGCTCTGGTCCGAGAGAACCCTCCTTCCTTCAGTAGCACATGGGCCTGAGTTGATGCTTCTATTTCTTGCTTATGTTGTCTGTAATCATGATATGTTTTTATTTTTTAACTAGCACCAAGTAGTTATGATGACTAATGCTTTATGATATAATTTTGAGATTTGGTAATGCAAGGTGCCCTTCGTTCCCTTTTAACCTCAATTATTTATTTCCCTCAGCATTTGTTTTCTTTTTTCTTTTTTTGGCTAAGCAATGGGGTTAAGTGACTTGCCCAGGGTCACACAGCTAGTAAGTGTTATGTGTCTGAGGCTGGATTTGAACTCAGGTCCTCCTGTATCCAGGGCCAGTGCTCTATCCACTGTGCCACCTAGTTGCCCTTCCCTTAGCATTCTTGACCTTTTATTTCCCCAAGTGAATTTTATTATTTTGTCTCCATAAAATATAACCTTTAGTAGTTGCATTGGTAAAGTACTAAATCTGTAGATTTATTCAGTTAGTATTGTCATTTTGGGCAGCTAGGTGGTACAGTGGATAGAGTGCGGATCCTGGAGTTAAGAAGTTGAACTCTTTGTGAATTCAAATCCTGTCTCAGAAATTTACTAGCTGTGTGGCTCTGGGCAAGTCACCAAACCTGTTTGCTTCAGTTCTCATTTGTAAAATGAGCGCAAACCACTCCAGTATCTTTGCCAAGAAAGCCTTAAAAGGGCTCATGAAGAGTCAGACATGACTGAATTACAACATTGTCATTTTTATTGTATTGCTACAGCTCAGCCATGAATATTAAATATCTTTGCAATTATCTAGGTCTTCCTTTATTTCTATGTAAGTCCAAAATGTGTCATAGCATGTGCTAGCACCCAGCAACATGGTATAGTAGAAAAAACAATGAATGTAGAGTCAAAAGACTTTGTTTCAAATTTTATATTTGTATCCTAGCACTTAGCACACTGCCTGTCACATTGTAGCCACTTAATAAATGTTGACTGACTAACTAACTGATTGACTGACTGACCTGACATTTTTACTACCTATATGACCCTGAGCAAGTCATTCTAGGTATATGTCGTCTTCTAGAAAACGAGGGGAATAGTAGATGACATAACATCTGGGATTATTTCCAGCTCTAAATCTTGAGGAAGTATTTTGTTAGTTACTTTGAGTGGAATTTCTTTTTCTGTCATTTCTTCCTCATTTTTATGTATAATATGCAGAAATACTGGTTATTTAAATGTGCTTGGTATCCCAGTACTTTACCCAACCTATTATCATAGTATTTAATTTCCTTGCTGATTACCTAGGATTTTCTAAGAAAATGCTCCTATCATCTCTCTGCTTCCTCTTTGCTAATATTTCTTGCTTTAATTTCTCTTTTGTCTTATTGCTTTGCGTAATGTTTCTAGTACTATGTGAAATCACAGCGTAGAAAGGAGACATACTTGCCTTGCCTCTACATTTACTGGGAAAGCTTCCAGCATTTCTGTACCGGGGAAAAAAATGCTGGCTCTTTCCATCAGATATATGCCTTTGATCTTATTGATGAAGGGTCCTTCATGATTATGCTTTTTAGGATTTTCAACACAAACAAGTGCTATGTTTTGTATAAGATTTTTTTAAATTTCTTGCTATAACCAGTCAACATCCATTTATTAAGTGCTTGCCATCTGCCAGGCACTGTGCTAAGCTCTGGGGATACAAAGAAAGACAAAAATACAGCCCTTTCTTTGAAGGAGCTCATAGTGTAATTGGGGAGACACCATGTAAACAACTGTGTAAGTATAGAAGCTGATCTCAGAGATAAGGCATTAGCAGTGAGAGGGCCCAGGAAAGGCCTCCCTCAGAAGGTAGGATTTGACCTGAGTCTTGAAGGAGGCCAGGGAATCCAAGAAGTGAGGAGAGAACATTCCAGGCTTAGGGGTCAGTCAATGAAAGGTGCAGAGTTGGGAGATGAATCATTCAATGAGTAAACATTTTTAAATACCTGCCATGTGCCAGGCACTGTGTTAAGCACAGAAATGGAGTGATGGAGTGCTGCAAGGAGCAGCACAAAGGCCAGTCACTGGATCATAGAATATGCAGAGGGGAGTAAATTATAAGAAGATTGGAAATGTAGGAAGGAGTAGATTGTAAAGGGCTTTAAAAGCCAGAAAGATTGAGTCTATTTAATTGTAAGGGTAATTGGGAGCCAGTGAAGATTATTGAATAAAGTGCTGATGTGATCAGATTGGCACTTTAGAAAGTCACTTTGACACCTGAGTGAATGAGGGACTCAGGGAGATCAGCCAGAAGGCCATGCCATAGTGTAAGAGTGAGGTGATGCAAGTCTATTCCTGGTGGAGAGAAAAGGACATATATGAGCCATGGTGGGAAGGTCAAAGGGACAAGACATATTGAATGTGGGTAGTGAGCTTGAAAGTGGAGTCAGGAATGTCAGCAAGATTGTAGGTCTGGGGGACTAGGAGATTGTGGTACCCTTCACATTAAGAGGGAGTTTTAGAAGCAGGGAAGGTTTGGGGGACGAGATCATGAGTTCAGTTTTGAACATGTTGAGTTTGAGATGCTTACAGAACATCCAATATTTATGTGGTTTTTGTTTGGGGTAATTATATAATTAATTATGCTAATACTTTCCTAATGTTGGCCATTCCTACATCTCTGCTATGTATACAGTTTGATTATAGTGCATACTTTATGTACATATCAGATATCTATTTTAACTCTTGATTTTGTTCTAAGATTCTTACTTTCTCATGGAATCATTGATTTCTGATTGGCCTATTCTGATTTTCAGGGAATCCATTTTTGGGGTAAAGTTTGTCGCTTTCTCTTCTAAGCTATTTATTCTTCTTCCAATTCTTTCATCCAAAGCATAAAAAAAATTAATTTCTGGCTTTATTTGTCTTAAGCATTCATGTAGTCCTTTGGGAAAACCCCTTTTTCCTTTGAGGTATTATGCTTACAGGTGTTATAGAGTTATTCCCTCCTTCTTTATATGTGGGATAAGGCGGGGCACATAGTTATAGATTTGTAATGCTATTTGATACTGGTCACTGTTTCTTTGATTTCCTTCTCTCTCCAGCGTTAGGTCTTCCCTTGGGGCTTTGTGTCAGGGTCAGGCTCTCCCCCATACTATGTTTTTGGGTGGGCCCATTAGCCCTGCTTGGCCTCATCCTGGGTATACAATGAGGAAGATCCTAGATTCAAAGCTACAAAAAACCTCATGGCCCATCTAGTCTAAGCCTCTCAGTAACAAAACCCAGTGCCCAGAGTAGGGGTTGGCAAACTAGGGCCCTGCAGGCCAAACCTGGCCTGTCACCCGATTTGTATAGAGCTTGAGCTAAGAATGGGTTTGTTTTATTTTTGGTTTTTGGTTTAGTTTTTTTTTTAATTAAAATAAAGTTTTGTTGTATTTTAAAACATAAAAACCATCCTTAATTCTTGGGCAGTACAGAACCAGGTGGCAGGCTACATTTGGCCCACAGACCATAGTTTGCCAGCCTCTGCCCCAGAGTGGTCAATGACTCAATCAGAGTCTGGCAAGCAGAAAATATGAGAGAGCTCTGGCTCAAAACCAAGGCCACCCATACCGCACGTCCATGGCTCTTTGAACTAGACTGTGCTATTATTTGGTCACGCATACATATGTATGTGAGGATGTATATTCATATAGACACAACACAACAAATACATATGTATACATGCACCTACTCATGTATGCACAAATATATTGTGCGCATGTGTGGATGCATGGATTTGTACATGTGTCTACATGTGTGTGAACATCCATGCATCGGATTTCAGTGCCAACAGTCGCGCAGGCAATAAGTGATTTTATTCAATCCAGGTCCAATCAATTCAGTATTATTTGATCCAAATCCAGGTCCTCTGACTTTGGATAAAGAACCCTTTCTAGTGTACCAGCTCTATTATACATTGATGCATAGACATACACATATATGCATATGTCCTCATGTCCACATGCACATTCATACACACGCACGAATGTGCATGTTTTCTCATCTCTTTGGAGATGATACAAGTCACTGCTTGCCCATCTTCTCTTCCAAACTTTTGCTTCCTAACCCTTCTCCGCTTGGGCTGTGTGTTTGGCCTCCTTTCCCAGGTTCCCTGTCAGAAGGGGCTCATTGCTCTGAGCAGCCTTGGAAAACAAATGACAAAAAGACTTAGCAACACATGCCCTCCCTTCCCGTCCCCCTGGACATATTTGACTGCATTTTATCCATTGAGAAAGTTAGATTGATTTTGATCATTCCAATTGCCCGTCAACCTTTGATCCATAGAAAATTCATTGCGCCATTCCTCAGAATCCTCAGCAGGAGGAGGGTGCTCGGAGAAGAACAGGGTTGCTGTTGGCAGGGCAGGGCAGCGCAGAGCAAGACATAGAGGGAGGAGGAGGAGGCGGGCTCCCTCATTCTTTGGGGTACGTGGCAGGTCAGTGGAAGTAGGGGCGAGGTTAGCCTTTGCCACTTCAACACAAGCCCCTCTGTAGAAAATAGTGTGGGGTAACGGGGGGAGGCAGCTCCATTTACAGGGCTTCTTCCCTCTCTCCTGGGAAATACAGGACACTAAGCCTCTTTGGGGCCTGACTCACCCTAACCCACTTCCCAACAACAGAACTCCTGTCTGTCCCAGGACCTTCCTAGCTCCCTGGCTGCCCTCCAAATGGATTTTTTCAGTTCTTAATTAGCATGGTACAGTGGACTAGAACTCCAGAGGACCTGGATTTGAATCCCAGCTTTGCCTGTCTCTGACCTTGGCTAGCCTCTTACACACTCTGAGTCCTCATTTCTTGATCTACAAAATGAGCAGGTCACTAGTGATGTCTAAGGTCCATCCTGTCTCTGTGTGAGGCCAGGAAGCTGCTGTTGCAGAATAAAGTATGTGCTGAACAAAGATCTGTTGGCCTGAAGCAATGTGATCCATTAGAAAGAACACTGGACTTGGAATCCTGGAGACATAGATATGAAGCTTGCCTCAGACACTGAAAATCTGTGACAACGATGTCTCAGAGCCCCGACTCTTTTGACTCTAAATTAGAGATCATAATAGTTATACTAACTACATCCTAATGACACTTTGTAGCCCTGAGAGCATGATGTTAACATGTTGTTTCCCATCTGACTCTTCTTACCTCTTTCAATGAGGTTCCTATAGAAAGGCTCCTGGGAAAAGGTCACCATCCTGCTCATTAATGTTCTCTGGCCTATTGCACAGATGCGTAAGATGACAGCTTTTTGTCATCGACTCAGAGTCCTAGGACATAAGGACATCCTCTGGGGGCTTGCTGAGATCATCTTCGCATCATTCCTGGAGCAGATGGGACAGCAGGGATGACAGATACCTTGCTAATCCTATCCTCACATCATGTTGTTTTCTTCCATTAGGGCTCCATATTTCAGGAGGTTTTGTTCCATATTGCTTGGAGTTGATGCGTATTTGCTATAATGATATCTGCTAAGAACATCCTTCCTGAACTTGTACACAGTGTTATGTCTAGGGGATTGTGGGCAGCAGTCCAGCCTGTGATAATGGTCCATTTCCAGCACAGTTTATCTGTAGAATCCTCAAGGATACCTTAAGGTCTGTATTTGTAAAAAGTGGGGCTCAGCTGTCGATAGTGAGCTTCTCATGGATCATTCTAGCCCCTAGGTTGTGTCTAACCAGGTATTCAGTAGGTATTCAATGTTTAGAGCTTGCAGTGATGTATCCCACCACACCTACCATTCCCTGGCATAGTCTACTTTGATCACCCTTCTAAAATTTTTGGTGGCAGTGACCTGGCAGTGAATGGCCACCATAACACCCTCCTTGTCTATTTCTTTAACTCTTGGAATCAGTTATATTCCACTCCCCAGCCAGTGGCGTCACTAAAGACCAGAATTTCAGTCTCATTACCAGGCCGTCAGAGTTACCAGAAGAGTCCCTGAACACATAAAGTCCCTGAACACATCACCCTTGCTGGCACTTTCCTACTTTGCCATTGCCCACCCCACCCCTCATGGCAGGGATGATGGGTTATAACTCAAAGGAATTGTCTGTATCTATAACTATCTATCTATCTGTATACATACACATACATACCAACCTTTCACTTTACTTTATATTGTTTACCATAAACCAAAAGGTATGTCACCTCAGAATATTCAGGTCAACCTCCACTCCTCTCCCCTATAAAGGTCTACATTCTGTGCTTGCATCTTAGATTAGCCACATCTATTATCTGAACCCTAAGTGATGGAGAAGCCCCTTCTGAAGAACATGGACGCCCTCAGCTCTGGCCTCTGCTCCTGCCCCTTGGTTGATTACTAGGCGGTTTCACTTATTTTTTAACTTGAAAACTTCAATTTATTCAACAGGCATTAGTTACATGCCTTCTCAGGGCCAAGCAGTATTAGGCTCCAGGAACATGCAGACACAGATGAAAACTGCCCCTGCCCCATCCTCAAGGAATTGAACATTCTAGTAGTGGGATGCAGCTGTATGCAGACAAGTCAACACAAGAAGATTTGGGGAGGGAGAGAGCTCAGACAACCTGGGGGTCAGGAAATACGTCCCCTGGGAGCTTGGATGCCGGACTAGAAGGGGCCATAGACGTGAAAAAACCATGTTTGGACTGCATGTTTCCATAGAGAGAATAGAAAAAAAGATTACAGATGAAGTGGTGACTCTCTTCTGTCCAGATTGTTTTTAAAGTATATTTTAAAGTAAGCATAACAGGATCGACCCTGCTCTCCTTGTTTCTATCCCCTTCAGATTTCCTTCTGCTCTCTTCTGTTAATTTTTAAATGTAAATTGGTCATTTTCTTTCTTTTCTTTCTATTTGTATTGCTATCCTTATCCCCTAAAACACACACACACATACACACACATACACACACACCCCTCTGCCTCCCCAAATAAATAGTCCTCCCTTATAACAAATAAGTATAAACCAAACAAAACAGTTTTGCACATCAGTCATGTCGGAAAATGCACATCTCATACAGCTGAGACACATCTTCGCTAAGGGGTGGAAGAGATATTTCATCATTATTAGTCTTCTGAACTTAGGATTGGTCACTCCATTGATTAGGGTTCTTGAATCTATCAAAGTGATTTTCCTCGGCATTATTAGGGTCATTATATAAATTATTTTGCTTCTGCTCACTTCAGGTTGCATCAGTTCATATGAGGCTTCCCAGGTTTTCCTTTCATCATTTCTCATAGCCCACTCATATCCCATTAAATCTTATGCCATAATTTGTTCAGCCATTCCCCAGCTGATAGACACTGGCTTTGTCTGCCCTTCTTTGCTACAACAAAAAGAGCTGCTATAAATATTTTTGTGTACATGGGTCCTTTTCTTTCATCTTTAATGTCTTTGGCAGCATCATTGGGCCCAAAAGCATGCACAGTTTAATGATTTAGGGCCTGTTGTTCCAAATGTTTTTCAGAATGGCTAGGCTGATTCGCAGCTCCTCACCCTCGATTTTTAGTAAGGCATTTGACAATATCTCTTATGTTATTCTTGTGGAAGAGCTGGGGAGATGTGGGCTTAATGATGGTGCAGTTAGGGCCTGAATAAAAGAATGAATGAGAAGCATTATTAGCTGCTTTCTATGTGCTGGCACTTCCTAAGTGCTGCAGATAAAAATTCCAAAGTGAGACAGTCCTTGTCCTCAAGCAGGGCATTCTAATGGAAGGAGATGACACGTCTAGGGGGTTGGTAGCCAGGGAAGGGGTTTTATTCAGGGAAGTCACAGGGATGGTGAATAGAGGAGGCAATGGATACATCCTTTCTAGAAGCAGTGACAGTATTGATTTGATTCTGGTTCCACGGAGCAAAGAGGTAGAAGGGGTGGGATGGAGCTGCATGGTGCAGGCTATAGCAGGACAGGGATGTAATGCATGTCTTCAGTGCTCTGAGGATGGCTAGACATAGTGGGCTATGTGGTCCAAAGCTCCAGACCTTAGTGCATTCATTCCCCCAGGGCCTGGTCTCTGGAGATTGGGGCGGGGGGGGGTGGAGAGGAAGGAGGTCCAGAGGGTGTGGCTACAGGGCAGACATCCAGAAGATATTCAAGGTTAATGGATGATCTGATATGAAGGAACATGTAGAGAAATGTCGATGAAAGGATCAAAGATGCGGCTCTGTTTTAAGCACTTGAGAATAGGTTAAAGGAGATCCCTGTTGGGCTTGGAAATGATTTTGCTCAAAACTGTCTTGGAGAAAGCTGGATTCACAAAGGCAAATTCAGAGCTGATTAAGTGGAGCCAAAAAATTCCCATAAACAGCTTTGTGTTGTCATCGGAAGAGGTCTACAGCTGAGTGCTTCAGGGCTCTGTGCCGGGCACCGGGCTGCTTAGCGTCTTTATCAGCAACTAGGACAAAGTTGCAGTGGGCTGAAAGCTAAGAGGGAGAACTCGTTTGTTGGATGCCACAGGCATGATCCATTCTTTCACTTGATTCCCTCAATAGTCTCATTTTGTGGCAAAGGAAACAGAGTTGTAAAGAGATATAAAGTGACTTACTACAGGTCACACAGCTCATTCATGGTGGATGTGAGATTTGAACCCAGCTCCCTCTGACCTATGAGTCCAGAGTTCTAGCCACTACTCTGTTCGCTCTGTGCAAATCCAAAGATGGAGACATATTTTCATGAGGCGATGGGACCCAGCCAGGCATAGGGAATGGGAAGCTCTCTTGATTTCACTTTAAATTGTATTTTGTAAGTTCACACAAGTAATAATAAACTATAATTAGACTTTTTGGTGCATGACTCTCAAAGACTGTTCACTCATAAATACTTCCAGCACACCACTCAGCATGTACAAAATAGTTCAATATTCATTAGGATGCAAAAGCCAAAGTATCGGACTTAGTTAATGCCTTTGAGCGTATTTTTAATCTGCCAGAGTGTGCAGCTCACCATCGAACTAGCAAACGAGTTGGTAATGCAGATTTCTGGATCAGAAAGCCCAGTCACAAAGATGTACTTTTTCGAATCTTAAAAGTCAGTTACATACTTTTGCCAGCAGTCCAGAGAAACACCAACATGTTTTAAAATAGATGTAACTGGGATTGTGAGCTGAAGAAATAATGAAAACGTAAGCAATTTCTGCTACTTCTTGGAATGTACCAGCTGGAAAACCTGGATACATGTAGACACTAGAGGGCTCAAATGGATGACCAAGTAGGATGGCGGAGTCCAAAGAACACGGCAGTCCCAGGAGTGGGAGGCCTGCTTGAGCCAGTCACTAGCTGGGTGGCCTTGGGTAATCTGCTTCTCCTCTCTGGGCCTCCAGCCCTCCCTCTATGTAGTGAGGGGGTGGAAGGAGTTGAGACTCTCCCTTCTGGTGCCGTCCAACTCTTGCATTCTCTGATTCTTTGAAGGTAAGATCCAAGCTGATGAGAGATTGCAAAGCAAGAAATTCCCATAGCATCAATTCTAGTTGTAAGCTATTTGGGCATTCTTCCAATGTGAAATTCTGCCTGTCGGAACATTTGAAATCAGTGAATATTAAACATCCCTCCTCACCCTACGCGCCCCTCCTCCTTCCAGAAGTAAAAAGCTAGGTGATAATGCTGGCCCAAAAGAAGTGAAAGGGGAACAGAAGATGCCCCCGCCTTTTGTCAGTTCTCAGAGGGACCCCAGTGACCGTCTGGTCCACCCATGTCTACAAAGCAACCCCTGCTGCAGCCTACCTGACCGAAAGGCCTCCCGATTCTGCTTGAGGATGATATCCAGTGAAGGCAACCCCCCCACCTCCTGAGGAAGCCCATTCAGCTTAGGAACAACTCGAGTCGTCTGGAGGCGTCTGCAAGCTTTTCTGGCATCAAACTTACATTTCGCTTCTTTGCAACTCCTCCCTCTCCCCCAACCCCTCGTGCTCCTGGGCCTTCCCTCTGTGGCCAGACAGAACAATCTGAATCCCCACTACACATGACAGGCCAGCTCTCGCGTCCCCCTTCCATCTTCTCTTCTCCAGGCAAACATATCCCCAGTTCTTTTAATCCAGGGTTCCTTAACCTTTTTTCACTCACTACCCCTTCAACGCTTCTTAAACTGTGGGCCACCTCATAGGGGGTCGCAGCCCACAGATTAAGAAGCTATGAACTGTACTGAAGGTCTTTCACAATTCTGGCAGCCCTCCTCTGGATAGGCTCCTCAGCTTCCCCTGAGGACATGCCATATCCCCCCTGCCGCCACCACTGGAATGTAAGCTCCCTGAGGGAGCTCCTGATTATTATCACAGGCTAATAACTACAATGCCAGGCACTTGAGGCAAGGAGCAGTTTTGCTTTGGACCTTGGATCCCCAGTGTTGAGAATAGCACCATTTTCGCTACAGAGTAGCTGCTAAAGCATATCTGTTGAATTGAATCAAAGTCCAATTTTTACAAAGGGACAGCTCAAATGGAAATGTTTTCTTCTATAAGATAACTTTTCTCTCCACAGAAAGTTATCTTAACCAGAGATCCCAATCCCCCAATCAGCCCTCAGCTTTCATGCTGCCACTGGTTTTGTAAACAGTTTTGATTGTGCTATTAGAAGCCCTTCGTATTTGGAATGGTGTAGCAGTTCAAGTCCACAGGGATGTGTGAAGGGAAAGGAACCAGAAACTGGACCATCCCCCTCCTTGGCAGGGGCTTACAAGCCCTTTGGCCACTGGTTGCACAAAATGGAATTTGAATGTCCTTTCGGTCATGGGAATAGCAAGCACTGGGTGGCCTGGATCACTGGGTAGACTGGATCACTGGCTGGCCTGGATCACTGGCAAATTTGTTATAATTCAACTCCGAGAGCCCTGGGCTAGACAGTGTCCAGGGTGGGAATTTAAACCTTTGTCAGTTTCCATCTGAGTCTCTTTTGTTCTAGGTCTTTTACAGTTTCTTGCTATAAACTGAGAGCTTGCTAACTCTAAGCTCAGTCAAAGAAAAGTGCTGCTTCGATCCAAAGGGAAGGAGGAAGGTTGGCCTGAAAATGAAGGTGAAAAAGTAAGCTGGCACAGAAACGGTCAGTTTGCAGAGACCTGATCTTAAAGGGGCATTTGGATGTTCTGAGTATAGCGAGCAATGCCTTACTCTTTCTTTCTGCACAGCTAGAGTTGATGAAGAAGGAGCAGTGGGACTGGGCCAGAGCTTCCAGTTACTGAAGCATTAGATTTAAAATGGAGTACATACAGGGCCTAGAAAGGCAATTGAAAACCCTTTAATGGGTCTAACACCCTGAACAGGATGGATGAACCCCTTGCAGCTGTGATTCAGGGAAAGGCTATAGAAGGAGGTGAAACAGAATCTCCCCGAGTTGGAGTAAGCTGTCATCAATAATAGTTCATCTTGAGGGAGAAATACCAAATTGTACCTAGCTCATTTACGTTACTTATTAATGTTGCTGTGATTAGCCGTTTAGCTCTGTATGTGTGTATGTTAAAAAAAAAAAAAGAAGTCTGCCAAATTCACGGTTCTAATCAGGATGTCACGTCAACATCCCTGTGGCTTAATCCCAAACAAGGGACTGAACAGCACCAGCTGGCAACTTGCCCACCGAGGGCAATGTACCTAGGAAGAAACAAATCTCCTACAGACTGAACTTGCAAACCTAAGTATACACATTTCAGGCATTGAAATCAGCCCTTTCCTGGAAATGCCACTGCTATGATAGGTAATAACTTATAGTGGCCTAATAAAGGCAAAGAACGAATGATATACTGGCTCTAGCAAAGGCTCTGACGATCAACCGAGACATGATTCAGGCCTGTGCCCATCCCCCCAAACCACCCTGCCTAGAGAGGGCCATTCTACCCATTCTGCAGAGGGGCAGGCAAAGGGATCCCCTTCTTCCTTGGCTGCTGACCAAATCCTCCCTTTGTCACTGAAACCCCACCTGGCATTTGACATTTCTCAAGTGTGCAGGTGCTGGTGATGTCCTGAGGACCCTTCATGGTGAAAAGCACTAGACACATCCCCACAGATCTAGAAAGAACCTGAGAGCTCATCGAGTCCAATGCTTCCATTTTACAGATGAGGCTCAGTGAGGTTAAATGACTTGCTCAGGATCATACAGGTGGTGGGTGTCAGAGGCAGGACTCAAAACCAGGTTTGCTGCCTCCAGAGCTAAGGCTCTTTCCACTGTCCCCTCCTGTCTCTATGGCGTCTCCTGGGTCCATTTCCTTCCCTGGCTATCTCCAGTGCCTCCCAATGAGGACTTTCCTGATTCCCCCCATGCCTTCTCCCAAATTACTTTTGTGGGTTTATGTTCCTCAAGCAGACTTTATATCTCCAGTGCCCAGTGCTGTGTCTGGCAAATAGCAGGCCACGTCAAATGAATGGCATTTCTGTAGCACTTTAGTGAATACAAAGCACTTGACATCATCTCATTTGAGCTTCACAGCATCCCAGTGAGGGATGTAATCTAAGCAACATCACCCCATTGTACAAATTGGAAACCTGAGGCTCAGAGAGTAGATGGTATTTCCCCATGGTCATACCATGATTCAGTGGCAGGGACAAGGTTCAAGCCCAGGTCTTCCTGACTTCAAATCTGTTTGGCTATCCACTATGCCACCTTGCTTCTCCCCACAAAACGGTATAGCTGTGTGTAGACAAAAACTAAAACCCATTTCACACCTACTCCCACTAGAGCTGGTCTGTACTGTAAGGCAAAATGCCATTACAATGACACACCTTTAGAGGGGTCTTTGATAGTTCTTCCATAGTACCAGAATTTTGTTCTTAAAACTGGTCTCCCTGCTTCTAGTTCCTCCCCTCCCCCATCCAACCTCCACTGTTCAGTCATTTCGGTCGTGTCTGACTCTTTGTGACCCCATGTGGGATTTTTTTTTTGCAAAGACACTGCAGTAGTTTGCCATTTCACAGATGAGGAAACTGAGGCAAACGGGGTGAAGTACCTTGCCCAGGGTCACACAGCTAAGTAAGTGTATGAAGCCAGATTTAAACTCAGAGAAATGAGTCCTCCTGATTCCAGGCCTGACACTCTGTCTGCTGTAGTGCCACCAAAATGGCATGCCAAAAAAACAGATCTGAGGATGGCACCGCTCCCTCCTCTATCATCCGCTCAAACATCTTCGATAGGTCCTCAAGATAAAACACAAAACTGTTGTTCCAGCATTTAAAGCCCTTCCCCATCTGGCTCGCGTGTCCCTTTCCAACCTCATTTCATATTACTCTTTTTCATGCACACTCACTGGCCTGATAGCTATTCTCAGTCATGACATTCCATCTCCCTCCTCCTTCCCTTTGCCCTGCACCTCTAGAACATTCAATCAAGCTCCCAGATCTTTTTTTCCGGATAACTGTTGTTGACATGTGCTATCCCTTATCTTTGGGGGGTTTATTTTTTGTACTTGAGCACAAGACTTTACATTTATTCTTAATGGATCCTGACTTTGTTGTCTCATGTGTTAGCTATCCCTCTCAGCTTTGTGTCTGTCTGATAAAAAATATGACAGAACACGGACCAAGCACAGACCCCTGTGACGTTCCAGTGGAGACATTGAGCCATTAACACTCATTCTGGGAATCTGGCTACCCAACCAATTATAAATCTATCTGATTATATTACAGCCTCATCCATATCTCTCTGACTTTTCCATGAGAATAGGATGAGATACTTTATAAGGTTTGCTAAAATCTAGATTAAACAATATGCCCCACATTTTCCTCATCTCCTACTTTAGTACTCCCGTAAAGAACAGGAATGAGGTTCATCACGAGCTATTCTTGAGAAAGCTGTGCTGGCACTCGGTAATCACTTCCCTTTCTAAATGTTGACCAACCGTCCCTTTAATAGTCCATTCTGTAATTTGTCTAGGAATTGAATTCCAGCTTACTGGCCTATAATTTTCAGACTCTGTTCTCTTTCCTTTTTTGAAAATGGAGATAGTGTTTTTCCCATCTCCCATCTTGTGGTACCTCTCCCATTTTCCAAGATCTTTCAAACATCACAGATATCGTTCAGTTCTTTCAGGACCCAAGAATGTAGTTCATCTGGGCCTAGTGAATAGAATTCATCAGGGGCCCCTAGCTGTTCTCTTATTGGTTCCTTGCTTCTCTTGAGCATCAGCTTTCTGTCAGTCATTTTTGTTCTGTCCTTTCCAATGTGAGAGTCATTCTCCTTGGCCAAGAAAAGAGAAACACAATAAGAGTTGAGCAGCCATCTCTGCCTTCTGTCTGTTCTCAGTTACCTTCTTCCCATGTACCCCAAGCAAAGGTGCTATACCTTCTTTGAGCTTCCTTTTTCTCCCAATATAGCTTTAAAAAGTTTTTTGAAATGCTTGTTCTATTAGCCTGAGATTGCCTTGTCACCTGCAGCATATTGTGAGGCTGAACATTTCTCAATTACAGACTTATGCCATGTTCTTATATTCGTCCTCAGTTGCCTGGCCTTGTTTTATCTTCACAATAGTTCTTCTTAAAATATTTTTTTCCAATCACTTATCAAAAGAATTTTTAGCATTTGGGTTTTTTTACATTTTTGAGTTCCAAATTTTCTCCCTCCCTGCTAGCCTACTCTCCTCCCTAAGATAGCAAGCAATTTGATACAGGGTATACATGAGCATAGATATTCTATATATGCAAAACATATTTCCATATTGGTCCTGTTGGGAAAGAAAACAGAGACCAAAAAAAAAAAAAAACCACACACACACACAAAAACAAAGTAAAAAATAGTATGCTTAGATCTGCATTCACATTCCATCAGTTTTTCCTCTGACAGTAGATAGCATTTTTCATCATGAGTCCTTTGGAATTGTCTTGGATCTTTTATTACTGAGAAGAGCTAAGTCATTCACAGTTAATCATCAAACAGTATTGCTGTTACTGTGTCCAATGTTCTCCTGGTTCTGCTCACTCCACTTTGTGTCAGTTCATGTAAATCTTTCCAGGTTTTTCAGAAAGTATCCTGATAATCATTTCTTATACCACAGCTTGTTCAACCATTGCTCAATGGATGGGCATCCCCTCAATTTCCTATTCTTTGACACCACAAAAAGAGCTGCTATAAATAATTGTGTACATATAGGTCCTTTTCCATTTTTTTTTTCATCTCTTTGGGATACAAACCTAGTAGTGGTGTTGCTGGGTCAAAGGATATACACAGTTATAGCACTTTGGGCATAGTTCCAAATTGCTCTCCAGAATGGTTCAATCAGTTCGCAGCTCTACCAACAGTGCCTTAGTATCCCAATTTTCTCATAAGAATATTTCTTTGTTAAATTGGAGTTGACTAGTGAGTTCCTGTGTATCTGAAATAGGCTCTGACCTAGACAAATCCAATTTTCCCTCCTCACTGGAATTTTACAGATGACCCTGTACCCCAAATATGAGGGCACTAGTAGAATTCAGTTGTTATTGCTGGCTTAAGCCTGGATTTCAGGAGCTCCAATTCTATCATTTCATCTGGTAAGAGATGACTCTTCTTCCCTAGGGTCATATATCGTAGATTTAGAGCAAGAAGGGGCAGGCCAGATCAGGCCTCCTCATTTTACAGAGGACAGAGTTGGGGAGTAGAGGAAAAGTCTATGAGCCAGGTATTGAATTCTTTCAGAAAGAAGGGGAAAAAATTTGGAGACTGCTGGATGACTATGGCAAAGAAGGCTGCAGTGAACTTTAAAGGGAGAAATTACTTTCCATTATTCTGTAGATATCTCTCATTTACTTATGCAAATTAGATAGATATGGAATCTTCCACTCCAGTAGAATATAAGAGCCTCAAGGGCAGGGATTGCTTTGTTTTTGTCTGTGTCCCTAGCACTTAGCACAGCACTGAGGGCATCATAGGCATTTAATAAATGTATTTCAAATACATGGGTTTAAAAAATACAGATAAGGAAACTGAGGCCCAGAGAGGTGGTAATGATGTGCCCAAATTCACACAAGCCCTAAGCAGCAAAGCTGTGATTCAAACTCAGGCTTTCAAATTCCAAATCTCATAGGCCTTTCATCACAGTATCAGCTCCCTTCCTCCAATGGGACAACTTCCCCCCTTTCATCTCAAAACAAATATGGAAATTAGCCCCTGGGTCATAAGTGTGGCAGGACGAGATCTTGTTTTTCATTCCCCAGCCTGTCCGCCCTCTCTCAGGCAAAAAGGAGTCCATTTTAGCAGGTGCCTTTCCCAAGAGTTCTCTGATCCCAGGCAGTCCGATACAGCCGATCTTCCTGGCACTGGTGGATGTGTGATCAGTCCCTTGCAGCAGTGGAAAGAAAATTTAACTTAGGGTCAGAGAACCTGAGTCCAGACCCTGGCTATGCTGCCCACTTGCTTGGACAAGGGCTTTCCTCTCCCAGGGCACTCAGTTTCTTCCTCTGTAAAAGGAGGGGATTAGACTACATGGACTAGATAATCTCTAAAGACCTTTGCAGCTGGGACATTCTGTGATTTTGTGATGATTGGTAGATCTCATAGGTGTTATATCAGTTTTTCCAGATGAAAGTATAATCAGGAGTTTGAGACCAAAAATACATGTTAGGCAAGCCCTGGCTGGCACCATCATTTCTCTTCCACCGCAGTGGGTCCATTGGCATTTGGACTGAAGAGAAAAAACAAAAGCAAAGAAAAATAAAAAGTGGTCAGACCAATTCCCAGCTCTGCCAGCAGTAAATTAGAATGTCTGCTTGTCTACACCCCTTCAACAGGGAATTTTTCCATTTCTGTCAACCTGATAGCTGTTGAGCAAAAGCCCAGAACTGTTTTAACGTATATTTCCTTGATTATTAGTGATTTGGAGCATTTCTTCTTCTGAAAACTGCCCATTCAGGTCCCTTGATCAATCATCCATTTCCTTCCATTTGTCCTTTCCCTAGATAACTCGGATATCGGATTCCTGTCCCACTTTTTTAGACAGCCTTTCTGTTGTCATTGCGTCGGTCACCTTTTGGTTTCTATATCAATTGTTTTCGTGGATACCTCGACTGTCTAATGGGCCAGGTGCCCCCATTCCTAGTCAAGCTGGGCTCCTTTAGAGCTAAGTCAGAGAATCATAACAAGTCACTCCAAGAAGGAAGGGGCCCTTACAGATTTCCAGATCTTATATCTAAGACTGAAAGAGACTTTGGAAGCATTTCATCCAAGTCCCTAATTTTACGAGGGAGGAAACCGAGGCCTAGAGAACAGTGAGGACCATACCCAAAGTCACACAGCTAGCAAGTTGCAGAGGTAGACTGAGATTTTCTGTGATCAGCCTTTTGGTTCTAGATATGCTGAGACATCTGCTAGCTCTAATGCTTTTACATTTCCCCCAAAGAACTCATCTAGCATCTTACATGGCCTTCCATCTCTCTGTTCAGGACCCAAAGCTCCTCTTGCCATCCTAGGGGTCCCAAGGTCAAGGCCAAGATACTTTAGCAGCTGCTGAGGGTTTGCCCAGTTTACTCTTTGGAGACTGAAGATTGGAGATAAAACTAAAGCTCTTCGTCTGAGGTCCATAGGCAACCCCCCATTCCTACACAGGGGCCCATGGTTAGATTTCAAGGTGTCTGGGAACATGGATGGGGAAAAATAACGTGGCTTTACTTTCGCTAAACTTCTAACTGAAAATTAGCATTTTCTTCAATTATTATAAACATCACTTTGAGAAGGGGTCCACAGGCTTCATCTCACAGAGTGCCCAAAGGGCTGTGAACACGCGCCACAGGGACGAGCTCCCGGCCTACCCTCTGCTCGGCCCTTGGTGCATGAGTGCATTTGCCTGCTTTCCTGGCATGGCTGTGGTTGTGTAGCAAGAGGCCTGCCCCCAAGGAAGCAGGTCAAGAGCAGATGTCCTTACCTTCTTCCAGTGACTTTTTTTAAGGGGAATGTATATTGACATCTTTTGTTTTGACATTACGTTCTCAATGTATTTTCCCTCCACCTCCCGGACAGCCATCTTTTATAAAGAAAAAAAAAGCGCTGCAGCAGAAGTCACCCAGAAGGCTGCCATCACGTATGTTATTCCATGTTCATAGCTCTCCACATCTGCAAAGAGGGTGAGGAGGTGCCTTCTCATTGCTTTTCTTGGGAGCCCTGCTTGATCATTATGATTTCACTGGATTCAGCTTTTTCCCTCTTTTTTTTCTTTTGTGAGGCAGTTGGGGTTAAGTGACTTGCCCAGAGTCACACAGCTAGGAAGTGTTATGTGTCTGAAGCCGGATTTGAACTCAGGTCCTCCTGACTCCAGGGCCGGCACTCTATCCACTGCGCCACCGAGCTGCCCCCTGGATTCAGTTTTGATTGCGTAATTGTTGGTTTTGCTGTTGTTCTTTCCAAGGTAGACATTGCTGCAGTCTTAGTGAATGGTGTTTCCCTGGTTCTGTTTAATTCACTTCCTGTCAGTTCATGTAATTCATTTCAATTCAATGCAAAACATTTATCAAGCACTCATCACATGTCAGGCACTGTGCTAAGCACTGGGGATACAAATAAGAAAAAGAAAGACTGTCTTTGCCCTCAAGGAGCTTCCAATCTACTGGGGGTGACAAGTGGGGGAACCCCAAGGGGTAGATGGAAAATGGAGAGTGAGCTGTGAAGTCTGTCCTAGAAAGTGCTCCACCCTCTGTTCCTTGAGTGGGGGGGGGGGGGCGGCTAGGCGTTGTTGAGTGTTAAATTGGTGATGATGAGGTTTCAAGTCATAGTTTATTGCCCCCTCCTCAGATCAAGACAGTGGGGGGGGGGAGGAGAGTACTGTGTACAGGCACTTGGTTTCTCATTTTTGCCCGTGGGACCTTTCCCTTTATCACTGACCTCCTAGGGGTATATGCCTAGCAGTAAAATCTCTAGGTAAACAAGTATGGACACTTTCATCACTTTGTTTGTATCATTTCCAATGTATAGCCTCAGTTTGGCAGGATAAGTAATTCTTGGTTCTAAGACTGTCTTTTGCCTTTTGGTATAACATAATCAATTACAGGGTGTCCTAAAAGCCTTAGTAGAGCTTTAAGCCATCATCCCCTCCTCTACTATGCCATGTTCTGGTAGAGCTCTGGGCTCCTCTTGCAAAAGTAAAACACCTCCCAACCCAAAGGCTTGTCTTAAGACTTGCCATTATTCACACTGACATATTACAGAAGAAGGTGAGGAAACTGAGGCATACAGAGAGGTACTCAAGGCCATAGAAATGGTAAGCTTCTGAGGCAAGATTCAAACCTATGGCTTCCTGACTTCAGTTCCAGTACTCTGTCCACTCTGCACTGATGACCATTCCTCTGATGTTTTTCCAATCCCACCCAAAGGCCAGCTTTCATTTGGATGTTCCTGGGCAGATGAATCCCATGGGCCCTTATCACCTACCACATATAGAATGGGGTGTGTTTTCAGGAAAGAAAGCCTGAGAAAAAGAAACATGAGCAAGGTGAGAGAGAGATAAAAGAGGGAGTCAGTACTAAAGAGAAAGGATACTTATTTGACCCAAAGCTATCTCAGTGTCCAAGGCCCAAGAGCACCAAGGGGAATGGGAAGAATGAAGTGGGGTCTTGCCTGTGCACAGAAAATGTGTGCCACCTGCTCCCAGGTGGCATTCTGGCCCAGACTTCATTGCCAGGGCTTTCTGAAAAGGACGGTTCGCTCCAAATGGCCTTAATGAGGAAGCAGAGTTAAACAGCACAGTGACTTCTAAGGGCCAGAGAAATCTGTTTTATAAAACTCATTTATTAATCTAAAGTTCATAAAAAAGAAATCCCATGAAGTTTCTATAGTCTGTGTAGGTGTTCCCTTTCAAGGGCTTCAAAGATCTCTGCAATAATTTGGAGACAGGAATAACGTAGTCCTTCTCACTGCTGTCACCAGCTCTGCCACGGGCTCCAGGAATGAGAGCGTTCACCATTGAAACGTATTTCCAGTAACAGGCAAAATCAATTTCTGAATCTGCTCCGCCATAGCGAGGGTTTTTTTTAATAGCCTGTAAGGAAAAAAAAAAAAGATCAGCTGATAGAATCAGCGCTGAAATCCCTTCCTCCCTCTTTTCCTCCCTAGCCCTAGCTATCCACAGACTTATCCTTTTATCTGTGGTCTTTTTCTCCCTGTTTGGGGGCTTTTTTATTCCCAAATTCCCTCGAATTTTAAAACAGGGTGGCCGAGTGAGCCCAGCAGAGTGAGGGCTCAACGCTAAAGAAACAAAAATCATTTTTCAAAATGTCCTCTCCATAGACCCAAATCTCACACCATATACCAAAATAAAGTCAAATTGGGTTCAGGACTTAGATATAAAGGCTGATACCATAAGTAAACTGGGAGAACAAGGAATAGTTTACCTCTCAGATCTATGGAGAACGGAAGAATTCATGACCAAACAGGAGATAGAGAACATTATGAAAAGCAAAATGGATAATTTTGATCACATTAAATTGAAAAGTTTTTCCACAAACAAAGCCAATGCAACCAACATTAGGAGGGAAGCAGAAAACTGGGAAAGAATCTTTACAACCAGTGTCTCTGATAAGGGCCTCATTTCTAAAATATATAGAGAATTAAGACAAATTTATAAGAACACAAGCCATTCCCCAATTTATAAATGGTCAAAGGATATGAACAGGCAGTTCTCAGATGAAGAAATGCAAGCCATCTATAGTCATATGAAAAAATGCTCTAAATCATTATTGATTAGAGAAATGCAAATCAAAACAACTCTGAGGTACCACATCACACCTATCAGATGACAAAACAGGAAAATGATAAATGTTGGAGAGGATATGGAAAAATTGGAAGACTAATACATTGTTGGTGGAGTTCTGAAATGATCCAAACATTTTGGAGAACAATTTGGAACTATGCCCAAAGGGCTACAAAAATGTGCATACCCTTTGATCCAGCAATAGCACTTCTAGGGCTATATCCGAAAGAGATCAAACAAATGGGAAAAGGACCCACATGTACAAAAATGTACATAGCAGCTCTTTTTGTGGTGGCAAAGAATTGGAAATTGAGAGGATGCCCATCCATTGGGGAATGGCTGAGCAAGTTGTGGTATATGAATGTAATGGAATACTATTGTTCTATAAGAAATGATGAACAGGCTGACTTCAGAAAAACCTGGGAAGACTTGTATGGACTGATGCTGAGTGAAGTGAGCAGAACCAAGAAGACTTTGTACACAATAACAGCCACGTTATGCAATGACTAAGATTGTTAAACTGAACCCTTCTCAGCATTACAAGGATCTAAGACATCTCCAGAGGCCTCGGGATGGAAAATGCTGTCCACATCCAAAGAAAGAACTATGGAAGTTGAATCGCTCTCACTTATTTTTACCTTCAGTTGAGTTTTGTTTCATCTTTCTGATAGTTCCTCCTATTGGTTTTAATTTTTACTTACAACTTCACTAATGTGAAAATATGTTTAATGGGTATGTAAACGTAAAGCCTATGTCAGATTGTGCGCCGTCTTGGGGGGGGGGGAGAAAAAGGGAGAAAAAATTTTCAACTCAAAAGCATATGGGAAAAAAAATTTAAAAAAATAAATAAAGTGCATGGCTAACTTAAAAAACAAACAAACAAACCAAAAAAAAGTCCTCTCCTTTGAACAGTTCACGATGCACTGATTCTTCAGAACGTCATCTGTTATAGTCAGGACAGAGTCAGTCCAGGTTCTGAAGGAAGCATTAATGGGGATGAGAGTGGATGAGCAGGCCCTGCATCTGAAAGCTCTGGTCTCTTTCTTGGTCCTAGGCAGAAATAACAAGGGTCTTATCTTCTTCATCCTTTCTCTAATAAAGATCAATACAATACAGAGTTCTCAGGGACAAGCTTGCCAATGGAAACAGACAATCTGAAGCCATAATAATGTGTTCCCTTCATCACATACAATATTTATAAGGGTCCCCCCCCACTCAATCCATTCTGTTCATTTCTACTTGTTTTGATGCTCTTCATTTTGCATCTGTTACAGAATAACGCCCATGAAGTCTCACGCGTGTGCATCAATATTAGACATAGGGAAACTAATTGGATCATTTGACTTTGTTCTCCCCCCGTGGGACCAGGGAGGACTAGTGAGCTGCCCTGCTTATCTTTGGTGTGCTCTCCTCCATCTAGGGGGACACAGGGGAGAGGGCTCTCCCATTCTGCCATCCTATTCCTATGTCTTCATTCTCTCTCCTCCCCAGCTTCTTCCTCTCTCACCTGGATCTTACTCAGATCTCCTCTATTTTAGGGGAAAATACTTTCCATGACCCCAGTGTTCCTTTGGACTTCTCCTGTCCCTTTCATAGCCACACTGAGCACAGGCTTGGTCTATACTGAGAGCCTCTGTTACCTCAGCTTTTGAAGGAGGCTTTATTCAGAACCATCAAAAAACCTTTAAGTACCACATTAATGTACTCGCCATTCTCTCTTGGTGAGCTCATCCAGTCCCATGGATTCAGTTCTTATTTCTAATCAGATAACTCTGCACTCTATGTAGCCAGCCCTGGTCTTTCTCCAGATCTCTAATCCCACATCACCAAATGTTTATTGGGTATCTCAAATAGGATATTCTAGAGGCATGTCAAAGTCAACCAGTCCAGAACACACTTGTGATCTCTTACCCCTGAACCATGTCCTCTATTAAACTTCCCTATTACTGTGAAGGGCACCACCTCCCCCCTCCCCCAGTCACCCAGGCTCACAACCTCATTGTCACCCTTGACCCTTCACTCTCTTTCACCCACCTATCCATATGATCTGTTGCCAAGGCTTCTCCATTCTGCCTCTGTAGTATCTCTTGTACACGTGCCCTTTTCTCCATCATTTCTTCTTCCCTGAGCTTTTGCTATAGGCACTCATTGAGCTCCCTGCCTCATGTCTCCCCCCTCCTCCAGTCCGTCCTCCACTCAGCTGCTAAAGTCGGCTGCCAAAATCTGACCATGTCACTTCTCTGCTCAGAAAACTCCAGTGGCCCCTTATTACGTCCAGGATCAAATATCAAACCCTTTGCTTGTTACTTAAAACCCTTTACAACCTTGCCCCAATTCCAGCCTTTTACGTATTATGCCCCCCTTTACTATGGTAATCTATGGTCCAGGCAAATTCAGAGATGACATTCCATCTCCAGCCTCATCGCCTTTGCCCAGGCTGTTCCCCATGTTTGGAATACATTTCTTCTTTACCTCTGTTGCTTGTAATCCCTACTTTACTTCCAAGCTCAGCTCCAGCTCCTTCATGAGTTCTTATTCCCCAGGTGCCAGCATTTTCTCCCCTAAAATGATGTCCTGTTTCTTTGTGTGTGTGTGTGTGTGTGTGTGTGTGTGTGTGTGTATGTATGTATGTATGTATGCATACTTTTTGTCCAAGCTCACCCCCCCAGGCCCAAATGTAAGCTCCTTGAGGGCAGGGATTGTTTCATCTGTGTCTTTGTATCTCCACCACATGGTACATAGTAGGTACTTAATAAATGCTTGCTTGATTGATAGGGCATGGCACTGCATACACACACACACACACACACACACACACACAAATCACATAGATCCAATTCCTGCTCTCTAGGAGCTTACAATCAAACATGGGCATCCATGCCCAGGATGTGCCCGTGCACAGTAAAAGACAATAAAAGTGGTACCTTCATGGGGCCTGAAGGGCTGATTTTGTATGATAATAACTCCTTACCTCTTTCCACACAATTATTCCCCCTTGATTTTGACTGAGATACCTGAAATCTTATCCATTCATTCTTTTGAGTTGAGGAATTAGCCCCCATTCAAATGCAAATATATTGGGGAAAGGTATCAGATTTACTGCTTCCCAGTCATCCCTCTTAGAATATCACCATATCTTTGAATAAATTCACTTATGATAGAAAGGGAAGCAGATTTAGAGGCAGGCAGAGAACTTGGGTTCAAATTCCTCTCTTCCACTGACTACCTGTATGACCTTGGACAAGTCACTTAACCTCTCTTGGTCTCAGTTTCCTCTTCTGTATAATTGATGAGGTTGGACTAGATGATTTCCTGGCCCCTTCCAGGTCTAAACCTATGATCTTGTGAACAATTTAAGGTGGCCTCAATAGAAGCAGAGTGAAGAGAAAAGGGGGAGACTGAAAGGGAGACAAGGAAGGCAGAGTAAGATGCTACCAGAATTCTGCCTCCATGTGCCATCCTGACAAACACTAAAGAGGAGAGTCTGTTTATCCTAACAAATATATGAGTATTTCACACTGTATGTTTATAATTATGCTTTTATTTATTTTCGATAATTAAAGTTGTCCCAGGAGCTACATCTAGGAAAAAGACCAAAAATTTGTTTTGAAATTTCCAAGGCTCCGTTTGACAGGCTAGAGTTTTAACCCATTTAGACACAATTTATGAACGAGACTCTCCAGGGCAGTTCTCTCCCAGGTCACCACTGCAGTCCAGCCAAGGGCACCCTGCTGGCGACAGTGAGGCCTTGTCTCCTGGTACGTGCAAGCAGTTAATCAGAAAGCTGAGGATGGAGCCCTAGGCCTGACTGGCCAGGGCCTTGAAGCAGCAGGTTGGGAGAGGGCCCGAGCACATGGCCTGGGTGGTGAACGTGGCCATCGGCAGAAAGGCAGTCAGGCTGACCACAGGCAGGACAGTAGGCAGGTATGTGATGATGATGAGAATGACGACCATGATGGTGACTGCCTTTCCATAACCCTTCAAGGTTTGCAAAGCACTTGACCGCCATGTTGTATGCTTTGATTGTTTCTCAGACAAAGGGCAGGTAATCAGCCACAAACCCTGAATTAGTTTCCTTCCCCGTGTGGGGCATGCAATGAGTTGTTTGGAGTTTCTCAGTCAGTGGCTACTGAGCAGCTCCCGCATGCCCAGCACTGTGGGGGACAGAGCAGAATTGTGAAATATGACTTCTGTTCTCAAGTTGTTTATAATGTAGCTGGAGAGCCAGCTCTAACTGAGCTAAAGCAGCCAGGGAAAGTTGAATGGCTAAACCATGTATACTCTATGTAATTTTGAGTATATGCTATATTAAGGCATATCTTAGTCTTAGAACTAAAAGGGACTTTAGAGGCCATCTAGTTCAACTTCATTTTACAGGTGAAGAAACTGAGGCCCAGGAAGGTTAAGTGACCAAGGTCATACAGCTAGTAAAGTATCTGAGGCCAGATTTGAAGGCAAGGCCTTGGATTCCACAGTCTTTGTTCTTTCCACTATACTACACTATGATCTGATTGATATTGAAACCTACCAAGGTGGGAAAGTCCTTGCGACGGCCCAGGCTGGGGAGCCACCTGGATCCTTTAGTCTAAGAGAACGATTTACTGATGATCATAGATTTGGATTTGGAAGAAACCTCAGAAAGCATCAAGTCCAACTTTATAGATGAGGAAACTGAGGCCCAGAGAGGTTAAATGACTTGCCTAAGGCCCTACAAGAATTAAGCAGCAAAGGCAGGATTTGAACCCAGGTCCTCTGGTTCCACCACTGTTTGTGCCAAGGTTTCACTGTTATAGAAAACTCCTGTAGTTTCTATGCCTGGCAGTTCATCTGGGATTTCAAGTCTTAGAGGGTTGCTTGGGGCATTGGGGGATGAATTGCTTAGGTTTATAGGTATCATAGAAGCAGATTTGGAAGAGGACTCAGAGATCAACAATTCCAGGGCCCCCTCCCCCATTTGATAGATGAGGAAACCAAAGCTCAAAGTGGCTGTGACCTGCCCAAGGTCACTGAGGGAATACATAGCAGAGGCAAAATCTGAATCCAGGTTGTGTGATCCACCCCTACTCCACCCCCTTTCCATCGTACCAGCTTTCTGCTCTGCCCAGGGCCACACAGTTAGTATGTGGCAGAAGCAGGCTTTGAACTCAGGGCTTCCTGACTCGTGGCCAATGCTATAGAGAATGTCCCAAAACTCCTAGTGCCGTTTTGAGCTCTAGGTATTTATAAAAGAGTAAGAAACAATAACAATAGCTCATGTTTATCTAGCAGAATGTTTTGTATCTATTGTATCATTTGATTCTCTCAAGGAAAGTAGTTCAGAGGAGAGAGGAAGCGAATATAGTGTAGACGGGAGACACACACACATCTATTTATGTTGCATATACGTGTATATACGCACACATGCACACCCATACACACGTGTACACACATACACATATAGTCATTCCCCAGAGTTGATGAATCATAAGCTTAGAGAGTTGAAGCTGGAGACAGCTTGGTCGGGGGCGGGGGGGGAGTATGACACGCCATCACTCCCCTTCCCCTTCCACTTTACAGATGAGGATACTGGGGGCCTGAGAGGTAAAGGGATTTGGTGAAGGTCACACAGGGAGGAAGAAAGTAAGTAAGCTGAAGGTGACCCCAGGCCCTTGGCCTCCACATTGGCCTCTGAAGGTTTGGTTGGGCTCTTTTCCCCCCTTGCTCACATCCAAGTGTACATGTCAGACAGGGCCAGGAACAAATGAGTTCTTTTGGCTCTTCTGGAACATTCCCGAAGGCCCAGAAGTGGCAGTTTGTCCAGATCTATTGCTCCATATGCAGGCTGGGTAAACCCAAAGCCTGCAGGGGTGGAGGAGGATGGGAGGGGGGAAGGAGCGAGAGCAGATGAGGGGCCCCTCTAACTTCCATCTGGCCGTTCTCTGGGGCAGTAAAAGCAGCCTCTGTTAGCAGGGCAAGAGACACTCCCAGTGCCAGGGTGTGCCAGCTAATTGCTCAGACCCAAGTGTCCTTGTTTGGCTGTTCTCTGGCTCCTTGTGAAAGGTCTGTCTCTCCCTCATTTTCTCTTCTTCTTGTCGGCTTTGAGATGAGAAGAAAGCAGCCGCCTTTTCTTGTTTAATATATTCTGCAAGGTAGGCTGCTTTGCCAGAGTAGTCTGACCTTTTCAATAGTGTATCTCTTGGCAGCATGGCTCAGCCAGCCTTCCCCAGGCCTGAGAACCCAGCTTGTGGGCCCAGCGCCATCTTCAGGTAAGGAGAGGCAAGCCTGCCAGCACATTCCCAGAGCAGGCCTCAGTAGCATTGTATAAATCAGGCTTAAGAAACTTAGAATTAAATCCTGTCCCCACTCCCAGGCTTGTTCCCCACCATTCCCACCCCTCCCCCAGATCCTGCCTAGGGAGGGTGCCAAGAGCTAGTTTTATTTTATTTTATGTTATTTTATTTCATAGGAAAAAAGGCCGAGAATTCTGAACTAAGCCTACTTGAGGTGAGCCTCTCAGTACTTAGCTCCACTGGCTGGGAGAAAGCAGACAGAGGCTATTGCTGGGCCCCTACTTCAAACCTTGCTGGAAACTTGCCCTAGCTTGGGCCTCACTATCAGAACTTTGAAGAACCCAGAGTCACCTCTGTGAATAACTGTGAATAACTGATGCCTTCAGGTCTCTTCTGGAGGAAGGGCGCCCCCCCCCCCCAGCCAACCACCACTACCACTTTGGCTGGACCTCCTGGGGCTAATTCATAGGAGGTCATGGACCGACAAGCAGGAGGGGCAAGCATTGATAGATTGCTAATCTGCTCTGTCAGAGGGAGGGTCCCCCTGAAAAGATAACAAATCCCTCTGAGGATTGCAGCTCTAGAAAGAGGCCTCTATTAGCCAAGAGGCCTTTGTGCCTGTGATCACCTTTCAATGAGCTTTGCTAAGGGGAGAGGGAGCTGTAGAAAGGTTTAGAGAAATATTGGGAAATGGCCTGGAGGACATTTTCTCTGTCGTGAAACAGCCTGAAGAGTGCAGAAGGAAGGGGAAAGGCCAAGGATGGCGAGAGGAAGATGAGCTCAGCCAGTTGTCTCCCATCGCCCTTTTTCATGACCTTCTTTTGGAGCCTTGGACAGCCGTGAGATTGCTGGGAAGACAAATCCAATTGGTTTGATGAATGAGCCCAGGCCCTTTTTTAGAAGTCTAGAGAGAAGGTTAAAAACCTCAGATACTATTACTCAACCTTCATCATGCCTTTGTTGTTTGTTGCTGTTGGCTGTCTTGGACTGGTTCAATGATTTCATCTGGGTGAGGAGCTCTGATAAGAACTTCCCGGTGCCAGCATGTATAGATAGGGGCCTTCTCTGCACTTTAAAATCTGAAATTATTCCTGGGGGTCTTTGGGGGTTCACACGACCTGCCCAGGGTCCCACAGCCAGGATTAGTCAGAGAGGCAGGATGTGAGTCCAAGTCTTGCTGACTCTACCCATCACCCCACACTACCTCTCACTCATTTATACTCACTAATAACTGACTGCCATTTGAATTGATGACAGTGGAGAGGAAGAGGAAACAGGCAGTGTCAATTGCTGAGACCCTTCTTCAAGCCTTGTCAGAACCTTGGCCAAGCTTGGGGTCCACTAGCAGAGCCTTCAAGAACCCAGGGTCACCTCCATAGCAATGTGAAGCACTGATGCCTTAAGATCTCTTCTGGAGGAAGTCAGGGAGGGGTAGGTAACCCCAGAGCCACCTGGGCAGCCCCAAGAGTACACAGATGAGAAACTGAAAAGAAAACCAACCAACTGAATGCTTACCTGTAAGTAATCACAACCCAATTTCATTCCATCTGATAAACATTTAGTACCTTCTGTATAACAAGGCACTGGGAGAGGCTTTCTCTGAGTTTACCTTCTACCAGGGGATGGCCATGTGAACATACACAGGGAAGTAAATAGAGAATGTATACAAAGTGATTCCAAGGAGAGAATGCTAACAGATTCCCAAGGGGGCCAGAAAGGAAGGTGGCACCTGAGCTGGGCTTTGCTGGAAACTGAGGCTTCTAGGAGGAGAAGGCAGTAAATGCCAGGCAATTCCAAGCCCGCACAGAGGCCCAGACAACATTCCTTCTTCCTGGTGTCCCAGGTGCCCCTGATTCCCGGGCCCAGACAAGAGAAGCACCTGTTCAAAGGTGGCAGAAAGAATGCTGTGGAGAAGGTACAGCTCGCAGGCCAGAGTGCTGTGCCCGAAGTGGGGACTCGTGGGGAATGAGCCTGGAGAGATATGTGGGAGCCAGATTGGAGGGGGTGGCTTTCAGTACCATTTTCAGTGAATACTGGCTTGATGCCAGGTCCATGCCTTGTAATGAGTGACTTTGAAATGGAAAATGAAACCATTTGATTTTGCAGTTAGTAGAGCTCACAGCATATTTTGAGAACTAAGTTCTAGCTCTGTTAAAGTTCAAGTCAAAATAAGCTTTAAGAAAAAAAAGCCACGTAGAGGACCAGGTGTTTACCTCCATGCAATAGAGTCTTCTGTTGCAGTGTGTTGTCCGAACGTTGGCTTCCAATCCAAGACTGGTCTATTGGTCGATTCCATCCTGCTGGGACTTCACTAAGCAGAGCTGCTGCAGATCAGAGTCTTAAGTAGGGCCAATTGGAACTGTGCCCCAGTGAGGGCAATTTCAAGGCTGCTACCCATGCTATCGGGGGCCCACATCCTGCTGTGCCCAGTCCCACTCCCAGGGCCTTGTCCTAGGGGCTCTTCCTCTTTCTTCAGCAACTTAGAAATCTGTTGGGAGTCCCAGGGCTTCACCCCCCAGGTGAGTCTCCCTGACCTTGGCCCCAGGTGCAAAAGTTCCTAATTATGGCTCTGACAGAGGTACGCAGTCTTTGAGTGACCCATTCTACTAGTGATCAAATTCATCCATTCACCAAGCATTTATTAAGCTTCTACAGTCTGCCAGGCACTCAAATGAGTTTCTTGGGAGGCTGGGTAGTTTCGTATTAAGATGCCTTTTAAAATGGAAATGAAGATAATGGCTAAAGTGTCTTCCAGTTCTAAAGTCTTTAATTCTAAAATGTATTCTGTTCTCAACTCTAAAGATAATCTCAAATGGCAAGGCATGGCTCAGTCCACTTTATGAGGGTCAAGATGGGGTCAAGAATGGCAAGAGGAAGATAGCTGAAATGAGGAGATGCTTTGGCCCCTAGAGAGCTTCAGGAAGTGCAAAGAATGGGAAGGAAAAGGTCACCAAGAGACAGGCTTTGGGCTGGATTTTTGTTGAGGGGTTTCTGGGGCTTCTTTCCTCTAGCCGCTGACCATGAATATAAACATTGAAGTTGCCATCCAGGAAAACCAAAATGCTCGTTCAGAAGTCAAAAAGGAGTGAAGGGCATGAAATTCCAATGCAAATGGCCCAACTGAACATCTTCTTGATGCTTTGGGATAATCGCATCCGTACTTTTTGATGGCTCATGCCAAAGAGGAGAGCAGATTCTATTCTGTCACAGGGATACCTTGAGTTGGACATGTTTGTCGTGGGGATTTGGATCTGTGGGAGAAGAAGGAATTCCATTACATCAAAATGTAACTGAACTTAAGGCTTTTGTTAAAGCACTGTGAACATTGTAAATGATTTCCTAATTATCCCTCTTCCTCTTCTCCATACGAATTATATTTTCTGCCTCAAATTGTACCTGAAACTATCTTGTTCTGGCTTTTCAAAAATATGTTTCATGTGAGATTCCTTCAGTATAAAAATTGAAACCAGTTATTCAGATTGGTGATCTAATAACCTGGCACACTGGTGCTTAAACACCCTTTGGGTTTTCCTTGCTCAGTGTAACAAAAGTCCATCTTTTTCTTTCTTTCTTTCTTTTTTTTTTTGGCTAGGCAGTGGGATTTAGTGACTTGCCCAGGGTCACACAACTAGTAAGTGTTATGTGTCTGAGGCCAGATTTGAACTCAGGTCCTCCTGAATTGAGGGCTGGTGCTCTATCCACTGTGCCACCCAGCTCCCCCTGGAGGAACACAATCCCAGAAGAAATAAGATGGCAGGTGCCCCAAAGGGCATGGTAGGGCATATAGGCCACAGCAGATCAGCCTAGAAATGTAGAAATGAGGAAAGGTAAAAGGTCCACATGGTGGTACTTGGAATGTTCGAAGACCCAGTAAAGGCCTTCAGCATGTTGGGTCGAACCCCCATGGGGCATTTCTGAGAGGTCAGGAATAGGTAAGAATCACATAGGATGAGAAGGCATTGATGGGGTGACCGTGCAGGATCCAGCAGGCTGGATCCTTTCTCCTCTCACTAGACTTTGACTCCCTTTTCCTTGACCACTAGCTCCCTCAGGTGTGACATCGTTGGTGCTGATGCTGTGCAGTCGTTTTGGTCACATCTGAATCTCCGTGACCCCATTTGGGGTTTTCTTAGCAGAGACACTAGAGTGGTTGGCCATTTCCTTCTCCAGCTCATTTGACAGATGAGGAAACTGAGGCAAACAGAGAGAAGTGACCTGCCCATGGTCACACAGCTAGGAAGTGTCTGAGGCCACATTTGAACTCAGGTCCTCCTGATTCTGGGCCCTGCACTCTGTACACTGTGGCACCCCCTAGCTGCCTCATAGACTAGTTTATGTTTGGGGTGGCTGTGGGGCATTTCAAAAAAGACAAAGGTCCAGGGCAGGCTTCTGAGGGGATTTCCATGTCAGAGAGGTGGCCAATGTCTGTGCCATGTTGACAGAACCCCACTAGTTGACATCCAAGAGGTGGAAGCTTCAGGTTGATCATTTTTTCAAAGCAATCAATGGAATGAACACAAAGTCCTGTGCTCGCTACATTCCAAAATGCTCGTTTCTGGAATGATTGATTCTAAAACCACCCTGAAATTCCCTTGCATCAATGACTCATCCCCATGGGATGAGGCATCTCTGGAGATAGATTGCTGATCATAAAACCAACATTTTCTCTTAAATATTAGAACGTTCTGAGCTGCTGTGTGGAGGCAGCACAGAGTAATAGCTCATGTCAAGAGGACCTGGATTCGAATCTCCTTTCAGGGAGATACTAGCTGTGAGACTCTGAGTGAGTCATCTACTCTCTGTACACCTTAGGTTACTCCTTGAGACTTACCTTGGGAAAGTAATAATGACAGCTAACATTTCTATAGCACTTCCTGTGTGCCAAGCACTGTGCTGAGTGCTTTACAATTATTATCTCATCTGATACTCACAGCAACTCTGGGAGGTAAATGCTATTATTCTCCCCACTTTACAGAAGAGAAAACTGAGGTAAACAAGTCAAGTAACTTGCCCATAATCACACAGGTTGAATTCAAGTCTTCTTGACTCCAGGCCCAGTGCTGTATCTACTGTACCACCTAGCTGTGTCTAGCTGAGAATAACATATTGTTATCTACATTGGTGGAAATGAGTTCCTACCTAAGTATTTCTCATGTTGTCAACATCCCAGGTCCTTTCTGGATTTGTGGCAGTTACCACCTAAGTACATAGCATCACCTAAAAGAACTTTGCTATTTAGTGTCTTAAATGAATACAATCTTATTCCATTTCTTAAGGGAACAGCTACATGACCTCCTCAATGTGGGTATTCCCTCCAACAATGCAGATTACAACCTCTCCACACCTGCCCATATGATGTCTGTTTTTTGAGAACCATTCTAACTAGGTACAGAGAGGCTGGTCACCAGGAGAATGGTCATGGCAACCCAGGAAATGCACTTTCTTATTAAGAAAATAACCTATCAGGCCCAGGACATTCGGGTGGCCCACATCTTGGCATCAAGTGTCATACTTTTTATTTAAGAAACATCATAACATCTCTGTTTTGGTGTTGTGCTCTTGGGCTACATTTGAAGAAGGCCTAACTTCCAGTGATAAGGAGGTGATAGGGAGTCCCTCTGCACTCTGCTCTGTCTGTCCCAGTCCAGAAATAATGCTGAGGAAATGGAGATTACACAAAGAGGGAAACCAGGATGGGGAAGCTGGGGCCTTCAGTCCATGCTATCTGAGTCCTATCTGGGACTGGGAAGAAAAGACTTCTGGGGCACATGCCCCGTGATTGTCTGTAAATATCTGAAGGGCTGTTATTGGGAAAGAGGGATAAGAAGCTTTTTCTCTTTGGCCCCAACAGGCAGATAGAGGAACAGTGGATGGCTGGAAGGTGCAAAGAATCACAATTAGACTGTGCACATCAGGAAAAGCTTTCTGTCAATCGGAGCTTTCCAAAAGCAGAATAAAGTAATGGGCTTCTGCTCCATGGAGGGCTTCAAACAGAGGCTGGGCTACCAGTTACAGGGGATGTCAAAATGGGACTATTCGGGGAATAGGGATTGCTTTGTTGGCCTCTGAGATCAGAGGATTCTGGGATATACATATATCCCAGCATATACAACACCTTCTCCTTAGAGAAAGTCAGTCAACATGACAAGGGAAGGAGCTCCCTAAGCCTGCTGGGATTATTTATGTGCCATTTCTACTATTGATCTAGCCTGCTCATCTTTTTCTGAGCAACAGAGACTCAAGTAATCTTCCCATCCCCTTTGTTTACTAACATAGGTGAGAAAGAGATAGCAATTGGCATGCCTGGGGAGTACTTCTGAGCTCCTGGCAGCAATGAAAGTTTCATGTTTACCTCTCATTCTCTACCTTCATCCCTTAGGAAACTGTAGCTGCAAGGAAAAGATGGTTGATTGATCAAGATGATCTGAGCTGAAAGGACACATTGTCCCAGAAGAAGTGATGAGTGTTGTCACTCTGTCTAGATGCCCACTTCCACCCACGTACCTGGTAACTGGTGCTCCAAGCTTCAGTGCCTCCTTCAACTCTCCAGCCCCGAAAGGGCCAGGGTGCATAGCAAGTGACAGAAGCAAGGTTGGCCTGCCTGGGTATCCTCGTAGCAAAGGAGACGAGGCCAGAGTCTCTCAATTTCTGTTTTGCTATTTTGACCAGAGTCACCTTTTCCCATTGGGTAGGTTTCAGCAAGTATGCATGTATTTCTTAATACACACACATACACACACGCATAAGTGCATACACACAGATTCACACACACACACATATAAAACTCATTCAGAACAGATGGGTTGAAAGAGAACCTTGCAAATGGTTTGGAAGAAAAATTGTTTATGTTAAAAAAATGCAAGGATCTATTCTAAATGCATTCTGTTTTCCTGTCGAGTATCTCAGAAAGCTATCAAATTTATAGTGTGTGTTTTTTTAAAGTAAAGAAATTGCCATGATTCTTTCAGTGTTCACATAAAGGTACCCCAAAAATAATTCCTTATCATCATCTTTAAAATATTTTAATATCTACCTTTCTAGAAACCTGTCCTTTTACCCCTTCCCTAACTGGCCCTGGGCAAACAATGTGACACAGGGGGAAGAGCAGTGAATTTGGAGTCAGAAAACCTAGGTATGAATCCCTGCCCCCCCCATCCCCACAACTTACTCCCTTCAGCACCTTGGGCAAGTCCCTTTACTTCTCTGGGCCTCACTCTCCTCATCTATAAAATGAATGGTTTGGACTAGCTGGCCTTGGAGAGGCTGGGAAAAGGAGTTGTTCTAGTCAGGGCAACAACATGGAGAAACTTTGATCTTACTCTCTCCTATCTTTGAGACCTCTGGTATTGGGGGAAGGGCCTGGGAACCAAAAGTCCAAGGCTAGGGAGGGCCTCAAAGTCAGGGGCCTTTCCCAGCATTCTCTGGGCTGAAGTCCCACCTTCCGATGGAGGTCCCTCAGCTAGACCTGGAAAATGCCCTGGCTGTGCCCTGGTGAGCCCAGGAGTGCTGGGCCCCAGGGATTACAGCAGTTTATCCACAGTGTCATATAGAGGATATGGATGGGATGGAGGGTGGAGGAGGAAGAGGTCTGCAGCCCAAGGCTGAAGGCACCAGCCAACCAAGGGCCAGGCAGATCGTGTTTGAGTATCTGCCCTTAATACTTCCGCGAGTGAAGCACTAAGCCAGTTTCACTTCTACCTTGTGAGAACAGATTTTATTTGTTATTTGTTTGGCTTTTGCTACTGTGTATTTGCCATCCTACGTACATCAGTGGGAGGAACTTGGCCTTTAATCGTTGACAAGAGTTTATGAAATTTGTTCTCCCAGGCAGTTATATAAGGTGTAAAGAAATGCTTTCCATAAAGCATTTCCCAGTGTTTTTCCCCAAATAGAGGTGGCACATCATGGACTCTGGCCCTTCCCTATCCTCATTCTCTGGCCTTCTTTAGCTTGTCAAACTGGAGTGCTGAGAACTGAACAGAGCCCTCCTTCCACATGTGTGTGCCCAGGGCCTCAGACATTGAGGCCATCATCTTCATGGTCCTGGGCACCTGCTAGTGCTTAATGCAGCCCATCAGTGCCAAAGCTTTGCTGACTGCCACCATGTCATACCATTGGCTAATTCATTTTAATTCAACAACCTTTTACCAAGTGCCTACAGTGTGCCAGGCATTGGGCTCGTTGGTGATATACCAAGACAGAAGTGAAAAGAGTGTCTGCCCTCAAGGAATTTGCATTCTACTGGAGGAAAACAGTAAGTCAACAAGCACTTATTAAGTGATTACTGTTTACCAAGCATTGTGCGTAGGGCTGGTATGTGAAGAGGAGTATGTAGGAAAAAGGATAAGTAATTGGGGGTGGGAGGAGGCAGAAACTCATATGTGAGAGAGGTAGGCAGGCTCTCAAAGGAGGGAGTGCCATATTGAGTTAGCAGTCAGTCAGTCACCAAGCATTTATGTGGCGGTCTGCTGTGCTAAGGCTGAGGATACAAAGAAAGGTAAACAGAAACAGGCCCTGTCCTTAGCGAGCTCCCAGTCTAATGGGGGAGACCACATGCAAAGAACTCTGCATAAACAAGATATAGAGAGAAGAAATAGGGGACACAGTGTCAGAGGGAAGGCCCTAAGGTTAAAGAGGCCAGAGCTGGCCAAAGGCCTCAGATCCTGTTCAGACAAACTGCTGCCTGGCAGCACCTCCCCCTTCTGGTACTTGGCAAATGGCTTGTTTGAACCCCCATGCCCGATATTCCGCTTCTCTCTCAGGAATTTGACCTAATTGCATTCCTTGATCCTGCCTCTGTCACCCAGGACGTTGCTCGTCCCTCCCAGCTCTGGTAAATACTCTTTCTCCTGCTCATTCAAGAAATTAAAATGCAATCGCTAGTAATCTGCTTGTTGGGCACACGAAGACTCTCAGGCTGATTTATGTTATGGGAGGAAATTCACGTTCCATGAGAGAATTTTTGAAGAGTCATTTAATGCAATCAGCGGTAATATCGCTGAAGATGAGAGTATTTTTTAATTGTAGAACTGCAGATTGTCATCTGTTGGGAGGGCCTGTTATCTAAGGGGCAAAACAATGAAAGAAAAAAAAGAGAGGAAAGCTTGAACTTGTGAAATCACTAGCTATTCAGCCCCTTGCCTAAAGGAAAATGAAGCTTCTCCAGCAATAAACATGGTTTATGGTTCTGCAAAGGTGAGTTTATTGACAGCGAAAATGACTTGCCGGTAATGATGAATTTCAGCTTTTCTTCCCATAAAAAGAAACCCAGCATGCAGAAGCTCTCACACATTGCATTAAGCTTAATTTGCTTGTAATTCAGTAAAACAAATGAGATTCCTTTCCAAATAAAGTCCCTTTCATTGCACACAGAGCACAGGAGAAGCTTTAGGTGACAATGCCAGTGCTACCTGGCCTGCTTTAGGCTTATGTGATGATTGATGCAAGGTTCCAGAGAATGAACATCCAGAGAGAGCATCCAGAGCAGGGTGGCCCAGATGGCCAAGGGCCTACATCTCACACCACGTGATGCTCACTTGAAGAAACTACGAATGTTGAGCCTGAAGAAGACAAGACTCAAGGCAAGGGGCATGTTAGTTGCCTTCAAGTATTTCAGGGGGAAGAAGGATTAGATATCTGCCAAGCCTCCTGCTTGGCCCTGGGAGTAAAAGTGGAAGCAACGGAATGAAATCACAGAGAGGTGGCTTGAGATAAGGAAAAACATGCAAAAGGAGAATGGGCTGGCTCAGGAAATAGGAGTTTCCCCCACAGCAGAGCTCCGGGCAACCACTTGTCAGCTATTTTGTTCAGGCATGGGTTAAATTAGCTGGCCTCAGAGCTTCCTGCTGAGACATTCGGATGGATCTTTGGGGTCAGTGGCAGGCACCTCCATTTCCAGAAGATGCAATGTGCACTCTCAATACAAAGGTCAGAATCAGAAAACCCAGTATTGGCCTGGGTCACAGCTTGAGCCTCAGCTAAAAGTCTCCTCCTCCTTCCACCCCCCCATAAGCACACCTTACACCTTCACCAGGTATGTCACATTTCGTCTGAACCTGGTAGCTGTTTCTTTGGGCCTTCATTTGAAATCCTTTAATCAGCCCTAGCATCACAGGCTTCCAATTCAAAGCTAATCCATGGCAATTCCTTTTTAGCCAGGTTTAAGGAAAAAAGACAAGTGAGGAAGACAAAGGTCCACTTTGGGGGCAGATGGTGTAGTGTTAACAGATCATGGAATTCCTGGGAGAGATCTCAGAGATCATTTAGTCCAACCACCTCATTTTAGAGATGAAGGAGCCTAAAGAAAAAGAAAAAAAAAACATACTTTATGTGAAGGATGGGCGCAGCTGGGTGCCACAGTGGATAGCGCACCGCACTTGGAGTCAGGAAGACCTGAGTTCAAATGTGGCCTCATGCACTTACTAGCTGTGTGACCCTGGGCAAGTCACTTAATCTTGTTTGCCTCAGTTCCCTCATCTGTCAAATGAGCTGGAGAAGGAAATGGCAAACCCTTTAGTGTCTCTGCCAAGAAAACTCCCATATGGGGTCACCAAGAGTCAGACACTGACTGAAAAACAACAGAAATGTAGAGACTGATCAGGAGGGCCTGACCAACTTACTAAGGTTAAAGAGTTAGGGCCATTTTTGAGTTTGTGGGCAAGACTCTGATTGTGCCTCCTGCATAGGACTGAACACGCCCATGGAGTGGTAATTGTGTCTCCACATCAGGGATGGTGTGAATGAGGCTGAGGGTATCATGAATCACAACCATCCTTCTTTTCACGAGCCTGTAAGAGGATGAACAGATCCACTAGAGTTAGGCAGTGAGTTGGACAGCGAGAGAGAAAAACCTGGAGCAGAGCTCAATGCAGATCTCCTTCCTTCCTATATCCGCACAGCCCTTCTCCAGGAAACTGCTCATGGCAGCTATGGAGCAGCAGTGATAGAAGCTTTCAAGTACATGACCCGAGGGATAGCTGTGGCAAGAGGCAGTGGTAGAGTGGTAAGAGAGCCAGGCCACAGCCTACGACAGAGAAAAGGGATCAGCATGTGGCCCTGCAGTAGAGGACCAGCCAGGGGCTAAGCCAGATGGAAGAGCAAGCCTACTACTGCTCTGCGATCCAACCCATGAGCATGATGGGAAGGTGGGTGCCTGCTGGCAACCCCAAGTTTCTCTCCTTCAAGGAGAATCCCAGCCCTTAGGCTAGTATCATAAGGCCCACATTCTACATAGGTCCCTGGGATAGAAAATGTGTTTTCCTGGATGCAGACAGTGGTCTCTCTAGCATCTCCAAGTCCATATCCCTTCTAGCGGAATCTGAACTCTCCAGGTAGGACTGTTAGGTTGGAGACCTGTATGGGTCCTTGTCACAAAAAGTAGGACTCATTGGAGGGCTAGAGAATATCTTGGGCCTTATGGGGTCCTGGGACTCCTTTGTGTTTGTCTGCATTTTTTTTAGGATGGAAATCAAAGTTATCCTTATCCAATATTGCTAGCTTGAGTGTTCACACATGAGCTGGGGCCTCGTTGCTCATTTCTGTGGCTATTTAAGCATGATTTAAATCATCAGGTTCCCAGGGATATCCAGGTAGGGGTAAAAGGAGTCAAAGAAATATGACTGGGGTAGGGAGGAACAGTCCCTCCAAATCAAATCTAGGCTGTATAGGCTCAGAACTGGGGTTTAGGGCTATGGCTCACACCCTGAAACAGCCTAAAAGTACCAAGCTGAGACTTGGGTTTCATAAAGAACCTCTCTCACGTGGTGTCATCAAAGGCAGTCTCTCACCTCCAGGGGAACAATCTTTTCAAGAGATGTTTGGCATCAAAGCTGGAAACATAAAGTTCTGACCTTCTGTGTCTGTAAAGACTCCCAGGGCAAAGTGAGTTTGGTTTGCTTTTTCCTCTTGTCCTGGCCATGATTGCTCCTCCTCTTCTTCTTCCTCTCCATGGTGGACAGCACTCATAAGCCTGGTTTCTGTCCTCTGTCCCCCGGGGCAGCTGCCTGACAATGCTGCTATATGTGTGTACTTTGGAAAGGTGCCTTGGGAGGAACGCTACTATAAAAATGTAAAATATTGCTTGCAATAAGGTCAGAACTCCTTTTACAGCTTTAAGGCAAAACGATCTGTATTGCTCAGTTCTGCAGTTAGAAAATTCTAAGCAAAATGTAGACGTGCCTGGGAACAAATGGTGTGATACTATTTTCTCTCCAAAGTATACCTCCATAATTTGGGGCCCACTTCCTTGCTTTTGGAAACATACTCACCTTTGTGAGTGTGTGTGTGTGTGTGTGTGTGTGTGTGTGTGTGTGTGTTATGTGTTGTGGCCCATATGCAGAAATGGGTCCATTTACAAAATGGAGAGACACATGTAAAAATAGTCAGATAACTGTTGCCCGAAAGTGAAGAACCATTTGAGACCAAAGTCAAGTTCATCCGAAAACTAAATCGAAAGAGGCCAATGTGAATGTCAGCATGTATTTGAACTTCACAATACAAACAATACTTCACAAAATAAGACAATGAATTCATTGGAAGGTTTTTGGATTCCAGCTTTGAGAAGCTGGCTTTTCTGGCTTTGGAGAGCCAAAAGAAAAAGGTGAGTCCTAGCCCTGCCACTAACTTACTGGTGACCCAGAGTTTCCAGGGGAAAGATCCTTCTCTTTTCTGGGCTTTCCATTTCCCGTTGTGTAAAAGGAGGACTCCTACTGAATACTCTTCCAAGGGCCCTGTAGAGAAATTTGTCTCCAGTCCTAGAGATTTGGTGATTTTTATTTACCTGCAGAGTCCTGCTAGCTTTAAATGGTGTTCCTTCTTTGGGGAGGGCCCAAGTGGCCACTTGCTGAGTAATGAGAAACATGTTAGAGCTGGGAGGGACCTTATTACCCCCATCACGAACTTGTCAAGCACCCTCATTTACAGGACAGTGTAGAGTCATGTGGAGGGGGAAAAGGGAGTGAACTTGGGGCCAGGAAATAGAGTGATTGAAGATCACAGCAAGGATGAAAGAAGGCAGAACTAACTGCAGCACTGAGGCAGAGGCAGAGATGGAGAGATAGGAGGCCATGACCAGAAAGGGGACTTTGAGAGCTCTGTATCATGGAGATGGCGTAGTTATGATTAATGATGAAAGACCCTGGTCTTACTATCCATCCTTGTGGGTAAAGTGGAGATGATTTAAGTATCGGGAATCAAGGACATTGATGAACTTCAAGGCCAAGAAACCAAGGCTAGGTGACTTTGTTGGAGATATCATTCAGGTATGGGTGGAACTAGACACCTTTGCAGATCTGTCCCTTCCAACTCAGAGATTCTATTATTATGGAAGAGGAAATGAAAGCCCAGAGGGGGCACATGGGTAGTAAAAAGCAGGGAAAGGATTGGAATCCAGTTCCTCTCATTCCAAATTTCCATATGGTGCTGTCTCAGCAGGCAAGTTTCCTTACATAGAAAACATAACAGAGAGATCTAAAACAGTACTCGGGAATGGTATCTATTTAAAATGAACTACTCAAAATGAGCTTAGGAAACAGGTGAGATACCTATGGAAGTGGCCACAGACTGGCCTCATCTGCTTCAAATAAGGTTTTCAGGCAAAAAAAAAAAAATAAGAAGCCAGATCTTTGCTTTTCCATCCCGTTTGCTGAGTCAATATTGAAGCAAGCCACAAAGTGCTTTATGGCCCCTTTTACTGAATGTTCACACCATCATACCTGGATCACAAGTGGGGTTTGATGATAGAAAGAGCCCTGTGTATATCTGAAAGTTATTGCAAACAAAAATCTTGGGCTGGTTTTGTCTTGGCTTTGGTTTTTAGGGAAGGGGAGTGGAAGGAGAGAAAGCATGGCTTTATAGAATCATAGCATTTTCAAGCCAGTCAAGATCAGCTAGTCTGGTGCATTTATCTCACTATACAGAAAGAGAGGCCCAGAGAAGGAAAGAGACTTACCCAAGATCATTCTGTGAGGGGATTCCTCAATTTCTTCATTGATGCATTTCTTATGTAGAGAATGCATGCATAAGAGCCTGAAATTCATCTAACAAAACATCAGGGCATGAATCAGTACACTGGCTCATAAAGATGAAAATACATGGGAATGCAGTAACCTATGTCATTACCTTGGGAATACCCTATGCTTTTATTTGTTCCTTTGTGATCTTCCTGATGTTTTACGGAATTTCTTATCCTACCAAATGCACCTGCAAATATGATCTGAGAGTTCATTTGTAAAATATTCAAGTTCTCAGCTTCCTGGCATAATATCCTCTCCTAGAAACCCAGATTCCTCGAATTGGAAGGGTCCTCAGCGGCCAGCTGGTTTGACCCATACCTGGATCAAAATTCCCTTGACCGTGTAGCCGACAAATGATCATCTAGCCCAGGGGTGGGGAACCTGAGGCCTTGAAGCCACATGTGGCCTTCTAGGTCTTTAAGTGCAGCCTTTTGACTGAATCCAAATTTTACAGAACAGATCCTTTAAAAGGATTCAGTCAAAAGTCTGCACTTAAGGATCTAGAAGGCCACAGGTTCCCTACCCCTGATCTAGCCTCTGCTTGAATACCTCCAGTGAAGTAGAACCCACTACCTACTCAGGCAGCCCAGGCCACTTGAGGATAGTGCAGTTTTAAGAAAGGTCCCTCCACACACTGAGAATAAACCTGCCTCCCTCTAATTTTCCTCTATGGCTGCTCCTCATTCTGCCTCCTGTCTCTCCCAAGGCTTCTTTTCTCCAGAATGATAACATCCCGGGTTCTCTCAACCATTCTTTGTCTTCCTCTGGGTATGTTCCACCTGGTAGCTCCCCTTCTGGAAATGCACTACCAGGAACTGAGCACAGTATCTCAAATGTGATCTGACCAAAGCCTATCACCTCCCTCGTCCTAAGGAATCATGTCTGTCATACAATTGCTAGATTTTGGAGCTGTCAGGTCACATTCTTGACTCATTTTGAGGTTGCAGTCCACTAAAACCCCCAGATCTTTTTCACCCACATTGTCATCTGGCTATGTCCCTCCTCCTCTATTTGTATTCCACAGACTCTTGAAGTTAGAAGGAACCTCAGAAGCAGGCCAGACCAATCCCTACATGACCAAGAATTCCTGTCTCCTGACAGATGGTCATCTACCCTTTGACTGAAGGCCTTCAATTAAGGATGACCTACTTACTCTCACCCAAGGCATCCTATTCTACTGAGATAAGTCAATTATCTAGGCTAAATTTACCTCTTTGCAATTTCCACCCATCTCTGTAGTGCTGCCCTCTGGGATGGACAGAAAAGGACCTCTCACAGGATGGGTCATTACTTCCCTAACTAAGTCTTTTCTTCTTTAGGCAAAACATCCCCATATCCTCTAAATGACCCTCAAAGTGATGTCATTATGAAATGGCTTTGCTCAGACAAGGGATAAAAGTTAAATTCTTGGCGCTGATCTAAAAATGTCATAGCTCTAAAATGGAGTTTTGTGGGGAGTTTCCTAGATTCTCTGATGATGCCTAAGTGTGGTTTTAAATCCAATATGAAAACACAAATACAGTGACATGATTGCAAACAATGCTATTTAACTATACTTTTCAATCAGCAAGCTTTTATCAAATGTCCACTCTGTTCCAGATGCCTTCCAAGCACTGGGTAGGCAAAGAAATGAAGCAATTCCTGCCCTCGATGAACTTATAGTTTACCATGGGAAATAATATATGCACGTACTAGTCAATACAAACCTATGGAAGGCAAAGAGAAGGTAGTTTCAAGGGACGCTTAGCAGTGCAGAGGCTCAGGAGCTGAGCTGTTACCACCTCTGGGAGCTAATCGACAGCACTTGGTTTCTCGCCATGATTTCTGCATCCATTTTTATTCCTTGCTTCCCAAAGTGCTTCCTCTTCTTGACATGTTGATTTCTTAGCTTGCAGCCTGGCTGATTATAGGACAGCAAGCAGCCCATGAAGTTGGTCTGTTCAGAGGGGGCATCCTCCCAGAGGTCTGTATACCCATGTTCATTCCTCTCTTATTTTCTGTTTCAAATCACATCAGAAAGGGTCTTTGGGGAGAAGCAAATGAGGTCAGGTAGTCAGAGAACCTCATTAGAGTGTTCCCAGGTAATAAAAAAGTACAAAGAACTGCCTCAAGTGTGAGGGGATAGTGCAGATGGATAATTGGAATATGCATATTTTCCAGGGTTGATGTGTCTTTGCCCTACTTAAAGTCCCATTCGTGTGAGTTAGTACCAGCGTGCGCAGAGCCCTTCCTGCATCATTGCCAAAGATCGGAGGGAAATGATTCCTCTGTGATGGCTTATGGATGAAAAATCTGCCCACTAAGGAGGAGGGAATGGCTTTCTTTCACCACCAGCCTTCAGAACATGACATCGACACATCTACACTCCCCATTACATCTCAGGAGGAAGGAATTTCTGGTGTAGATGGGCCTGCTTATTGCTGCCCAGGACTGTCCTCCCCTTCAGTCCATGCTAAGAAACTCCAGTAGTTCCCAAAGGCGCTTTTGAGGCTTAAAGGGACTGTTGTTTTGACAAAGTATTGTCTCTCACTTACCATGGTGTCGTGGATCTCTTCTAAGTATGGAGCTACAGCCTTCATTCTGATATGTTTCTGCCAATAAGAGAACCGTGCAGTTTGTAGGCATTTTAGAGTACCTAACAGTAATTAAATAAAGAGAAGTTAGTTTAAGGAAGGAAACCATGTGACCAGTCACAACCTATGAATGACCCCACCAGAAAATTAGTCTGGGAACAAAAAGGTGAATATGAAGTAAAGAACACAGGGTTATTAAGCACTTTCTCTGGGTTGTTCGTGTTGGTTTACTGATGCCTCTTGCCTTTTCTACCACAGGCGTTTGGAGATATCTCCACCCAGGACTGTCCCTCCTCACAAAGAAATGACTGCCTGACAGGTATGCAACATTCTGTACTCATAGGCCCCACCTCTCTACTAAGAAGAGGGAGTCGGGAACTCTGTCTTCTGGAATTAGCTTTCATCTGAGTTCGTCTCTCTGTCTGTGTTGTTTTCATTTACATTATTGTAGTCGTGTGTTTTGTTCTCCTATGTTTGCTTACATCGCTGCATCAGTTCATTCAAGTCTTCTAATGTTTCTTGAAATTCCTCATGTTCATTATTTCTTGTGGCAACGAAATAGTCTGCTTTGTTCATATACCACAGTTTGTTGGGCCATTCCCCAGTCTCTGGGCGCGTACTTTCTGGGTTATTGTGCGGCACTTTTCTCACAATAGCACTGTGAATCGTGTGATGGTGCAAGGACCATTTTATAGGATAGGGCCTCTGAGCCTTAAATAGTTCAATCAACCAACAAGTGTTTTATTACATACTCACTATGCTAAGCACTGAGGGTACAAAGGGTAAGTAAATATAGTCCCTTCCCTCCAGGGGCTTACATTCTAATCAGGAAGACAAGATCTATACTGAGTAGACACAAGGTAGCCTGAGAGGAGATGTCACGAGCATCTCACGGGACTGGGTAAGTCCAACTTGCAGGAGGTGATAGTTGAACTGAGTCTTGAAGCCAAGAAAACTAAGAGGCAGAGGCGAGGAAGAAGAACACCCCAGGTGTGAGGACCAGCCGGTACAAATGCACAGAGGTGGGAGATAAAGCATCATGTGTAGACCAATATGGAAAAAATCTGAAGGGATCAGGTTATGAAAGGGGTTTGTATGTGATCCTGGAGGTAGAAGTTTGAGGGGGAGGCGGTGCCTATGCTTTGGACCCGATAGTTGCGGTGGGGAGAGCACTCAGAAAGTTTTTGCAGCAGCCCATGTAGGAGGCAACAAGTGCCTGAGTTAGGGTCAGATCCACAGGAACTGGAACACGATGGAGAGGCAGCTGAGTGGAGGCCCTCTGGCCTGACCCCATTTGGCTTTTTCTACCTTAATTTTTTTTTCCTTTCACCTTCTTTTTATTTCCACGTCAACCTGATGCTGAAATGATCGTGAGCTACTTTAGATGTAAAACATTCCATGGACTTAGTTTTCAAACAAAACAGTGCGTACTTGACATTATCTGATGTTTCGTTCAACGTTTCTTTGATGTTTCACCAGCAGGTATTTGGCACATTGCAGTGCCAAGTGACCTATAAGCATCTATGACAGCTACGATCTCGTTCATTATTTCTCTCCTGGATGCTGTGTGCAGTGGGAGATGCATCCCTGCATAGCGGCTATAGAGCTGCCCCTGAAGCTGGAAAGGCCTGCGTTCTAGTCTTGCCTCTGACATATACTGGGCAAATCGCTTAAACTCTCAGTGACCTAAGAAGAAGAACCAGGGCCTTGCTGGAGCCAGCTCTGACAAGCTCTTCAAAGCTGGTTGTTCCGTTTTCTTGGTGAGTAATTCATTTATAGCTCAGAAACTGGCAATTGGTCCAAATCAGGACTTGATTTTTTTTGGTTGTTGTTATTGACTATCTATACTTAAGAAAGTGTTAATGATGCAGATGAAACTTAGAAATACGTGTGCCCACATTTCCCGAAAGTCAGTTTGTTAAACATTTCCCAGCACTCCCTGGATTGTTGGGCAAAAGGCTCCAGGAGTGAAGTCATCACCAGCCTGGCGGCCTGGCCACTGGGAGCTAACAACAATGCTAAGACCTGGCCCTTCTTTCGTGTTTGCCGTATTGCGAGGTACCTTCCATCCGCGATCTCACCGGAGCCTCCCAACAGCCTTGATGATAACTAATATTTACATAGTTTGTTAAGGTTTCCAAAACATTTTCTAAGTATTTATTATTTGATCTTCACAACTACCCTGAAGACTAAGTGCTATATCCCCATTTTATAAATATTCTTTGACCAGGATCTGTGATTTCATCAGCATACAAAATTCCCAGTATGGAAACTCCATCTAACCATTCAGCTGGCAACTTGTCCATGATTTAGTAAATAAGTCCTATGGAGATGCCAGAGACTCAGGTTGATTAAGTCACTTGGATTCAAAACCGGGTCTTCCTGACTCTAAGTCTGGCACTCTAACCATTAGACCACCTTTCCCAGTTTAATAACAACGATAATAAAAGCTCACATTTACATATCACTTCGAAGTTTTCAAGGTGTGTCTTCAAAGCAGCCCTGTGGGAGTAGAGAGTGGGAGCATCCTATCAGTTTCCTGTCTCCATTTCCCCTGAAAGAGGAAGGGAACAAGGTAACCCTTAAGACCCCTTTTAGTCCTAACTTCTTGCATTTCTAGGCCATATCAGGTATGAGCAGCCCCAAAGCAGTTTTGAGATCTTACAGAGCCGTGAGAGTATGTGGACATTTCCCAAAGCCTCTGGCTACCTTGGGGGAAGCCCGAGAGCAGGGGCATCTGGTAATGATCAGGACCTGCATCTTCCCCAGCAGCAGGACAAGTGCTTTGGACGCCAGCTCCTGGGTGGATGATTGCAATCAGCAGTAAATATGATTAATATCGAGGCATTGCTTTTCTTCACTCAGTTTTATAACACATAGCTACTTAATGTGATTTATATTCATATTATTGTATTTAAACCTTTGCCTCAATTAGAAGAGATTAAATCCTTGCCTCAGCTGAGCTCCATGACATTGCAATTTGCAAAGGATCCTTATCTAATAAGATTAGATATTCATTATAATTAGACACATTTATTTCTGCCTGCAGATAATCCCTAATTAATAGCAATGTTGTGAAGCCCCGGAGTGCACCAGGACCAAGTTGTAATATGGGAAAAGGGAGTTGTTTTCCCATGGCCCAGGGGGCCTCTTGGGATCAGCTATCAGAAGCAACTGTCCAGTGCAGTCTATAAAAGTGATTTCCCACCCATAAATGTGCTATACCATGACTCTAATCGAGTCACCAGCTTGGAGAGGATGTTTTCCTTGGCAACTGGAAAGTTGAAAAGAAAAGATTTTCCTTGGCTTCTTTGAGTTTTTTCCACATTTCCACATCCATTTGGAGGGACACCCTATAGGATTTGCCCAACAGTATGTATATTTGAGACTGACAGGACAGATGGTCAATGAGCTGAGCCAAAAGTTGAAGAGGAGGTGGAGAGTGAGCCGGATGGCTTTTGGGAAATTGCAGAGCCCTTTTCCTGACCCCAAACTTCCCATGAAAGCAAGGGCCCATCTTTTCAAGATTGACAATATACTGGTATAGCCATATAGCAGTGAGACGTGGAGAGAAGTGCAAGATGGGTGTGAGCAGGCTCCAGCTTAGGAATGATGAAGAGCTCCAGGGAAACAAAAGGGAAGGACAGGCATGGTCACAGAGCGCCTGCCATGCCTGGAATTCTCTCCCTCTTCATCTCTACCTCCTCATTTGCCTGGCTTCATTCAAGTCTCCTTTCCTCGTCCTCCTAAATCTTGGTGCCTTCCCTCTGAGATTAGCTCCAATTTGTTGTTATCAATAACTTCTCATAACCTATAAAGTAATGAGTTATTACACTATTGAGGCAGCTAGGTGGCACAGTGAATAGAGCATTGAGCCTGGAGTCAAGAAGACTGAGTTTAAATCTGACCCTTGACAGTGGCTAGCTGTGTGACCTTGGCTAAGTCACTTAACTTCTGTTGACCTCAGTTTCCTCAACTGTAGATTGAGGATAATAATAGCACCTATCTCCTAGGGTTATTGTGAAGATCAAATGAGATACGATTTGTAAAGCGCTTAGCACACAGTAGGCACTAAATAAATGCTACATCTCGTTTGGATAGTGAGTTGTATGCTGTCTCCCCCATTAGGCTGTGTGCTCCTTAAAGACAGAGACTAGTTGTTGCTTTTCTTCCTGTCCCCAGAGCTTAGCACAGTACCTGACACATAGTAGGCGCTTAATCAATGTTGTCAACTTGATGTTATCAAAGAATTTTATGACAGGAAAAGAGGATAGACTTGTCTCATGGCAATGTTAAGAGATTGTTCCACTGGTGCCATTGGGGGGACCCCCAATAGCAAACTTTCAAGGGGACAAGAAGGAGAATTGAATAGGACAGGCAAGCATGGATAGGTTGTAATCTGCCTCCCTTGAGGGAACTCCTAAATCAGTGAGATCACAGATTCATTTGGGTATTTGAGTTCTGAGGCATAGGCATCATCACCATCACTGTCACCGTCACCGTCACCGTCACCATCACCATCACCATCACCATCACATTTATAGAGTATTTTAAGGTTTGCAAAGCACGTCATTTGATCGTCACAACAACCCTGGGAGAGGTAGATGCTGTCATTACCCGCATTTTACAGAAGAGGAAATTGAAGCTGATATAGGTGAAGTAACTTACCCAGGGTCACACAGCTAGTAACTGTCTGGGGCAGGATTTGAACTCAGATCTTCCTGAACCTACATGCAGCGTTCTATCCACCATGTCACCTAGCTGCCTAGCCTATGTGATGTGTGTAGTAAGAGTATATTTTCCCCAATCTGCACTTATGATTTCATCTGTGTAAAGAGCTCCCTGAATAAAAAATCTTCCACAGATGCAGATCGGCAACTTGTCTGCAACTTAACTCTGAGAGGATAAGTGGCTTGACTCGATCATGCAGCCGGTGTTGGTCAGACGTGAGATTTGAACCTAAGTCATTCTGACTCCAAGGCCTACTGTCTGTGTACTACAAGGTGCCGCCTCTCATTTGCTTCTTCTTCCTCCCCACCACCCACTCCTAGCCTGAAAAATAGCTTTGCCTGCAAAGACAACAATTAATTTCGAAATCTTTCCACTTTAGTCAATATAATAGCTGAGAGAATTTATTGAAAAACAATTGTTATTTCACATAGAAATGAAATTTCCTACTAAAGTACCTTCCATTTTGGGGGAAAAGAATTTGAGGCTTTCTTCCGTACAAATCTGAAAGTTATTCAGACAAATAACCCGAATTGAAAAATATTCATTTTGTGTGACAAACCTTGAAATGAAGTTAACATTTGTGTGTTTGTGTGTGTGTGTGTTTTACCAAGTGCTTTAGTATGCATGTAATCAATAAAACTGTGCAACTGCTTAGTTAATAAATAAATTGGAGGCTTTTAGAAAATAAGTGTGCATGCCAAAATATGAATTCATCTAATAGATCATGCTGGCTTCTAAAACACCAATAGTCTTTAAGGTAATGCAGGATTTATTTTTAATTTTTAATTTGTATTGATATATTTTGTTTATCTATTGCCTTCATTTCTCAATATAACCCTCACTTTTCTGCTACTCAATGAGCTGGAGGTGTGGTTTCTCATCTCTTGTTTGGGGGCAAATGTAGTTATGATAATTACACAGCCTTCAGGATTGTTATTCTTGTCATTCTCTTTATATTGTTGTAGTCATTGTTTACTTGTTTCTGCTTATGGCAGTCATTATCAGGTTATATAATTCTTCCTGTGCTTCTCCAAATTCTTCATATTCCCCTGTATCCATGTACCTCAATCATAGCCAACTATTTTTGTTCTACTTCTGTGAATATTTGGGGGTATATAAGAACTCCTCAGGATATGTGCCTAGCAATGGGATGGCCAGGTCAAAGGATACGGACATTTTAGTGATTTTCTTAGCATAATTACAAATTGTTTTCCAGAATGTCCTACCAATCCATAGCTCTACCAAGAGTATATTAGTGTATTCATCTTTCCACAAGAAACTCCTCCAAGATTGACCATTTCCATCTTTTTTTGCCAATTTATTGATTGGGGGGTAAAACTTCAGAGTTGTTTTGATTGGCATTTATCTTTGATTGGTATTTATTGGTATTAATCAGTGATTTGGAGCATTTTTTTTATGTGGTTGTTTATAGTTGACAGTTCTTCTTTTGAAAACTATTCATATACTTTGACCATTTAACCTTTAGGGAATGGTCCTTGGTCTTATATGTCTGTGTCAGTTCTCTATATTTCTTGTATATCAGGCCCTTCAAAATATCTCGTGCAAAAATTCCTCTAAGCCAATAACTTCCTTTCTTATCCCATTTATATAATTTTGTTCATATAAAACCTTTTTAATTTTATGTAATCAAAATGATCTGTTTTATCTTTTGTAGTGTTTGGTTAAGAATCTATTCTCTAGTCATAGCTATGAAAACTACCTGTTCTGATTCTCTTCTAATTCATTTTTATGTGACATCAATATGCAGGCTGCATATACATTTTGAGCTTATTGTGGTATGTGCTTTCCATTCGCCCATATAGGAAGTTCTTCTCCAAATAAGGCTGGTCAATATTGAATTAGAGTTAACCTTAATTCTGAGTCTATTGGATTGTTCTATTTTTCTATTTTTTAACTAATGCCAAATAGTTTTAACGATTCCTGCTGTATAGAATAATTTGAGATCCGGATGCTATTCCTACTTCATTTTTTATTCATCATTCCCCTTGAGAGGCCAGTCCATTTGATCCTGAAGATTAATTTTATTATTTTTCTAGCTGCACAAAGTACTCCCTTGGTAGTTTGATCATGGGGAGAAAAAATGTACTTTTGAAATCACTTCTGAAATCCAGATTGATCTTATTCATTTTGATTAACCCAATAGAAACTACTCTTTTCCATTGATTAGCTGCTTAATGAACACTCTGAATTGGGATCACTGAACCTTAAGCAAGTTATTTAATTTCTCTGAGCCTCAGTTTCCTCATCTGTAAAATGAAAGGGAAAATGAAAAGGAAGGCTGTAGGTTTTGAAGTGAAGTCACTCGGCTGCCACCTAGCAGTGGAGTGTTGGACCTAGAACTCAGAAGACCTGAGTTCAGATCCAGCCTCAGATATGTACTACCTGTGTGACCTTGGCCAAGTTATTTAATCCCTATGTGCCTCAATTTCCTCATCTGTAAAATGGAGATAAGTAATAACACCTACCTCCCAGGGTTGCTGTGAGGATCAAATGAGATAATATTTGTAAAGTGCTTTGCAAACCTTAAAGCACCAGATAAATGTTAGCTATTTTTATTATTATTAAATTAGCCAAAATAAAGAACTAGTACCAGCAATTTCTGAAGTCCTGGACCCTCAGAATCTCCACAAAAAGTCTCCACTCGCCTCCTGAAATCTACATTCCAACCAACATTTCATCTCCTACCTCTGTACCTTTGCAAAAGCTGCGCTTGCCTGGAATGTTCTCCTTCCCCACCTCTACCTATTAGAACACTTAACTTCCTGCAAAAATCAGCTCAGGTGCCATCTGCTACAAGAGGCCTTTCCTGATGCACTGCCCTCTCCCAGTTACTTTTATCTTTACTTTGTATATGTGTTATCCTTATCAGGGAACAGTAGTGCCTCACTCTAGCCGAGGTCAGACACTATTTCTATTTTTTTCCCTCGCATCTCAACCATCTAACACATTGTGCCTGGCCCCCAGTAAACTCTTAATCAATGCTAGCAGAACTGAAGTGAATTGAATCCACTAGTCAAATTTGCCATTCTTCTAAGAGTCTTAGCATGTTTTGTTTTCACTTTGGCTTTTCCATTTCGTTTAATTATTAGCCTTGAGATAATATCATTTCTTTCTATTTCTCATTTCTACCTTCCAGAACTTCAGCTACTCTCCAAGTTAAACAGACTTTGGTGGGCTATCCTGGAACCAAAGCCATCATCTGTAAAATTATTTCTTTGGGAAAACGTGTTCCAATTTCCAAATACCTGAATCACAAATGAACTGTTAGAATGTGACTCTTTTGTTAAGCACAGACCATCTGTGTGTGAGAACAGCCTCAGCAGGCCAGAAGAAGTTGGGGGCCCATAGCAACTAATCACATCACCCTCCAGTGAAAAGGGGCTCCCCTAAAAGCCTAGTGATAAGCACATCACAGTCAGATTTTAATTTCAAACTGAGAAATTAAATTCTCCCTTTCTCCTAGCATATAACGTCCTAACATAATTGCCCATGTTTTATTATTAGGTTATGAATGAAAGAATGAACAAAGCATTTGGGGTTTGTTTGTTTGTTTGTTTTTGCTTTGCTTTTTTGGTGAGGCATTTGGGTTAAGTGACTTGCCCAGGGTCACACAGCTAGTAAGTGTCAAGTGTCTGAGGCCAGATTTGATCTCAGGTCCTCCTGACTGCCAGGCTGGAGCTCTATCCACTGCACCACCTAGCTGCCCCTGAACAAAGCATTTTGGAAGTGCTTCCTGTGTGCCAAGAACTGCGCTAAATGCTGGGCATTCCAAGAGAAGAGTGAGACATTCCCACTCTCCCAGAGTTTCCATTCTAATAGGGAGAGACAGACAGCCCATGTACGAAGTGGCAATTGTGGGGTAGATGGAAAAGCCCATTGGTCCTCGGAGTGCAACAGCAAAGCAGATGGCAACCCGTCTTCTCCATTCGACAATGTCAGGGACTTGGGGGATGAGAACTTCCTTTTCTGGGACTTCAGTAGCTGGAGTAGCTAAGGAGGTGGGGGCTGCAGCACCAGCAAAGGCCTTTGGCAGGTCCCATCTATGACATTCCCCTCTATGATGGCTGGAGGGTACTGCTATTCCAAGGGCTCTTGGACTCCAAATCCTAGGCCATCCCTTCCAGAGTCAGAGAGGAGCTGATGATCGAGGAGGCGGCAGTCATTAGATCTGCCTGGCACATGCCCCCTCCTGTCTCTTACTCTTACTCCTACTGCCTGGCTTGCCTGCCATGTGTGTAGCAGTTGACCCACAGCTGGTGTTGATGGGGATGGGGATGGTGGGCACCTTCACCTCCGGAGTTACTCCGTTCTGTGATGGTTTTGGGGGCTAGGCTGAAAGCAGGGCCAGTGGTCTTGGAGAACAGGTACTTCAGAGGCTCTTTGGGTTTTCCTGCCACTAAAGGCCAACAGTGCACTAGATGCTGCACAGAAATTACATGAGACCTCACTGATTCCTTCATTGTCCGCCCATTCCCTTTGCCTCTATCTCCCCACACTTTCAACAGCTCGGTACTCCCTGCCAGCTTTTTCATAATCTTGGGAGTCAACTGAAAAACAAAGAGCAGACTCATCGGACTTCAGGGGTCATCTGGTCCAATTCTTTTGCTTTACAGATGGGGAAACTGAGGTCCTGAGAGGTGAAGGGATTTGTCCAGTATTGCACAGTGAGTGAGTGGGAGCCAAGGACTCCTGACTCTCAGACACATTTGGAGCTAGAAGTCATCATCTGGAAAACGAAGAGACCGGTCCAAAGGAAGGGAAGTGACTTGTGCAAGGTCAAAAATAGCAGTGGGATTTGAAACCAGGCCATCTGACTTCACCCCCAGCAATGTTTCTGTTGCATCACACTTTCTCCAGCTGTTGCATGGAGTTGAAGTGGTTCATTCAGCTCAGCATTCGCAGGATCACAGAGTCAGTGCTGGTATGGGCTTCAGAGGACTAGTCCAATCGTCTCATTTTATAGGGGAAGAAATTGAGGCCCAGAGAGGTAAAGGGTTATCCAAGACCACACAGCTAGCAAATAATGGAGCTAGGATTTGAACCCAACTCCTTTGATTCCAGGTCCAATATGTGCTCTACTACACCATGGATCCTCTTCATTTTTGCAGAAGAGAACTGGGCTAATCACTCCCCAAAGCCTAGAAATCACAATCCTTTCCCCAGACCAGACACTTGATTTGCTCAAGCTCCTTCACTTTCTCATTTCTACCTTGATCATAACAGGTAAGGTGACTCTCATCTCATTTAAATTCATTCTGAGGGAGCTCCCGGACTGGTTGCGGCAGCTGGCTGGCTGGCTCCTGGAGCGCTAAGTCATGGCACTGGCCTCAGGTTCTGCGCTTGGGCTGCGGTCTGGGGGATGGTCACTGGGAATGGGCATGAGGCTCCATCACTGCTACTGCTGAAAGACATTCCACAAGCCCAAAGCGCTGGTGTTCTTATCAGGAGAGGCCAGAACAAAGGATTGCTTGGCTGTGCCCAGTAAGTGAAGAAGATGGGCGTCTGCCTTAGAAGTGAGGAGTGGCTGTTCTCATTCCATCCTGGGCTTTCTCTTAATTACTTTGTGATTTGAGCGGTGCAGAGATGTTCAAGGCACTTTATGGGAAACCTCTTGCAGTAATCACTGTTCCTAGCAGGATTCGCGATGGCGCTATGACAAGGCAGTGATTTCCTCTCCTTCCCCCACCCAGAAGTGGACATGACCAGCCCTGCCTCAGAGCCATTTTCATCAGTCCCTGCTCCAACTCTAACCCACCCCATCTTCTTTAAATTGTGCCACTTCCCCTTGATCTCCTCATAGTTCTGATACCTTACTATGCAGTAGGGAAACAGTATAGCCTAGTGGATAGAGCACCACTGCTGGAGGCAGGCAATCTGCCCCTGCCACATTTTGCTGTGTGATCCTGGACAAGTCACTTAACCATTCTGTGCCTCAGGCAGCTGCCTAGGCTACCCAATTTTCCACTGGATCATGTGGTGTAGTGTTATAAATCTGTATCTTGTTTGTACAGCTCCTTCAGGGTAGGGACCTATCTTATGCTTTTCTTTGTATCCACAGCACTTAGCATGGTGTCTGACACATAGTAGGTACTTTAAAATGCTTGATGACTGACTGACTGAGGTAAACAGCAGAAAGTGTGCCTTCAAACAAACTGATGAAGGCAGATTCAATTGAATGGGACCAGGGGGAAGACTCAGGGAGAGACATCAAGACGCAGAGTCTCTGTAGGCAGAGAGACATTGTTGGTAAGTAAGAGATCTTGACGTCAGACGCCTGGAGCGGCTGCTGGGAGCAGGATGAAGGCAGGCCTCTTTCAGCTCACTGGATGTGAAGCTCAGCTGTTTCTACCTGCTGAAGGGCCACCAGTGCTCTCAACGTCTAGCACGGTGGAAAGAACCAGAGAACCTGGCTCCAAATCTTGCTTCTGCTACTTACCAGCTATGTGACCTTGGACAAGTCATTTAACTTCCCTGGGCCTCAGTTTGCCCATATGTAAAATGATAGGGTTGGAATAGCTGGTCCCTGAGGACCCTTCCAGTTCTAGATCCATGGTCCTGTGATCTCCAAATTTCACTGCCCCGGAGCAAAGCCCCATTCTGCCCACCCTGGCTATGGTTTTATGAGATTCTATTGAAAAGAGACGCTATGTTGCTTCTAACTTTACATACTATAGTCCTTATGAAGCTTCTCGGAAACTGGAAGAAATGTTTGTCTTCCAATGGAATTATCAGTGCCATTATTGCCTGTCATTTTCTCCATTTGTTTTTGCTGCTACCATGTAATCACCGTGTTCTCCACAAGGCTGTTTATGGCCTGGTACAATGTTGGGCTCTGCCGCCTGCCTAACAGGTGTCCTTTAGCCTTTGCCTGAAGACTTTAATGGAGAAGGAAATTACTGTCTCCCAAAGGAAGTAATCCCTTTGAACTCTGGGACATCTCAAGCTGTTAGGAAGTAACCGTAATCCTCCACCCACTGATCTTGATTGGACCCTCTGGGGTCCATCAGAATGTGTCTGATCCCTCCTTCACCCGGCAGCCCTCCAACTATATGAAGAAAGCTCTCGCGTTTCCCCCAAAGCTTCTCTTCCCCAGGCCAAGCTAATTTCCCCATGGCATGGACTTCAGGCCCTTTTACATCCTGACTGTCTTTCTCAGGATACTCTCCAGCATACCCATGTCCTCCTAAAATGTGCCCAGAACTGAGAACAGGCACATATACTTGTAGTCCACCAACTCACTCTAGTGTTTGTCAAACTGTGGTCTGCCTATGCATTCCTAGATCTATCCATGTAATAACCCTGTTTAAAAAAAAGGAAATAAGATGAGTCTGGCATGAATACACACTGGCTTCCTGTGATCACCGTATCCTTTTCTAAATATTCACTAACCTTTAATGAGACACAATTCACAGTCCTTTAATGAGACACTGCAGAATGTTGTCAGTAATCAAAGCCAAGCTCCCTGGCCTATAGAGACTCCATTCTCCTCCCTTTAAAAAAAGTCAGGATGAGCAGCTAGGTAGATCAGTGGATAGAGCTCAGGCCTTGGAGTCAGGAGGACCTGAGTTCAAATCCGACCTCAGACACTTGACACTTACTATGTGACCCTGGGCAAGTCACTTAACCCCCAATTGCCTTGTCAAAAAGAAAAAAAAATCAGGGCAACATTTACCCTTCTTCAATTCTGTGGTATCTCCTCTTTTTTCCTGGATTTTGCAAAGATCTCTGACGATGGCACAACTGGTTCATCTGCTAGTTACTTTGGTTTCTTATGACATAGTTCATTTGGTCTCATCAAGTACAGGAAGTCTCTTACTATTTCCACTGCCTACTGCCCATTTTTGCCCTACCCTTTCTAGTCCAAATATGGTACAACTTGCCTGAAAAAACCAAAGTGAGAGGAGGATTGAGCATCTCTGCCTTCTCTACAGCATTGGTTAGTATTCCCTTACACCCTGAGTCAAAACCCAGGGCTTTCTTTAATCTTTCCCGTGCCTCCAACATACCACCCTAACTATCCACCTCTGTTTTGTCCTTAGCTTTCCTAGAGAGACAGCCCATTCTGAGCATTACCACTCCAGATATTAACAATATACTACCTTACCAAGTTATTCATATTTATGTCGTCTGTTACGTGACTTTACTGCCATCTTCTGAAAGGCTTTCAGTATGTTTTTTGTTGGGTTTTTTTTTTTTTGGGGGGTGGAGGCAATCAGGGTTAAATGACTTGCCCAGGGTCACACAGAGAGTGTCTTAGGCTGGACTTGAACTCAGGTCCTTCTGAGTCCAGGGCAATGTTCTATTCACTGTGCTACCTAGCTCCCCCAATTTTCACTATTTTTCATCTCAGTTTGATAAGTTCTCTATGCATCTACATCAGTCCCTATAGGCAATTACTTTTTTTCTTCCTCATCAGAGGAAGGACTCCACCTAGGTAACCTTGTGGAAAGTGGAAATAAAAGAGGAAGATCTACTCTCCTTTGCATTTCCCCAATGCTGGAAAAGAAGATTAACCCCAGAGCAATGAGAAATAAAAACGTCAACCCCCAGAGAATCATAGAAGTGTCCACAGGGGCTGCAAGGTATGAGCGAGATGTCAAGAATCTAAAAGCTCTGTGGGTCCTTTGATAAGATTTGGCCTAGTAGCTACTTTGTTCAAGTATTAGCCAGTCTGCTAGCACATTATCCAAAATTTCTGACTAGCCAGGCTCCAAATTCTTCATGGCTCCAGCCAGATCTTGACTAACTCTGTCTATCAAATTGCTCCCCATAATTCAAGATCTTGTCTTGGGCTTCAAAGCTGTGTTTAAAAAATGAGCATCACCTGCTTTCCTTAGGAAGAAGTAAAATAATTAGATTTACTGTCTTAGACAATAAACCTCACAATAGCAGGATGGACAAGGGTTGGTCAGTAAAGGTAAAGGTAAGGAAATGTTGAAGCAGCCTTAGCTGTAGAAACAGTGGTTCCCTTTAAGCAGTTGGAGATGACTCCTTTTCCCACTGTTTCTGGCCTCTTAGATAATTGTTTTTAACTTTTTGTAACCCATGACATAGTGTAAAACTGTGGGGCAATATTCCATTGTCATTTGGGAATTTCACCAATGCTGTCACTATATTTATCACAGTCCATCATTCCCCACTGGAAGTAAAAAAAAAAGTCCCAAAACACTTTTGGGAGTGGATGTTTTACAATCTGATGAAAATGACCACATCTTACAGGCTTACTTAGACTTCTCCTTATAATCAATTTTATGTAGCCCTGAATGAAAAAGTGAGTTTTATCAGTAAAAATTGCCTTTTTCTAGCCTCTAATATTCCTATCTTTGTCTTGCTCACAACAGGTATTTTTTTTTCTTTATAACAATGGTTAGCAGCTATTTTTTAAAACTGTTCTCGCTCGTCATCCAACTTGAAAATGCCTGTGCTGTACTGTAGAAGAATCAGTAACAAGCCATTCAGCTACTAGGCTCCTCTGAAGGGCCTTGCCTGTTTTCTGAGGATTAAGTAGATTGTTTTGCAACAGTAGTTTGTCAGTTCTAGGCATTTTTTATTTGTTTTTGACCATACTTTCCTTTGCACTTCAGTATGACTGATTCTATTTCATTGTGGCCTCAAACGATTCTTCAAATGCTTGACTTCCCAACAACAGCCACTGCAATAGCTCTCACATTCATTGAAGTGTGCTCCTTAAGAGTTACAACTTTTGCACATTTCCTTGGAGTAGTATTCATTCTTAAAAACCACAGAATTAAAAACACAGGACAGGAGCAATGAAATGTACGCGTTTGGAATGAAAGCTAATACTCACTTGACAGAAAATTAACTAAAGGTAGAGAAACCAGCTCAATCTGGATTCCTCTGATCAAAGTGAACCATTCTGAGGCAGCCTAACATCAATATAAGTATATACGTGTCACCATTACTGTCACAAAATGAAACCACATCAAAATTATTACCCTAGTTAATTCACACACCATTGTACTATTTGCTGGGCACTAGGAATCTAAAGACAAAGTAAGCCAAAATGAACAGTCCCTTCCCTCAAGAAGTTTCCATTCTAGGGGGGGGAGCTGAAGAGTTATGCACAGGGAACAAGTACACCACTCTGTCTGAACCAGAGACGACATGAGTAGGAGCAGTGTGCAGTCAGCCTGGAAAGACTGTGAAGAGCTTTAATTGCCAGGTAGAGACATTTGTAGTTTATCTTAGGGGCAAGAGGAAGTCATCAGAGCTTTTTGAGTAAGGGAAGTAGCCTGACCAGACTTGTTTTAGAGATATCATTTTGCCAGCTGCATGGAAGACGACGTAGCATGGGGAGAGGTGAGACATGGGAGACCAGCTGGGAAGCTATTGACATATTGTAGGTAAGAAGTGATAAAGGTTTGAAATGATGTACTGGTTGTGTATGTGGCGAGAAAGGGATAGATGTGAGAGATGTTTTTGGAGGTAGAATGGATAGACCAGGACGATCGATCAGATGAATGGTGAAGGGGAAGGAAGACTCTAGAATGACTCAGGTGGTGACCCTGAGTCCCTGGAAAGATGATGGTGTCCTTGAGAGAAATAAGGAAATTAGCAGGGAAGAGGTCGAGGAGGAAAGATGATGAGTTTGACATGCCTACAGGACATCCATGTGGCAATGTTCAGTAGGCAGTTGCTGATGCAAGACTGAAGCTCAGGAGAAAGATGCACACATCTGACAGCCATCTGCATAAAAGTGATTGTGGAATCCATGGGACTTCTTGACTGTGTTTCTCTTGGCCCATGAAAGAGACCAGAACCATCTAGTATCTATTACTCTCTCAGAGATCCCTTTTTGCATGGTTCAATGGTAACATCTCTAGATTTTCCCATCTAGCTTGTACAGGCAAGAGAGAGTCCCTAATCTCCCCTCCAGGAGTTTTCCCATTCGCCAGACTCAGCGATGCCTGTGTACATCTAGCTTCCCTGTCGCCTTCTTTAAGAAATTCCATCAAAGGGACTTCTCTGAGGGCTGCCTTGTTTCCTTCCAAGTGTATCTGAGGACCAGAGGTTTAAAGCCGAAAGGGCATCTAAACATCGTATATTCCAACCCTCTCATTGTAGGGCTTTGATCAAGGGAGTAGCGTAGTTTGTATGAACACAGAACTCAAATTGCTGGGCCGTGGGTGATCATCCAGATGTTCTGTAAAGCCCTCCAGGAAGGGGGACCCCACTTCCTCCTAAGGTAGCCCCTTCTACCTGGGGACAGCTCATTGCTCCTTGTTCTGCCTTCTGAGGCCAAGCAGGAAGGCTAAGATTCCTGCTTCTTCTTCCATTTGTCCTTTAACATACCTGAAGACATCTATCACAAATAACTGTTCTACATTACATTAAAAAGGAGAGAACTCCCCTTTCTGAAGGCAGAGGGACTTCAAGTTTAATAGCATTTCTAGAGTTAATCCCTAACTAGCCCATCCTACTAAGTCCCAACTTCAGCTTTTGAGGGTTAACTGTCATGAAAATGTGGATCACAGTCACCGATTTGTAAACTATAGAGATTCCTCCCTTCTGGCAGAAGAAGCTCCCACTCAGTCAAGAATTTTGTCTGTTATAGCTTCGGGCAGCTAGGCTGTGCATTGGATAGAGGGCCAGACCTAGAATCAGGAAGACCTGAGTTCAAATCTGGCCTCAGGCACTTCCTAGCTGTGTGACTCTAGGCAAGTCACTAACCCTGTTTGTCTCAATTTCCTCCTCTGTAAAATGAGCTGGAGAAGGAAATGGCCAACTGTTCCAGTATCTTTGCCAAGAAAACCCTCAGAGGGTCATGGAGAGTGAGATGCAACTGAAACGATTGAACAGTAGCAACAACAATTAGCTTTTTCAAGGAGCCTGGTGCACCAGCACCACTGAGTCTTACACAGTGAAGAAGAGAAAGTTAAGCGTTCTGCTGAGTCATGGTGTTCTGGCCTATCCACTGGCCTGGATCTTGTCCTCCGGTTTTCCATCTCCCTGCTTCTAGTTGGATTCTTTACCATTTAATGGAGCACTTTCAGGTGGCTAATATTTGGAAAGCCATTTCCAATATCTTAAACAATGAAGTTCCTGACTTGAGTCACCAAATCCAAAGGTGATACGCTATTGTGAATTCTGTCAATAGAAAACTGAGAGTGGTTTGATTTATGCTAGTATGTGTTTGGAACAGGGAAGGGGTCGGTGTAGATCATTTAAATGTTTTTTTTTTTTTATCGCAGTCTGGCAACCAAAATTACTCTCTCCAAAGTTACCCATGATCTTTTTTAATCACCACATTGAATTGCTTCTTCTCAATCCTCACTCTCCTTGACCCCTCTGTTGCATTCCTACTATTGACTTCCCTCTCCTCCTGGAGATTCTCCCTCTGGACTTTTGTGACATTGCCCCCTCCACCTCTGCAGCACCCTCGATGTGAAGCCTTTCCAGATCCTCCCAATGGCTAGTGCCTTCCATCTCCAACCACCTTGTGTTTATTCCTATAAACCCATTTCAATCCTGGCTGGTCATTGCATTGGTCAGAATTAAGTCTTTCAACATTGTCTTTGCAATGTTGTCATTGTTGTAGAAATTGTTCTCTTCCCTCTACTCACCTCACTCTGCATCAGTTCATCTTCCCTTTGTTTAGCACAACAATATTCTATTACATTCATGTGCCATAATTTTTTCAGCTGTTTCTCAATTGATGGGTACCTCCTTAAGTTTCCAGTTCTTCACCACCACAAAAAGAGCTACTATACATATGTTTGTACACAGGGGCCCTTTCTCTTTTCTTTTATACTCTTTGGGGTATTGACCTATTAGTGGTCATAATCCTGAGTCAAAGGGTAGGTACAGTTGAATAGCTGCATCAGATGTGCCTGTTTTTCCCCAGCCCCTCCAACATTTATCATTTTCCTTTTTGATCAGCTTTGCCATTCTGAAGGGTGTTCATAGAGTTATCATATAGAAGCTATCTATGGAGTAGTTTATAATCATATCTCCAGCCTTACTTCTTACACTAAGATTTATGAATCTATGAAGAAATGTACCCAGGGCAGCCTCCAAACATGTGTATGTATGTGTATGTGTGTGTGTATATATATATATATATATATACTTGTGTGTATATACACATATGTGTTATGTTTAAATTGTGATCTATAGATAAATAATAAAATTAGAGGCAAATAGGAACTCTTTTAAATCATATATTAAGGGAAGGATTTATGACCAGACATGGGTTAGAGGTAATTGTGAAAGATGAAATCGACAACTTTGATTATTTAAAATTCAAATTTTTAAATAAATTAAAAAGAGAGACAGCATGGCATATAGTGCAGAACTTCTTAAACATTTTCTACTTGCAACCCCTTCAGCACTTCTTAAACTGTGGGTTGTGACTCCATAGGGGGTCGAGGCCCATAGTTTAAGAAGTGCTGGATAGTGGATAGTGAGCTGGCCTCAGAGTTAGAAAGACTTTGGTTCAAATTCTGTCTCTGATATATGCTGACTATATGACCCTGGTCAAGTCATTTAATTTCTCAGTGCCCTAGGCAGCTCTCTAAGAGGATAAGCTGAAGGTCAGGTGCTAGGAATTCTCTAAGCCAATGATATTGCAGGTTTGGTACAAAAATTAAATTAGAAAGCTTTTGTATGAAAAAAATTGATATTACATTAAAAATAAAAATTAGAAGGTGAGGAGAAATCTCTAATTAAAGTCTCATATCCAAAATGCGCAAAGAATTGACACACATGTGTGAGATTAAGAGCTTTTCCCTAAAGGATGAGTGCTCAAAAGATATGAAAATTTTTCAAAAGAAGAAATGTGAATGTCAGCAACATTATGAAAAAAATACTCTAAATCACTAATAATAAGAAATACAAAACAATTATGAAATATCAACTCACACCCATCCAGTTGTCAAAGATAATAAAAGATGGAAATGTGGGTTTTGAAGAGACTGCAAGAGGACAGGCAGGCACACTAATGCATCGGTGGAGAAGCTGTGGATTACTCCAGCTGGAATTGTGAGAAAAATGATCGAGCTGAAAAAAAAAATAAATTGTTTAAGTGACCAATTTGCTCATACTCTGACTCAGCTATGCCAATACTGAGCATTTACCTCCAAGGAGGCCAAAAACTAGTTTCCATATGTAAGACTGAGGCAAACAGGGTGAAGTGACTTGCCCAGGGTCACATGGCTGGCTACTAAGTGTCTGAAGCCACATTTGGACTCAAGAAGTCTTTCTTACTCCAGACTGGTGCTCTGTGCACTATGGCGCCCCCTAGCTGTCCAAGGAGCCAAGAAAGAACTATAACATAAATTAAAAGAATGCTAGAGGGCAACAGAAATCCAATGGGATTCCTTGATCAATAGCGTTTCTGGGTGACTAATGTTGGAACATTTCCTTCTTCCCACAGAGAGATGATGGAAAGGAAATAGGCAAGGAAAGCAGAGCTAGAACAGTCTCCCTGATGACTACAGTAACACATATGAAAACAATCCTAGAAGAAAACAGAAATCAGATTGAGTGTCCTGATCAGTACTGATTCTAGACCAATGATGTTGGAACATGCTTCCTCTTTGCAATGAGGTGATAGACCAGAGGTCAGGAAGGTTACCTCTTCTGTCACTTGTGATGACTGTTGTGGAATATTTCACTTAATTGTATTTTTGTTGGAAACTGATTGCAGTGTAAAGGTGTTAATGAAACGTTTGAAAAAGAAGGTCACATTCACCTCAGGACGGTTTTCCCAAGAATGGAAAGGGCCTCAGAACACAAGGAGGAGCAAAAGAAAATGAAAGTAGACTACGAAAGATGATAAGTTTGTAGAAAGTTTGAGCAAGAGCTGAATGAAGGGCCCCCACCAGGAGCAAAGCAATCCTGACTTGAACAAAGAGAGAACAAGAAACTGTTCGTTGATTTTCTTCCCCGTTGAGTGGAGCATCTGTAGGAAGCCAGCAGATGGCATGGGGTGGGGAGGAGGAGTGAAGGGCTGAGAATCCCAAGGAATACAAATCAGTCACTTTTATGGCAGCCTTGCTGGGAGTTTGATTGGAATGGCAGACGGCTAGTGTTTTTGTGCATGTGTTTGATATCTTTCTTTGGGGAACCAATTTGTTTGGAGACTTTACCTTGGACATTAAGATGATACACAGAGCTCCAAGCTCTCAGTGGGGCTTTGGGGCCTAGCCTTGGAATGGGGTCAGCCAGAGTTCTCAGTTTCTCTGCTTACTAGAAGGCAGAATAAGTAGCCTGGACCTTCAGCTCAACTGAAGCAAACACAGAAAAGGTGTCTTCAGCCACCCACTCCATCACTAGGTTTCAATAAAACAGAGCAAAAAAGACTTCAAGAAGCCTTTGTTAAGTGCCTGTCATGTGCCAAGCAGTGTTCTAGGGTTTGTGAATTTTAGGGGGACTGATTGCTCTGCCAGCAGGAAAGATGAGGTTCGGTGCCTTCTCTAACCCCACGAGGGCTACACAAGGTAATGAGGCTGGAGAGACAAAATGAAATAGATCCTTGCCCTGACATTCTATTATTACTTCCTGCAGTCTCAGCAACCCAGTGGAAATTAGGCCCCTCTTCCTGCCCCCCCCACCTCAGCTTGATTTCACTGGGAACCAGACCACCACAGCATTTCCTGCAGTCTCTTCTCCACAGGCCTCCTTGCTCCTGTTTCTAGCACTCTTTTATGTGTTACCTTCCTCCATCAAGAAAAGCTCCTTGAGGGCAGGGACCGGCTGGCTTGCTTGCATTCATATCCATAGTGTTTGGCACATAGTAACAAAGCCCTGCCTGTTTATTAGTGGGAAATAGCATGTACAGAAAGAAGGAAACACAAAACGTGCAGTCATTGGGAGGGGAGCTCTGGCAATGGAGGGGGAATTGGAAGGGGGGGAACTGAACTCCCTCCACCACTGCGAGAAAGACATTACTGAGGAGACAGCACTTGAAAGGAACCTTGGCTGGAAGCATGAGTGCCAGGGTACAGAGGGGTAGGACGTGGAAATCCAGGCCCAGGGAAGAGCCTGTACAAAGACACAAGATGGGAAATGGGACATCATATATGTCAGGGCTAGTTTGAGCGAACAGAGGGCAGGAGAGGAAGTAATCGGAAATCCGTCTGGAGCCCAATTGTCAGCATCTGTAAATGCCAACCAGAGGAGTTTGCAGTGCGTTCTAAAGCGATAGGGAATGAAAGAAGCTTCTGGAGCAAGAAAGCAATGTGGTCAGAGCTGTGGCTTTGGGAAGTTCATCTTGGCAGTTTGTGGTGGGGGGGGGAGGCCCTGGAAGCCTTTTCTTTCTTTAACTGTCATTTATTTAGCATTTCCCACACACTGACTCTTTTCACCCCCATAACATAAAACCTGTGAGGTTTTTGTGAAGCACTTTTATTATCAATCAACATGCATTTGTGAAGCACCTACTATGTGCCAGGCACTGGGATTGATAGGTATGAAACAGTTCCTGCCCTCAAGGAGCTGTCAGTCAGAGGAGACAACATGGACATGTTTTATTAATTAAGCACAAGGGCTATTTATCATTATACCCATTTACAAATGAGGAAACAAGCTGAGGTTAAGAGACTGAGCCAGGGTCACCCAGCTAGCATCCAAGGTGGCCTTTGCACCGAGGTCTTCCTGGTGCTCTGTCTGGGTCTTCTTTGTTCATTATAACCTCCAGCACCTCCTGCCAAGTGAAGGGATTCTAAAGGTGTCCTAATGGGGGGGGGGTAGAATGGACCATTAGACAAGAATACAACTTGTGTGTTCATTCTATCCCTAAGATCCTTTTTCCCATCAGTTGTCAGCACTGTTATCCCACGTTCCCACAGTATGATCCTGTGTGCATGGTGTTGGGGTACCCGGCAAGCTCAGAAAAAGCCTTTTTATTATGTAACGGAAAAAGTCTTCATATCCCTCTCCCCTAAATATTTTAATCAAAGGCCACACTGTCTTTTATTAGATTAAACATCACATACACAGCCAACTCAAGTTGCATTGAAATGAATGAGGCTCGATGTATAAAGCGTCATCAGTCAGCCAGTTGCTTGATTAAGGAGCCATTGTGGAAGCCAGCAGCAACTCCCTGCCTTCCGGGATGAGCCAGAGTGAGAGAGGAGGAAGTGTGGGATAGCACGACTTTCCCTCTGGGAGGCTGAGGCTGGAAACGTGGGGAAGCAGACACAGCACCAAGTTCTCAGCTGGTGCCTTGTTGTTCCTGGGAAGGTCTCAGCCCTGGGGAGGTTGCTGAAGAAGCAACACCCCCCTCTTGCCTGCCTCTAAACTCCAGATGTTGTGAGTGTTCAGGAGTAGGCAGGTGGGCCAAGGGGGTGGGAGACCTAGGGAATGAGCTGAGAGTGGCATGGGCTAAAGGAGTCCAAGAGCCCTGGTGGTGCCCACCACCAGGCACTGACAGTGAAATTGGTGCTGGAAGTGAGGGTGGGGGAGCACATCCTCATTGCTGCTCTCAGAGGCCCTAAACCCCCAGAAGTCGCTCTCTCCTGGAGTTCCCCCAGGATATCCGGCGACCTCTGAGACAACCTGAAAAATAAGAGCTGGTGGAGGAGGCCACGGAAGTAGTAGGTCTGCTCCCTCAGCCTCCGATAGCAAGGGAGCCCTGCACAGTGGGGACATGAAGCTGCCCCCACATTGCGTCTGTCTCAAGATGGAATAGCCCGGGGTGGAACAGTGTCTACTGTCCAGTTGCATGGCTCCCAACCTGGAATATCCTTCCTGTGTCTCTGGGGCAGGGGTCACAGAGTGAGCCTGACCTTGTTGGGGCAGGGGTGGTAGGAAAGATGGGGAGAAGCTAAGGAGAAGCAAAGGTTGCCAACATCTCAGCACTACAGTCCAGTGTAGGCTTACTAGGGACAATCTCTGGCTTAGCCTGCCACCTTCTCAGCTCGAGCCTGACTCTGCTCCGGCTTTAGAGAATAATAGTAACTGGCATTTCTGTAACACTTTTAGGTTTGCAAGAATGCTTTACATGTTACTTTATTTGATCCCTATTAGAGAGGTGCTATCATTATCCCCATTTTCCAGATAAGGAAAGAGGCATCACAAGGGTCTGAGGCAGAATTTGAATTCAGGTCCAGTGCTCTGTGTGCTATGGTGTCCCCTAGCAGCCTCTTTTGCGGCAGTGGTGCAGTGGATAGAGGCCTGCAGACAGGAAGACTCAAGTTAAAATCTGGATTCAGACAATAGCTATGTGACCCTGGACAAGTCACTTCACCCTGCTTGCCTCAGTTTCCTCATCTGTAAAATGAGCTGGAGAAGGCAATGACTAACTACTCCAGTATCTCTGCCAAGAAAACCCCAGATGGGGTCACAAAGAGTCAGACAGGATCACTTAGGAACCAAAACCCTGCACAAAGCGCAACATTGTGCTATTTATCCTTCCCCCGAAGTCCAACCCCAACAGTACTTCAGCCAGATTCAAGAGCTGAGAATATGACAAAGTACTTTCCATGTATTGTGGTGCTTGAGCCATTCTAAGTCCCAGCTCCATCCTCACAGCCCCCTGGACGGCTGGGAATATTGAGGGACAGTTGGCAGAATTGAAGAGGAAAAGCTTCATTGCTCCTGACCCTTCTTCAGATCCCCAGGTTTTGACCTCTGAAGGCTGGAAAAGCATCTCCCTGTCTGGGGGATTGGAGGATATGGTTTTTATTCGATCCGATTGTGATATTCACTGGCTAACTAGCATGTCACTTTCTATTTCTTAACCACTGTTTCCTCATCTGTAAAATCAGGATAATACAGGTTGCTGTGAGGCTGAAATCTTTTAACGTGTCTGGAGGCTTAAGGATAACCACTGGCACTTGTAACCTAAGTGTGCATCACTGCACGAGTTGACAACCACCCAGAACCCCCACCCCTCACAGCACACTACTTGACTCTTATCGGTTCTCACCTCTCTCATTCATCAATTAGCTGAGTCAACAACCCGGGTTTATAAAATAAACACAAGAAACTAATTTTCCCATAACTTTTCTCTGTCCTTCCTTTTTTTTTCCGCAACCCCAGTCTCATAAGCTTAAATAAACATCAGTGCTGCTTTCTCTACAATTTATTGCCAGTATAACAAACAATAAAAAACACTGAAGTATTTCAATAGTGCATTATGGTAAGAAACAGCAACTGTTGATTTCTCTAATCTGGAAACAGAATCCCCCCATTCAGGTCTTTCAGAATGGCCATCAAAGGCTGTTAAAAAAATTTTCTTCAAAATATCTTCTCTGCAGCGTATCCACAAGATAAGAGTTAAGCTCAGTCTCTCAGGAAATGCAGTCTGTTGGTCTTTTTTTCCCTTCAGCCTCTCTTCATCCATCACAGTGAACAGTGTCTAGTCAAGACAATTAACAGTCTCCAGATCACAGCTAAACTGCCACTAGTACAAATTTCAAGTCCTTATTGAGGCTGGAATTACACTTCTCCTCAGCCAAAAGTTGTTTGGGCCCTCAATTGTTCAGCTAAGGTACATGCAGCCTACACTAATACTCTATCTTGCATTACGTGGATCTCAATGTAAAGTACCGTTTGATGGATTAAGTGTAAATAAATATAGACAGAACGTAACAGCCACGTGTATTGCAACATTATATTCAAAAAAGAAAAATAATGCAACATCAGCAAATAATAAAGGCATATAAAGCATGCGTGACACTAAATAAACATGAAATAGATCTTAATAAAGCATAATACAATAATAAACCATTGTGCAAAGTAACATGAAATTCCTATTAAGTGCCTAAGAGCACAGAAAACAATTACAAAGCAACATTTGCTATCATTCAACGACGATTTCTACTTGGCTGCATGAGAAGCCAAGCACTTCTCTGCAAATACAATAATTTAGCCTAGTCAGAGGATAGACATTGATCTTTCTACATAGGCTCACTAGCAGTATTTTGAAGCTTTCTATGCTGTCTCTTTATGCCGGAGGTCACCGCAGAGAAGGTGTTAAGACAGGAAAGCTACTACCCCCTTTGTTTGAAGTGAAGGACTTCTCAGACCTGGACAAATCGATGGGGGATTTTTTTATCCAGTATCTTCTGTACTCAAGGCAACCCTTTTTCCAGGAGCTGACTGAAAAACAAGGCCTTGACATTCTTGAGCTATCTCAGTGTAGAGTTTTGTTTTGAATATCTTTTAATAGTTCTTTAGTATCAGAGTGATAAATGATTTCAGTATCTAGCTGTCTCCTTATATATACAATATGAATATCCTGATTTCTTTGTAAACATGCATTTGTTCTGCCTAGGATTTCAGATCTATGTTACAAGAGGAACACTCTTACTGTCCTTCTGTAGCCCATATATGAAGAAATGCTTTGGAGCACACTTTTAAGGCCTTCAATCAAATAGTTTTATTTTCTATTAACTGTTCACAGGTCAGATGTTGATTCTAGCGCTTAGCACAAATCAGACAGCAAGCACTTAATAAATGCTTCTTGACTGATAGGGCATTTGTCGCCTCGGCCTTTCACTCCACCCTTAGAGGCTTCTGACCACGTTTGATCTCTCAGGTTCTATCACTCAGTTTTCACCAATCTTGAGAGAAGGCTGTCTGTCTAGTTGCAGCACAAACCTGAATGGTGATTCTGCTTTGTGGTAAATGGTGTTGCTGAGTAAAAACTCTCTCAGCACAGAGGCTAGGCCCCTAGGGCCCCTCAAGCTTTTGCAAGCATGCTGGATAGGCAATTTCAGGCTTCCTGCTCTCAAAGACCTCACAAATTCCAAAGTGAGGCCTTGGACACAACTAAATTGCATTTCAGCTAGCTCATTTTGTCCACCAGCCTTTTAATAATACTGTAGCACACCTAGGACCAAACCTCTACTGAAGCTTCCCTGGCAGAACAGAAATCCCGCCCTGAGAAGATTCCTAACGTGGGCTTCTAATATTTCTTGTGACATAGAGAATCCCCATCAGCACCCCAACATGTGAAGCATCTTTCTCTGATTTAAGCATGCCTCTTACCACTTCTCCAGGCCTACCACCCTGGTGCATAAACTCTTCCATTTTTAAAAATTAACTCCTCAGGAAGTAACTAAGAGGTCAATATTGAGCATTATACCCTACTATCATGCTATCAAGAATTTTTAAATGATCAACTGAACCTGGTAATTCACCTCCAATGACATCTCTCCAACTCTTTTTCAGGACATTTAAACACTCCTATAGTGCCCTTACTCATAATCAAGATTGGTCCCTAAGAACAAGGCCTCCCTCTATTTTTCTACCCATTAACTCTTTTTAAACATGTTGGCCTTAGTTTTTTTTTTCGAATAGTTATAACATAAAATTTGCAACACTAAACTAGTCATGAAACTGGCAGCATGTACAGTCATCGACAACGAAAACAGTGACACTGAGAACCACAATCAGGTGGCGAAAAGGATTTGTACTGAACGGAGACAAGCTCATGTTTCCAGTAGCTCCCCAACAGAGACCCTGAAAATGGCTATCTTTAAGGGAATCTTCTGGAATCACTGGCTGCATCTGGACAGAGGCTGGGCAAATGCTGCCCGAGGTCAGCCAGCAGAGCTGGAAAGGAAGAGAGACCCTTTATTTTATCCCACCTTTCTCTTTCCTTGGAAACACACGTGGCCAGTGCCACCAGTGCTGCAAGACCACCCCTGTCTTCAGTGATATCCCTGTTTTACTCCCTGCTGGTCTCCCATGGCAGACACTGGTCAGCTCTGCTGGTCCCAGTGGTTGCCTTCGTTTGGATTTCAGTCACAGCAAATGGAAAAGGGAAGCCCAGAGCCCAGAGGGCAAGCTCCTCATCCCCTCCTCCCACCCACCCCACAGCTTCCTAGGCTTTGAACACAGATGGACCAGGCAGCCCTTTCAGGAGGCAAGAGAATGCACTATGTGGGCCCTAACAGCTGCTGAGTTTGCCCTGAGCAGTTCTGTCATAAAATTCTAAAGTTATGTGGAGAGAGAAGGGTATCATGGAGTCATGCATTAAGGCCAATAGGACCCAATTCCTCGAGTTCTGCCCTGTGTGAAGCTTTTAGCTGTGGGGCAGGCAAGTAACTATCGGGGGTGAAAGGCCAAACCAGTTGCTTTCTTATGGCCTCTCATTCCCCTCCATGCCAGAGGGCCTGGGTAGAGAAGGCCCAAAGACATTTCAGGATATTCATGCCTTAGCTTCTCACTAGCCTTGATCACTTGGCTAAGAGAAAAATCAACCATGGCCATTTCTTCTAGGACAGCACTGTGGGATTTCTTTTCTTTTCTTTTTTTTTTTTTTAGGAAGTTGGGGTTAAGTGACTTGCCCAGGGTCACACAGCTAGTCAGTGTTATGTTTCTGAGGCCACATTTGAACTCAGGTCCTCCTGACTCCAGGGCTGGTGCTCTATCCACTGCGCCACCTAGCTGCCCTACACTGTGGGATTTCAAGAAATGAAGGCATAAAGTCCAGATGGGTGCTCTAGAGGGAAAAGTAACAAATGCTCGCTTAGGTCTTCTTGGGCTGTCCCACCTCTGGGCCCAGCAGTCTGGCTGCCTGGGCTGCCCCCCACTGAGGAGTTACAAGGAATAAATGAGGTGCAGAGTGTTGGCTAACCATTTTTGTTCTCAAGCCAAATGAGATGAATTGCTCAGGACATGTGGCCAGCTGAGATGGTGGAGATCAGCAGGGTTCACTCAAGAGGGACTTTACTTGGAACGTGGCCTGAGAGACAGAGGAAGGAAGTCAGCCAGTGGATAGCTTCCTATTTTAACTAATCATTCTTCCTAAGATAAGTTGTTTCTAGCTACCAAAAGATAGCAAGTGAGTCAAGCATTGGGTGCCCCATTCTAGTTCAAATTCAACTGAGCTGAGGACATGAGAAATGTTGGAGAGAATCAGTAGCAAGTTTCTGTGTCGAGGACCTGGAAGAAGTATCTTTAAAGAGATAAACCTCACTGTTGTCTGCTCCTGCTCTGTCCTGCTCCTTGCCTTTTGTGGCAAGCCGTCAGGGACAGTCCCTCAGAGCCTCTTAAAGAAAAATGAGATTCCCAAGGGCTTGAGCTGAGTCATATAGGGTCTCCAACTGCTTCTGTGGCCTCAGTTGGCCAGTCTCTAGAGGTCTGTTGTGCCTTCTTTCTCCTACTGGGTGACCGGGGGGCCGGGGGGGGAATTAGAATTTGTAAAGGGATTGGGGGGGATAGGGAATGGGAGGGAAGAATTTATTCAATTAAAGATTCAGTTAAAAGAAAAATTCAGAGGGCTTTTTCCTCAAGGTAAGCCATCACACTAGAATGCCCAAGCAATGGCTCTGCAACCCTGAGCCTCTAATTTAAATGATGCTGTCTCATGAAATCATAAAGTTCTCTTCCTAGCCTAAACCCCGAGAGAAATAGCACTCTTTCCTCTCCACTCCCCAAGATCTAAAATTTGGGCGAGGAGACTTCTCACAAGCCTTCCAGCTTTGAACTTGACAATCCTCTAGCTTCCTGTTGCCAAATCTTCTTGAAATCCCTGGAGATGGGCACCTGGGATCCCACACCACATGTTCCTCATCTGGAATGGGGAGGCAGTAGACTTAGGGGTCACTAAGACTTGGGTTCAAATCCCACCTTAGACAATTATTGTATCTGTGCCTCAACTTCTTCACATGTTATACTCATTGGCCTCTAGGATTCCTTCCATCACTAAATTTCTGTACCTATGAAGCCAGGTTCTATGTAATCTTGGACTGGTGATAGAAGGGGAGAGAGTACTGGAACCATTGTTAGAGACTGACATGAGCTGGAGTCCTAATTCTAACTCCTATGAGACCCTGAGCTAATCACTGACCTTATTGGAATCTCACCTAACATCTCAGAACCTCAACTTTCTCTTATGTAAAATGGGGGTGATAATACCCGATCAACCTATCTCCTTGGGTTGTTTTAAGCAAAGCTCTTTGAAAATATTTACATGCTTCAAGAGGCAGTAAGGAATAGGAGATAAATTACCTCAGAGCAAAGAAGCCCTGGGTTCCAGTCCCTGCTTTGACACAGTGGCTTCATGACCCTGGATAAGTCACTTCTCATTTCAGTGCTCTGGGCAACTCTCTAAAGCTCAATCACAGAGAAGATACCACCAACCTAGGCCACCAGCAGGAGCTCCCCCACACGCCCAGTTGCTCTCCTTGTTTCTTTGGTGATGTCCAAGGTACTGGTGTTAAGTCTAAAATCACAGAGAAGAGGAGCTGGGATATAGGAAAGTAGTATCTCTACCCTATTCAGGGCCTCTCTTCTTCCCCATTTTTCTTCCCTTCCTCTGCCCTCCCACCTTCACCTCCCCTCGATCAGGGGGCCCCAATACTTCAACCTCTGAATAAGCCAGTGCATTCCTAGATACTAGGCTGGACCCAAAAGAATCTTCCTGGACTACTGAAAGAGGAATAAGGCACTTCTCTCCTTCCAAGGCAGCCAGGTGGCATCACAGTGCACAGAGCGCTGGGCCTGAACTCAGGAAGACTCATCATCCCAAATTCAAATCTGGCCTTAGACACTAGCTGTGTGACCCTGGGCAAGACACTTTTCCCAGTTTGCCTCAATTTCCTCGGCTGTAAAATGAGCTGGAGAAGGAAATGGCAAACCACTCCAGTATCTTTACCAAGAAAAACCCCAAATGAGGTCACAAAGAGTCAGGACTGAAAAACGACTTAACAACAAAACAACTCCTTCCTAATCCCCAGGTGCTGTCTAGTGCACAAGACAGATTGACATTCCAGATGGTTTTTGTTGTAAACCTTTTATTATCCAGGCACATAAGTTATGCCATTCCTTTACCCTCAGACAATATCGAGAGGCCCAGCCCTCTGCCCCTCTGCCCCCAGGGCAGAGGTTATGCTTAAAGTTATCAATGTGTGTGGGGGGAAGCCCTCAGGAATTTGCAGTTGAAAAGGAGAGACTGTGTCTTGGCCCTCTGTCCTTCAGTGGAGCTAGACGGCTTTGTCCTGTTGACCCCAATGGTCACTGCAGGACTAGCAAGAAAGAATCATGAGAGAGAACAGAGGCAATTTCTTGGGCCTCTTAACTGGTAAAACACCAGAAGGAAGCCTTTTGTCCAAACACACAGACTGCTGCTTCTCCACTGAATGAATTTACTGAATGTCTCACAGTGAAGGACAATTGGAAGGAAAGTACTTGGCTGGGCATTGATTATAGGGGAGAAACTATACTCAGAAACCCCAAGTCACTAGTCCCGGCCTCTCTGATCTGACTCATGAGACATACATACTTCAGGCCCCATGCAGCCCACTGTGTTCTTGGTTCCTTCCCCAGACCAGGGTGAAGGCCAGGTCATGGTCAATCACATTCCAAATCTTGGGTGCCAGGAATGCCTGGTCTCTTTTATGGACCCTTGCACCCCCTATCTCCCAGGGCTGTGTTGATATTATTTTCCCATGCAAAGGGCCTGCACCGAATAGCTGGGCAGGGAGATCTGATCCCTGAGACTGTCAGAAATTGCTATAGCCATTGGAAACAGTGACAGACTGCTAACTACTTACTGTGTAATGGGATCACTTCTCTCTGTGACTCCTAAAGGCAGAGAGGCCCATCTATAGGTTCAGGAGAAGAGGCTATTTCTTGTGTTTTAAGGGAGGAGAGGGATGGTGTTGGGCATTCAAAGGAAGCTTCTGAAGCATCCTTACTCTATGGGGAACTTCTTTAAAAAGAGAGAAATAACAATGCAAATAGTACAGGCAATTCTCACCCAAGAGTGAACATGAGATGAGTGTCCATGAATCTGTTGTTCCCTCTATGGATCCCAGATTTCTGTGCCTCTCATAGTGTGAACAACTTGTACCCCTCCTCTCTCCCCCTAGGTATAGAATGCCCACCTGATTCTCTCCAGAGCCAGTCTATTCATTCTGCTCAGGCTGGTAGAGCTCCTTCCAAGGGATCAGCCTTCAAACATCCCTGCCATCTTGCCTTCTATTTCACTGCGCCCTCTCTTGTATCAGGATGAACAGAAAGAAGAAACAGTTACCTAGTGGTAAGAACACCCTCCAGTATAATCTCATACCTACTGAGTGAAGCTCCTTCCATAGTATTTTTGCCCCAATCATCAGTTTATCCAGCTTGCTAAGTCTTTACCTTGTTTCCCTTCTTCTATTTTAGTAGACATCTTGGTTTAGCCTCACTCCTCATCAATAGTTGAGCTGGGTCTAGTGAAAAATGAAATTTACATTAAAGTGTTTCCATAGCAAGCGTCTCAGATCCATCTGCTCTCTGCTATAGACTGCTTTCTTTTAAGGACATCCCAGCCCTTTTCTGGCTACAACTATTCAAAGACACTATATGCTATGGAGTTAAGGCATTTTTGAGGGTAGTTTTTTGGCCATGACTTCCCTCATATATGCTGCTTCTAATTGTATATTGTGCCTGCCCTCCACCCATATCATTCCTCAAGTCCTAGCAAAAAATGCCTTCTTCTCCATGGAGCCTTCTCTTCTAAGCTCATGTTAGTGTCACATTTTGATCACCAGTCATCTGCTGCTGCCTCATGTTAGCATATTTCCACATGCTTTAGCTCCCCAAAGAGACTTAGTTAAGGCCCTTGAGGGATGGGACCATGTGTTATGAAATCTATGTATCTCCTCCCAACATAAATCCCACCCTAGAACATCGTACAGTTCCTTTCACATGGTGGAGACTGCATAAATGACTAAGTGAAACCGCCAATTTCATTGGGAATAATTTCTCTAGACAAAAGAGGTATTACAACACATCTTTTGTACTTTGGATTGTAAGATAAGAAAAAAAGTATTTGCTGCCTAAGATGATTTTAGGTTCTTTGGGTCCTAATTGGAATACATCAAGAAAAAAAAAGTCCTATGGACTCATTGTACTACTCCAATATACCTTATTTTTATTAACAGAGAATCTGTGTCATTTATGTGAGAAGAGAAGACGTAAAGACCGCATGTGATTAGAGTTAGAGACTAGGGTTAGAGTTCTATGTCTGGCCAAAGCACAAATATGAGGAATCCATGTGGCCAAGGCACACACACAGGTAGAGAGGCAACTCGCCTCTTTGATGATGCAGGCCTGCTGATCCTGTTATTATCTTCACTCTGCTCTCACTGGGCCTGCTGGATACCATATCCTCATGTATCTCTGCTGGTTTCAAACTTGCTGGCTTTCTCTCTGCTACTTGCTCCTTAGATTCATCTCTCCATAGAGCTTGCTGGCCATCTTGGCTTCTCTTTGTTATATGGCAATGATTAGAAAGCCTTCTTCTAAGGGCAGCCTGATAGCTGTTAAGTAGGCAGTGGTCATCACACCCTTCTAAGTGGTCCAAATAAACTCAGACATGGTGTCCTCAGGCTAAGACTAAGTCTATCTTTAAACACTTCCTCCTATTAAGGGGATTAAGATCTCTGTTCTAACCCTCTGTCTGACTTGAGGCTGTACCCCTTATGGGGATCCTGTGCCCCAAAAACCTATTTCTTGGTGATTTGCCAAAGATATCCCGCAAGAGTTACATGGGGATGAGGTACCATGCTTTCCCTCAGTTCCCCAAGATCCTTTTGGGTCTTGCCATACAAGTGAAAAGGGAAGGTTTGAAAAAAAAAAAAAGACTAGGCGGAGCTGCTGGGAAGCTCAAATCTTTTGCTGCAAATCATGACTTTTTGCACGCAAGTGTGACCCGCAAAACAAAACAAAACAAAAACCAACCTCCTGGATTTGAACATTTCTACATTTTCCCCACAGTGAAGAATCTGCAGCTCCTGAAAATTCTATGTATTATAACATAATATCTATAGATAGCATATGGAAATTAGCATATAATACAGTTGTCAATAACATACCTACATAGCAAAATGCACATGCAGATACCTAATACTGATATTCACATTAGAAATTAATGGAGCTAGCCGCAGTAGATAGGAGAGACACAATACAGTGAATGTAATCATAGCATGTATAACCAAGAATAGAAGTCTCATGCAGTATATAACATATTGACATATAGCACATACAAGAGTTACCTATAGTAACCAAGGACATAGGTCACATGAAGAAATCCAGCATATACCCATAAAGCAAAAAACATGCATAGAACTGCACCCTGGCATAAATATTTATATGTGTGTGATACAGAAGTAGGAGGACATTAAATAGTGAAACATGTCATATACAACAAATGTTACAATTACATATAAAACATACGTGATGTGTATTCTAGCAATGTGCATTGTCTGATTACATAATTAACCATGTATATTTTTGCTGAAACATCATAAGATTCATTAATGGCTAAATAGCTTTGGCATTCCTACTGAGCTTATAGGTGGCCCCATATGACTGTCAGCAAGCACAGACATGCCAGCTGATCATGCCAGTCCTGGACTTGGAGGTGGCCAAGGTTGACTAGAACAACATAGGTGTCCTTTATTCCCAAGAGACCAACACAATAGGAGTGTTAGCTTATGAGGGTGCTGTCTTTGGGTTCAGTCTACTTACTCTAACTGAAAAGAGGGCCCCCTGGGGCTGTGATGACCTCAGCTGAGTTACCTAACTCACTAGTTTCTTCCTCATCTGAATTATTGTCTTCTATTTAACTCTGACAGTCTCACTGCAACTGGTGAAGGGGTTTTTGTTCTCAGAGTCCATGTGGCTGACCCTCTTCTTTTCTTCTGCTTCTTTTCTTCTGCTCATCGAGGAGAATCACCAACTTCCCAATAGGGAACAGGTGGTTGTAATACATTCTATGAAAGGCAGCCATTGGTAAGTTACTCAGACTTTGAGCTACTTGCAATGTGATGGTTTTCTTTATCCAATCTGTCACTCTTTCATATGATGGTTTGTTTAATCCAACACATTTAAATTTTTGAGAGTAGTTTAAATTTTTCTTTATCTGTCTCTAATATTAGGGTTTTTTTCAAGTGATCATTTTTTCCTCTTCTGCTGTAAACACAGTATTATTTTCCTTCACTTACTTTACCTTAATCTGTTCCATAAGATTGCCTTCTCTTTCCCTCACCCCAAACCCCTTAAGCTCATTTGTTACCTCTTTCCCTTTGGAGTTGTATATATTTGTTCCTTTTTCTCTCCTACTTTTTGTCTGGCTATATAATTCTTTGCACCCCCTTTTTTCCTCTCAGTCAAGTAGATTCCCCCTTCCTTTATTCCCCTTCAACGAGTCCTGTTTATTAGTCTTTTAAATTTAATTTTTGTACCCCTTTACAGAAATCTTTTCATTATCCATCCTCTCTGTCTACCCTAGACCCTCATTGTCTGGCTCATTATTCCTATAATTATTTAGTCTCTATTCTCTATATTCCTCATGCAATCAAAACTACGAAAGTCTTCATTCTAGGCTCTCCCCTCTGAACAGATTCTGCCAGTGCCTCGTGGGGCCTGCCCCATAGATTTCCCAGAACAATGCCAATTCCTGAAGGTGTCAGAAAGGACATTGCTCCATGGTAGCACCCTCTCAACCACATCCCTGATTATGCAGCCCACCAATGATCTCTACCCTCTCTTGTTGACATATTTTTCACCATTTCTCTCAAAATCTCTTCCTTTCCACTTCCCAAAGTGCCAGTTACCTGCGAGTTCCCACTCCACCCTCCTTCCCAATGTAGGATAAGTGGACCGTACCAAATCCCCCAGACTATATCCAGCCCAAGGTCCCTAGCTTCCTTCACAGTGTATCTCTCTTCACCCATAAGAGCATATTCATCAGTAAAACTCCCTCCCACCACCAAGGCAAGGCCTCCTCCTTTTCTCTTCCTTTCCAGTCCTTCCTCCATCCTCCTCACCCACTCCCTTGCAAGTTCTTCTCCTGCTGAGAGCATAGGAGTCACCTTCCCCTCATTGCTAGCTCTTGTTTTGACCCAAGCACATCACACACTATTCTTTATCCCCCAGCTCCCCTCCCCCACTTCACATATCCTCCCCAATTATATTTTAGTCCTACAAAAAAATTGATTCGCCTGTAGTCAGGGTGTTACTAGGCTTTGTTCATAATGTTCCAGGCCCACCTTTCCACTGCAACCTCCACCAGACTTCTGCCTTCTCTGGTCTCCTTGTGTGCATTTAGAAAGAAGTTTCTTGCTGGTCTCTCTGCTGTCCCTCAGCTGCAGTTGTCCTCAGCTGCTGAATTAATTCACTTCTGCATCTTCATTGGCTGGAGTGTTCAAGAAGCAAATCAGCTCTTCAGTTCTGGTTTTCTTCCTCAAAATGTTGCAAACACCTCTTTATTATTGAATGTCCATTTTCTTTCATTTATGGTTAAGTTCAAATTGGCAGGATAGAGCTCCCTGGGCTGCATCCTGAGTTCCACTGCTCTTCTGAACACATTATTCCATTTCTTCTTGCATTTTTGGTGGATGCTAAATAGTCATGTTATGTAAATTTTCTTTCCTTTATATTTGAAAGTATTTCTCCGGATTGCTTGCAGAACTCCAGCAGTTTGCTGGTATTTATACTCTCCAAATGTACAACATGGGTCAGAAGCACACTAAGCAGAAATCTCACACTTCTTACAGACACCTGCTGCCATCTCAGACCAGCATACCTCCATCTTCTGCCGGTGCATCAATAGTAGGGGTACCTTAGGGTCCCTCCATTTCTTCCTACTTCACATCATTTCTCACAATCCTTCATCATTCGATTTCTTCTACAGTCAGTCATTCAAAGACAACTGAGACAAAGATGATTCATTCAAAGTAACAAAATTTATAAACACTTATGTCACACTCTGGTAGACACAAGCACTTCTGTGTTATAATGGCATGTACGGTAGGTAAGGTATCAAGTGTTGCTCCCTTGAGAAGTTAGCTGTTCAGCTTTGGGTAATGAGAGTCTTGCACTGGGAAGCTGGTCAGCATCCACTCTTCCTCCTGATCCCAAAGATACCCCTTTTACAGACAATGGGTTATCAGTCATTGTCTCTTTAATGAGTTGACTCCATGCAGTATCTCATTATCCTCAGCAAAAGGTTGAGTGACCAGTCTCTATAGGGATGCTGGAATGTACCAGTGCTACACTATAGAAAATTCACATAACACACTACAATGACTGGCCTTTGGCTTGCTCAGTGTTTTTCTTATTTCCCTAAAATGGCTCACAGAGAGCATTCTCAATAATCTTGTCCCCTTCTGTAGTAGGCAGACTGGAAACTGGAAGTATACTAGTGGAATGGAAATAATTTTGCACCAGAATTCAAAGTTATGAATATTCATGGTACTAATTTTGTCTTAAAATAGTATATCAATATGGTATAACAACTGGTCTGACAAGTGAAGAAAAAAATTTGAAAACATGCTTTGCAAACAGAGCGAAAAAAAACACTGTAATTGGTTTCTCCTGGATCCCAGCAACACAATACAATACAAGGCACCCAAACTGCAGATACTAGCCAAGAAGTGACAGTGTAAGGGCCAAACTTTCCCTTTCCCTCTTGGGCTCATCCTGAGAAGACAGGTCTGCAGTCCATAATCCAGAACATACTACACACCCAAGTCCAGTTTTCCATTAAAGGGTCACATCCTGGTAACCTATGAGTCACTGATGGATTCTGTCCCAGAACATTCTTCCTGAACTGTGCCTGGCAAGCAGAAAAACCCAAACAAAGAAGATTCTGCTCATTCTCTAAACAAAGCTCTCCAGATTTCCTAGAAAGCCCTCTCCCTGATACAAAAGGGAGCCTTCACCACTAGTTCCCTACCTGGAAGGCCCTCCCTATTCTCATAATCTAAGGAATCATAGCCTTTGTTCTCCTGACAAGCGCCCAAAGCCTGCTGTTCTAACTAGATTCACAGAAGGGAGCAGGAAACTTATTTTGTCATTACGTCCCATAGAGAGGTGCCCAATGTTAGCATAACCCAAGAGATTCCATGTTGTCTCTACCTACCAAACAAGTTCCTGGATAAAAGAGATTGATTTCCATTTTCTACACACATATTCTAAACTCAAGTTCTGAATGGAGCTGCAAAGGCCTGTCATGGAGGCAAGAGAGAATACCTCAAAGGACAGATGAATGGATGTAGTCATATGGCCTGTCAACTCCCACATCCTTCCTACCCTTTGCCTTAAGCCCCAATACTAAGGTGTCCAGTGAACATGGCCCACGTTTCTTTCAACCTTGAAGCCAGAATCTTTAACATAAATACTTTGTCTTAAATGGCGTCCTGACACCAAAAAGAAGTATGAGAGAGTAGTATCGTGACCAAGAGCATGTGACTGCACACAGTCAGGAGGAATTCAATGGTTAAGAAGGGTAGTTGTGGTGAACTCTCTCTGTCAAGACCCAAACACATCCTGGTATTTCAACAGGAATACAGAGTGGGTAGCCAGAATACATTGAGATTTCAAACCCCAACCAATATAAAGATAAACAGCACAAGGTCCTGAATCAAAAGGGATGGCTAGAAACAGAGAAACGGTGAGACTAGTTGGCATTGAATTCAAAGGAATCACAGTCTACCATTACAACAGGAGGGCAACAAAGTTTAGGTTTCAAGGTCAGACCAAAAGGATTTCTATAACTTCCTATGCATGAGGAATTATTTCCTGCCCTTATTCTATACAGGCAAAACTTGGGGTTCCAGGGACGATATCCCATTTATCACCTAGGCAAGAATATTTTATTACCTCATATCCTATAATTAAATAAAAAACCGCAAGGCAGAATCCTGAAAAGAGACAAGGTGACAAAATTGCTGATTCTGGCAAACCCGTCAACATGGCACTCAAAATCTCATGGCAGTTTACATGGAGGGACCAGCACAAGCTCTACCCAAAATACTCGAGTGTACTCCAGAGAAGCATCAAAAACTCGAAGGTTAGGACTAAAGCACAGAAGGGATGGATGTTGGCTAAAGTATTTGTAACTATGGTGCATAAAAATGCATCCCAGTTCAGATGGAGTCATTACTAGGAGGCTTTACCCCCATAATAGGAAATGTGACCTCCAGAGAAGCATCAAAAACTCGAAGGTTAGGACTAAAGCACAGAATGGATGGATGTTGGCAAACCAATCTGTAGCTCCAGTGCACACAAATGAATACCAGTTCAGATGGAGCCACTATCACAAGACTTTGGCCCCAAAATGCGAGATGTGACCTTCAAAGAAGAATTAGGAACTCGAAGGTTAGGACTAAAGCACAGAATGGATGGATGTTGGCAAGCCTAGTTTTTCCCACAATGCATCTCTGGTCAGATAGAGGCAACACCAGGAGGCTTCAGCAACAAAATGGGTTTGTGACCTCCAGAGAAGGATCAGGAACTGAAAGGTTAAGCCTAAAGCACAGAACTGATGTATTTTGGCAAATCTATTTGTAACTCCAGTGCACACAAATGCATCCCAGTTCAGGTGGAGCCGCTATCATGAGGCTTCGGCCACAAAATTGGAAATATGACTTCCAGAAAAGCATCAGGAACTCGGAGATTAGAATTGATGAATTTTGGCAAATCTATTTGTTAGCACCCAAGTCTTTATTATTTTTAATTTCCCACAGACACAGTCCTTGACATACTACATGGCAAGCTCCATGACAGTATCCTGATTACACAGAGAATCAGTGAGAGTCACCGTTTAGCTTCAACCCAAGAGGCCCTTCACTGGGCCATTCTAGGTACAGAACCTCCATAAAGAGGGAAAAGGAATAAGTATGAGCAGATGTGGCCAAAGGGCTTTGTAAAGGCCAGGCTCCTTCATGCCCTAGACCCAGGGACAACTTAATTAGGTAGAGACAAGTGGAGAAGCCAATGCCTGTATCCATGGGACTCGAATCTCATGGAACAGGCCCCATTACAGTTCTTCTAGCCTTTCCCTGTGAGACATGGGACACGCTCCATGAAGCTCCCCCTAAGAACCTCTCCCTGATCAGCTAACATCCTAGCATGAAAGGGTCTCTCTTCTCAGCCCCAACACCCACTTCTCAACCCTCAAACCCTAGTTTTCTCTTCCAATTACACCAGAAAGCTTTCTCTTCATTAAGGTCTTTCCCTTTGGCTGCTGAGCCCATCAAAAGGGACCTTCCAGCTTTTCCCAATCCCCCACCCCCACCCCGGCCATGTCCTGAAAAACCTAGCAAGGAAATAGCAGGCAAAAGATGAAGTCAGAAAGGCAGTATGAGTGCACCAACCCCTTACACTGACACTCAATTACCTTGTCTGTCTCCATTTCCTCAAATGTAAAATAAGGGTCATAATAACTGAGACTGCCTGGGGTTATTGCAAGGATCAAAGGAGATAACACTGACAACCACTTAGCACACCATGCTGCACACATACTATATCTTTCATAAATACTTACTCCATCCATCTATGGAAAGTGACCACAGCCCTGGATATCCCGCAATCTGAAAGTAATGTGAATGCTTGCCTCTAACATCAACTTCTTAAGACTTTTTCAGACGTGCTGAGTACAATGCCAGCTTGAGATCCCCTGTCAAACCTCTTGAGGAATTGCGCCTAATGTTTGCCTCTTCTTAACCCCTGAAGGAGATATACCAAAACCATCCACACAATCTGTACCCACATGGCAGCAGAACAGCACCCCCCCCCCCCCAAGTGAAGGGGATGCTGCTCATTTCCTAAGCTCTGCTGCAAAACCCAAGACAAGATACTGTACTTCAAGCAGGAAAGATGGTCTAGATCTTTTTTATTTTTGATTTTTGGTGAGGCAATTGGGTTAAGTGACTTGCCCAGGGTCACACAGCTAGTAAGTGTCAAGTGTCTGAGGCCAGATTTGAACTCAGGTTCTCCTGACTCCAAGGCCTTGGGATACAAAACTTAGGAGTAAAGAACACAGTAAGTAAAGGTTGGCAAACAGATGTTGGAGAGTCCCAGTCCATCAGTTCTGAGTCCCATGCCGTGTTCACCCTGTTATATATCCATAGAGTCTGGCAGGCTACAATCTTCTCGGATCTCATACTACACAATGGACTAGGAAGGGGATATACCTCTGGGGTTTTCGATACGAGGAATGGCTACTTGGAGATGGAGATCAAAGGCCTTTACCCTCAAAATATCTGTCTTTCACCAGCAGGCAGAGGAAACTCAAACTCGAGGATTATAGCTCTCAAGGAAATCCTCTGAAAAAGAGTTTTACTCTCACTGAGTCCTAGGGTCTCTTGTCCCCAAATCCTCCATCCTTCTTCCCCCACCCCCTGCCCCAGTGACCATAGCCAACTCAGAATGTGAGAAATAAACCTGGACCATTTCTTGCCACTTAACACCAGCATAGAATTCAAAAGAAATCATTAGGTACCTTACTATCTCCTGAAACATCCTGGTTCAACTGGAACTCAGAATAGGTAACCAAAATCCTGCCTTATCGCATGCTACCCAACGAAGTGATGATCAAAATATGGTGTTCAAAATAAGATTTACCAGACTCCTTCTTGTCCTAGCTGTATGCCTACTTGGGTGAATGCTTCTAGAGGAATCAATTCCACTATCTATCATCTCACTAAGATGTACCTATTCCCTGCCTTATACCAGCTGACTCAGTCCCAGAAGGCTCTTCATATCTGCTTTGCCAAAAACCAAAGGGGATCCAGGCTCTGTTCTTTCTCCTAATTGCGATCCCCATTACCCTTTCAAGGCCTTCTCGCTATTGAGAAAGGATCATCTGGCCTCTAGTCTCAGTCTCTGTCCTATTAATACTTTGAAGAGTTTCCTCCTTGGATTCGTGGAAGAAGGCAGGAGACATTTTGTTCAACACTCAGAAACGTGAAGAAGTCCAAGCCAGGATGCTAATTCCTAGGAAGTAGCTGTAAAGGTTGAGGTGACTGGGTCAGGAACTGAATGAAAAGATGTTGAATGATACTGAACAAGAGAAAGTAGTAGGAGAGATATAGCTTTAGGCATAATGAGATTTCAGCCCACCAAGGCAGGACAACTGTAAAGAAGAGTGCTAACTAAAGCACAGAGTATACTGATGTCACTAAAGGGTTTTAAAAAAATCCTGGCTTCTTTCCTTCCATAGGTCTTCAATCAACAAACAGTTTATTTAGACCTCAAGGAGAAACCAATGCACATGGCTTCTATTCAACAACCCATTTGAAATGTACCCATTTGAAGACTTATATGAACTGATGCAGCTGGAAATGTGCAGAACCAGGAGAATAATTCACACACCAACTTTAATGCTGTAAATTTTACATTTATAATTGTAAATTGGGGGTGGCTTGGTGGCATAGTAGATAGAGTCCAAGGCCTGGTGTCAGAAGACCTGAATTCAAATCTAACTTAGGACACGTTCTAGTTGTGTGAACCTGAGCAAGTGACTTAACCTCCGTCTGCCTCAGTTTCTTCAACTGTACTAGCACCTCCCTTCCATGGTTATTATGAGGGTCAAATGAGATAATATTTATAAAGAGCTTAGCACAGTGCCTGGCACATAGCAGGTGCTATAAAAATGCTAGCTTATTATTACTAAATTCAATCATAGGTTTTTGTGTTTTTGAGTCTGTCTCTGCCCACCAGAAGGGCTCTCCCAGAAATTTCTGCCAATGGCCTCTATCCCCAATCCCTTTTGTGCAGGAGCTATTCCAACTGCTTCTTGCCTCATTTCCCCTCCTCAGGAGAAGCTCACTGAAAAGACTTGTTCGGGGAGGGTCACTCCCTCCATGTGGTCAGTCTCCAGAGGCCTGTTTTCACTGGGTCCATCTCTGGGAATCATCTCTCTCCCTCTCCCTCCTCTCTGTCTCTCTCTCTGTCTCTCTCTCTCTCTCTCTCTCTCTCTCTCTCTCTCTCACTCACACACACACACACACACACACACACACACACACACACACACACACACACCTGTTCCACCTCCACGCTACTACTTCGTTCCAGAATGTTCTTCCCTCCCCACCCCACAAACCTTCCTCGAAGGCACTGTTCCAAGCTTTCAGTGCCCCCAGGGACGTGTTCCCATCAGGCCTCTCCCGGTTCACCATGTGACTCAGCCAAAAGTTCTTCCCTCACCTCCCCAACCCCCAACCCCGGGGAGGGGCCGCGGACGAGGGGTGGGGAGGGGGCTGTTCTGCTCATTCGCCTCCCGGAACCGTCCGGAGCTTTGAGCCTCCCCAGTAGCAGGCTGCACTGGGTCCCATGCCAGGCCCTCTGCTACTGCTCTCCTTCCCCCGGGGCTCCCCCTTTCCCCTCTGGATTTCCTGCCTAAAGTGCCGCCCTCGCTGCCCTTCCCTCCAAAAAGGAACCAGCGCCATCAAGCACGGCAGGATTGAAGCGACCCTAGTCGTGACTGCCCAGAAATATCAAGAGCAATGACTGAGGCTCAACCCACCACTGTTCCAGGCACCATTTCCAAGGCTCTCCGCATGCGTGAGGTCTGAGTCTGGAGCATGGCAGCGGCAGGCATCTATCTGCGGGCATCACCCCCCTCCTTACTCGATTCCTGCCTTCCCTTCGGGAAGCTCCTTAGCCTATGCTAGAGGCCATCTCCACCTAGTCCAACCACCTCCTTCCTCCGCTCCTGCTAAGCTCCTTCTCCCACCCGCACAGCGATCTCCCCAGGCACAGCAAGCCAAAGAAATGCCAGGACTCAGAGTGCCACAGGATAAGGGGGCCTTATATAGTGTTTACAAGCGCTGGCATCTCTGGGATCTTACTGGCTGCTTCAAATAGCCCTGTGACAGGAGACGGGGCGACTTGGTATTATCACTGTGCCGACCAAAACATTCCAAAAGTAAAACGATTTACCCAAGGTCTCACCATTTCTAAGGAACTGAGATGGGAGTAGAACAAAGCCCTGCAGCTTGCCGGGTCCCATGAGCCTTTCATAAATGATATATATGGTGATGTAATGGCGCTGGCTGCAGGGCCTTGGAGAATCTGGCTAGATTACCTAATCCTAGAAGAACACTAGCAGTAGTGAAGTACATTGATTCAGGACTATTGAACCTGTGGCGAAGTCTGCAAATCGGTCAGAAATAGAACCAAGTCAGTCACAAACCATGTATTAAGCACATTATGTGCTAGGCACCTTGCTGCCTGTGACGTGCAAATGACTATGCACGTAAAAGATATACAGTATAAACAGGAGGTAATCTCCGAAGGGGAAGGCACTAGTGTCTTGGGGCGTGGAGGACCTTGAAAAATTCCTACAGAAGGTAAGATTCAAACTGAGTATTCAGGGAAGCCAAGAAAGCCAGGAGGTGGAAAGTGAGGGGGAAGTGCATTCCTGGCATGGGAGACAGCCCGTGCAAATAAAGGCATGGCATCCGGAGGAGTGCCTTGCATAAGGAACACGAGAAGGTCAGTGTCACTGGGTTGCAGAGTGTGTGGTAGGGGGTAAAATGTTAGCATACCAGAAAGGTAGGAGAGGCCCAGGCTGTATCTAAATGCCCAGCTGATAAAGATTTTAGACAAAAATATTTAACCTCAGAGATAATAGGAGGCCACTGGAATTTATTGGGGATTAGGGGAACAGGTGAAAGAAAGAGTAAAATTAGGTGGATAGCTGGTGAAGGATGAATGAGAGAGAGGTGAAGAAGGTCTGAACTGATATGGTAACTATGTGAAGAATGATATATGTGTGGATGAAAAGGGACATTAATGTGAAATGAATCCCCAGAAGTGGATGCATACTATTCAAAGGTATAATCGTATAAAATACAGTCATTGGTTCTGGGCCAATGGAAATAGGAAGTGCAAATTTGAATAATGCAAGTACTTAGGGAATTCATTATTTGCACAAATCAAGGTTTGCCTGTATTTGGAGGTAGAAATGATTGGATACAATTGGTGAGGGACAGTATGGGGTCAAGGATGACACAGAAGTTGTAAGATGCCTTTGACAGTAAAGGGGGAGTTGGGAAGAGGGGAGGGTTTGGGGAGAAGGTGAATTCTGCTATGAACATCCTGAGTTCAAGATGTCTAAAAAATATCTAGTTGAAGACTTCCACAAAGCAGTTAGAGATATGAGACTGGAACTCAGGAGAGAGACTAGGACTAAATATATAGAGCTGGGAATCATCTGCATGGAGATGATCATTGAACTTGTAGGATCTGGCGAGATAGTATAGAGGGAGAAGAGAAGAGAGCTCAGGACAGAACCCCAGAGGACACTCGTGCTTAGAGGGCAAGACCTGGATGAAGAAGAACCAAGAAATGAAACCCTAGCAAGTAGACAGTATCCAGGAGAAGATGATCACTACTGTCAAAGGTCAAGAAGGAAGAGGATTTTTGACAAGGCCATTCCATCTGACAATTAAGAGATCACTGATAACCTGGAAGAGTAAGGAAGGAAACAGCATTCATTAAGCACCTACTGTGTGCACACACTGCACTAAGTACTTTACAATGATCTCCTAGGAGGTCAATGCTATTATTATCTCTAAGGAAGACACAGCTCACGGAATTTGCCTAGGGTCACACAGCTGACTTGAGGAGGGGTGGGAAGATGTCTGAGTGATGAGAAGTAAGGAGGGAGGGAGAAGAGGGAGCGCTTGGCAAATAGATACCATTTTTTCAGTGAAGTTTGTCCTTAACTAACAGGACCTGGGGGGCCGGGGGGGGAAGGAGGTGTGGTGGGAAGCTGGAGGAAGGATGAAAACATTTGCAATAGGCTTTGGGGTGAGCAAGAGGGAGAATCATTTGGGGTAGTATAAAAGGATTGCCTTGTTACAGTGAGAGCCTAATCGAGATCACGTAATTTAAATTTGTTGTGAACCCAATAACCCAGGTTTGATGACTGTCTCCATTTCTGTTCCTTAGCATGTGAATAGGAGCAAAGCAGACTGGTGGTAAGAGTAATTCAGGATTGGGCCTTACTAAGGCATGATCCACAATAGGACAAAAGAGCTAGGAAGTCAACTGCCACGTCAATTCAACTTTTCCCTTATTGCCCGACCCCAGGGCATGCTCTGTGACACTGATCCAACCTATTGGAGGTCCTACTGAGCATTAAAGCAAAGGAGGGTCCAACCTTCAGGCTTAAGTTATTCTCTCACCTGCAGAGCTGGGTATGAGGTAACATTAGCTACTAAAGGTTTCCAAAGGAATGGGATGGGGTATCCTAGAGACTGCTGCAAAGTCAGGCATTCTTCCACCTCCATCCTCCAAAGGGCCGGGAATGTCATGCAGTCATTATGAGTGCTATATGATATTTCTTCAACTCCCTAGGTACTTAAGTTAATGAAAAAATGAAGACAGCCATATTTTCTCAACAGATGCCTCCTCAAACCTTCTTCATGATTTCCAATCAAGCTAAATTTGACAGTTGCTTCCTTCTTGCCCCAGTGAAACTACTCCCAGTGCTTCAGTCTATGGTGCTAGCTTCCAAGCAAATCGAACATCTGGTACATACACATAACAAAAGACAGAGGAAAGCCATGTATGTCATCATCCATCATTATTATGTTATAAAAGTGCCTGCAATTGATTGCAGGTTTATAGAAGCTGTTTACATTGCATCTTTTGTCCAAAATCCACTTTTTAAACATTGGGCTACATTTTTATCTTTGTCCCTTGAAAAAAAAAAGTGTTAGCATTATTGTAGCAAAGGGAGAGAAACCCACCTCTCTATCCTGGAAATAAAGTCTAGGGTAAAGGCCACTTTCTTTCTTTCCAGAATTGTTAAGGAGGCATTTCTTGGAAGCAGCTGTTTCTGTGGAAAAGATTCTTGGATTAGGGTGGAATGTGGGCTGTCTCTATCTGAGTGAAAAACAAGGCCTTCACCAGGGCTCCTCCATCACCACCCCCCTCCCCAAATCAGCCCATTTTATTTCCTTTCATAAAAATGAAGGAGAAATGAGTCCTGCAGCAGAGAACGATAGTGCCAATGGGCAAATCTGCCGATGCCCAAGTGCACGTCGATGTGTTAGTGTGCTCAAGAAAGAAGCCCAAAAGGGGAGGGAAAATCCCTGAAGCAAAACCTAAAGGGGCAAAACATGAAACCACCTAAATAAAACCTGAAACAAAATTATTTTCTATTCCGTATCCAGTTTTCTGGTCAGAGGCCCAAGGAATACCAATGCTCTGGGCCTGATGCAAACCTCCAAAGAGACTGAGGTGCAAAAGATGTGTACTAGGAAAGTAGCCACCCTGCTTTTTCATCTGTAAAAGGAGAGCAGCAGCACAGTATGGGAGCATGAACAGCAGACTCAGAGTCAGAATGCCTGGGTTCTACTGGAGCTCAAATGAGATAAGAGATGTGCACCTCTTTCCAAACTTTTCAGGGCCACCCAAATCTTTCCATATTGTGATGATCAGAAATTAGCTGTGTGACTGTGAGCAAAATATCCTAATTTCCTACCTCAGTAGTCTCACATGTCAAAGGAGAAGAGTCATACCCATCAGGGTTGCTGGAAAGACTGAATGAGATCATCTATATACACTACTTGGATAAGTACTGGCTGGGCCAGGAAGACAGACATTCAGTGTCTTTCTGCTTGCAGAATAACTCCCGGCTAATATCAGAGGAAAGATATCAGTTTATGTGTCAAAATAGCATGGAATCATAGAATCATTTCTTATTCAACTTAATCAACAGTGAAAAATATGGAACTTTAAGGATAAGCATTTCAATTTCAGGATCATATGACCAATAAGAGGACAGACTAAACATTTTATCCAGTCCCCGATATCTTTTAATCCACCACCCCTCACCACCAGGAGAAATTATGTGCTAAATATGGAGCAATTACAGCTGAATCTACAGGATAAGAAAATGAAGAGCCTTGGAGCAGATGGCCTTGTGAATGAACACCAGTGAATGCCAGTCCTTTAAGCTGACCGCCCTTTTCCATCAATTTTAAGTGCCTGACAGAGACAAACCAACCAAACAGGGCCTTGTCCTGGGATTCTCCTCTTGTGGCTGTCTCTGCTGCCAGCACCTGCCATCTCAATTAGGTTCTCACTGTAACAAGGCAATCCTTTTATACTATCCCAAATGATTCTCCCTCTTGCTCACCCCAAAGGCTATTGCAAATGTTTTCATCCTTCCTCCAGCTTCCCACCACACCTCCCCCCCGCCCAGGTCCTGTTAGTTAACTTAAGTACATGCCCACCCCAGCCCCATTCAATAATGACATAAGTCATCCCACATAGAGAGGCTATTTAAAAAAAAAAAAAAGACTTACCTACAGGGTAAAAAACATAACAATAAAGTTGTATCAGCAAGCAGTTAAAAAGTACACCAGGTGATAAAGACAGAAAGAAATAGAAGTGAAGGCAGAGAAACAAAAATGAATGATCATGAACCTAAACCCCACAATGAAAACAGCAAATGAACCACCAGTGAAGATGAAATTAAAGCAATTATTAGGAGTTATTGTGTCCAGTTGTTGCCAGCAAAACAGACAATCTAAGTGAAATAGATGAATATTTACAAAAATGTAAAGTGCCCAGATTAACAGAAGAGGAAATAGAAAATTTAAATAACCCTGTCTTAGAAAAAGAAACTGAACAAGCCATAAATGAGAAAATGAGAAAAAATCCCCAGGACCAGATGGATTCACAAGTGAATTCTACCAAACATTTAAGGAACAATTAATCCTAATACTAGGTAAACTATTTGTAAAAAAAAAAATAGGCAAAGAAGGAGTGCTACCAAATTCCTTTTATGACACAAATATGGTGCTTATACCAAAACCAAGGAGAGCAAAATCAGAGAAAGAAAACTATAGACCAATTCCCTTAATGAATATTGATGCAAAAAATTTTAATAAAATGCTAGCAAGGTGATTACCACAATATATCACAAAGGTCATATGCTACGACCAGGTGGGATTTATACCAGGAATGCAGGGCTGGTTCAATATTAGGGAAATTATCATTGACCATATCAGTGACAATAACAACCATAATCAAAAGATCATCTCAATAGATGCAGAAAAAGCCTTTGACAAAATGTTAACACTCATTCCTATGAAAAACACTAGAAAGCAAAGGAATAAATGGAACCTTTCTTAAGATGATAAGTACTATTTATTTAAAACCAAAAGCAAGCATCATCTGTAGTGGGGATAAACTTGAAGTCTTCCCAATAAAATCAAGAGTGAAGCAAGGATATCCATCATCACCACTAATATGGAAATGCGTTTTGCATGACTGCACATGCATAACCTATATCAAATCGTTTGCTGTCTTAGGGAGGAGGGAGGGAGGAAAAGAGAGAATTTTGTACTCAAAATTTTTAAGTTGATCATTAAAAATTATTTGACATATAATTGGAAAACATTTAACAAAATACAAACTATTTTTAAAAAAGCAATATACGAGAGACAAACAGAGGAAGACATAAACTCAACTCTATAACCTTAAGCATAAATGGATTAACCAAGGTAATTCTGAAGGACTTGTCATGAAAAGTGCTGTAGGGGAGAGGAGGGAAGGGGAGGGGAAGGGGCAGGAAGGAGCTGAGTTACCCAACTAGAACTGGTCAGTTGGGCCCCCAGTGGGGCAGTGAGTGTCAGACTACTCACAGGCTGTTGTTTGGCCTTCGTTCTTGAAGAGGACCATGACATCAGGAAGGTGATGCCATGACTTGCAAGTGAATTGGACTTAAGTGAGACAGGGCTGTGCAAGGTCACCAGCCTCACTTTTTCCTTCAGAGCCATCTGGGTCCAGTGGCAAGATATAGATCAGGATGACTGGAGATAGACCCACATTTGTTTAAGTAAAAAAGAAAAGGACAAGAGATCAGTAGAAAAGACCAGCTAAGCAAAACAGTGATCAGATAAATACAACACAAATTGGAGAATGTTTCTTTCCACCTCTTAAATCAGGAGTTCACAGCCTGGGTTATGAGTTTCTCATTCAAGAAACTTGCCCAGAATATTTGGTGAGTAGCTATATTAAAGATATGGACTGGGCATATTATTGTTCTGGCAACAGTATTTTTAAATGTTAAAAAAAAAAAAGAACCTAGAAAATATTCTTAGCTTTCAGGCTGTACAAAAATAGGCAGCAGACTGTACGGAAGGCTGCAGTGTGCCAACCCCTGGTAAAGAAGACCTGGGTGAGGAAATTCCTATTATCCAGGAGTACCTACCAGGGGCTGGCATGCTTGGCCCTCCATCCACCACTGTTTCAGTTTAACAACGTCCTAAAGTATCAGACCTGTGAGAATCCAAGAGACTTGACCAAGGTTACACAGTGTGTCAGAGGTGGCACTTGAACTCAGGTCTTTCTAGCTTTGAGGACAACTTTCTGTCCACTACCAGGCTGCTTTTCAAATAACCCTATTGTGCTATTGAAATATTCCTAAAATAGTAATGGTGTTAGTGGAAAAAGAAGGGAATTGAAGAGAAATGTGGAGGGGAGCAGGGGAGGGAAGAAACCTGGTGAGGAGGTTTGGTGAATGCTGTAATAAGGATGGGACTGGGCTTGTGATTTTATAAGGTGTGGGGAACCTGCGGCCTCAAGGCCACATGTGGCCCCCTAGGTCCTCGGGTGCGTCCCTTTGACTGAATCCAAACTTCATGGAACAAATCCCCTTCATGAAGGGATTTGTTCTGTAAAACTTGGACTCAGTCAAAAGACAGCACCCGAGGACCTAGAAGGCCACATCTGGCCTCGAGGCTGCAGGTTCCCCACCCCTGTTCTAGCAGTTGTATTGTATATTATGTCATATTATAGAAATGTAACGCATAGAAATGCAAATCAAAACAATCCTGAAGTTTTACTTCACATCCTGCAAATTGGTGAAGATGATAAAAGATGAGAATAATCAATGTTGGAGGAGTTTCCTTTAAGAGTTCATTCATGGCTCATTCTATTTCCTTTTCTGATATTCGCTGATGATTTAAATGTTCTATTTCTTCTTACATCAGCTTGAATATTTTACATCTTTCTAAGCATTCATCCATTTCCTCGAAGTTACCTGTTTCATTGGCACATTATTGGGCAAAATCGTTTCTGATAGTTTCCTTTATTTTGTCTTCAGTTATGGCGAATTCTCCTTTTTCATTTTGAAAGGAGCTCTTTGGTTTTCCTGTCTCTTTCTGAAAATTCGATTGGCTAATTGTTTATCAATTTTATTAGTTTTTTTCAAAACACTTCTACATTTACTTATCAATTCAATAACTTTTTTTTCCATTTTTATTAATGTCATATGATTTTCAGAATTTCTGTTTTGGTGTTTACTTGGGGGGCAGGGGGGAGTTGATTTGTTATTTTTTTATTTTTGAATTGTATACCCAATTCATTGCTATGTTTCTTCTCTATTTTGTTGATAAGTGTTTAGAGATATACATTTTCCCCTAAAAACACTTTAGCTTTATCCCAAAAGTTTTGGCATATTATCTCATTGTTCTCAATTTCCTTGATGAATTTTTTATTGTATTTTTGATTTGTTCTTTGACCCGCCAATTCCTTAGTATTAAGTTATTTAGTCTCCAGTGATTTTTTTCTTTTCTTTTTAATTTTTTTTATAAATGGTCAAAGGATATGAAGTTTTCACAGAAAGAAATCCAAGCTATTGACAGCCATATGAGAAAACTCTCCAAATCACTTACAATTAAAGAAATGCAAATTAAAGCATTTCACCTCACACTCATCATAAAGATGACAAAAGAGAAAAATGACAAATGTTGGAAGGGCTGCAGGAAAGTAGATACATTTCTGCGTTGTTGGTGGAGCTGGGAATTGGTCCAGCCATCCTGGAAAGCAATTTGCGACTACGCCCAAAAAGTTACTAAAAGAGGAAAAGAACTCACATATACAAGAATATTTACAGTTAGTCAATAAACATTTATTAAATGCCTACTATGTGCCAGGCACCATGCTAAGTGCTGGGTATACAAAAAGAGCCAAAAGATAGGCCTTTCATTTATAGCAGCTCTTTTCGTAGAAACCAAAAAACTGGGAGCTGAGGAGCTACACATCTGGCTAAACAAAGTAGGATATGTTAATGTAATGGAATATTAGTGTTCCACTGTGAACTAAGGAAGAATGAAGGAGGATAATGTATACAGCAACAACATTATAGAGAGAGGCAACTTTAAAAGACTTAAGAACGCTGATAATAAACCACGAGTCCAGAGGACTGAAGAGGAAAAGTTCCACCTATCTCCCTTCTTCCAGAGAAGTGATGAACATAAAATGCAGAATGTGTCATATTTTGGGACATAAGCAATATGGAAATCTGTTTGGTTAAAAATTCGTATTTGCTGTGAGGGTTTTAGTTATGCTTCTTGTTTCTAATTGTTCAATTAGAGGAGGCAGTAGGAGGAAAAGATAACAAATGCTTGTAAAATATTTTAAAATACAGTTTTATTGATATTTTTTTTGTTTTGATGTTGCTTGCATTTACCTTTGTAGTCCTCCTCAGCCCTCCCAAAGAGCCATCCCATATAATGAAGATTTCTCAAAAGAAAAAGAGGAAGAGGAGAAAATGATCAGCAAATCGGCAATCAATACTTCAAAATAATCTAACCAACAAAGGGTGTTCCAAAAGTCTTGGTGCGGTTTTAAGCAAAGTTGTAGTAAAGTTTCAAACTAATAAAGCTTTGGAACACCCTGCATAAGCAATGTTCTCCATTCTTGGACCCCTCCACATCTGCAAAAGTCTGGGGGACAGTGGGAGAGAGGGGAGTTGCTTTCTCATACATCTTCTTTGCAGTCAAGCTTGCTCTTCCTAATTTTGCAACATTCACTTTCAATTGTTTTGTGGGTGTTGTTCCATATACATTGTTTTAATCATTGTATATATTAGGTTTCTCCCCCTTATTTCACTTTGCACCAGTTCATATCTTTTCTTTCTTCTTGATACTATTCATATTCTTCATTTTTTTTTACAGCATAGTAATACTGCATTACATTCATGTACCACAATTTGTTGAGCTGTTTCCTAATCAATTGAAAATTTGCTGCCCCAAAAAGTGCTGCTATAAACATTTTCATGTATATTTAGCTTTTCTTCTCATTAATGACTTCCTTGGGGTACATATATAGGAGTGGAATCTCTTGGTCTGCATAGTTCCAGATTACTTTCTAAAATGGTTATGCTAATTCACAGCTCCACCAACAATGCATTAGTGTGCCTGGCTTTCCACAACTCTTCCAACATTGACTATTCTCATCTTTTGTCATCTTTGCCAATTTGCTGGGTATGAAGTGAATTTTCAGGATTATTTTGCTTTGCATTTCTCTTGTCATTAGTGATTCGGAATATTCTTTCATATGGTTGTTAATAATTTCCATTTCTTTTGAGGACTGTTTGTTCATATTCCCTATTTCTCTATTAGAGAATAGCTTATATATTTATGTTAGTTGCCTATTTATCTTGGATACAAACCCTTGTCCCAGAAATTTGAGGCAAAGATTTTTCCCTAATTGACAGCTTCCTTTCTTATGCTAGTTGCATAGATCTGTGTAAAATCTTTTCAATTTCATGTAATCAAAATTATTTATTTTAGTTTTTGTAATTGCCTCTATTCCTTTTTTTTTTTGCTTAGAATACTTCTCTTAATCACAGATGTAAAAATATATATGATTTGCTTATCTTCTAATTTTTTATGGTCTGGGCTTTAATATTCAGGTTGAATATCCATTTTAAGTTAAGAAATAAAGTCTTGGTCTAAGCCTAATTTCTGCCAGACTGCTTCCCAACTTTCCCAGCAGTTTTTATCACATAGGGAGTTCTTTCTTATGCAATTTATGTTTGGGAGTTTATCAAACATTGAGTAATTAAATTACTTTATTCATTTCCTACCAGCTGCACAGCTTGGATTGGACTTCACCATCATCATGCCTCCCCAGGAAAAGCTCATCACCAGGAAATTCATCATCATGGGAATTGCATCAGCTTTGGTATTCACATCTCATCAGTACTCTCAGCTGCCTCTGCCCCTCTGATTGGAGGGCTGAGTCAAAATCACCTCCCAAAGCCCCCATTTAAAGAGAATTCAGAAGCCCAGCCAACTCTTTATTTCCCACTAGCCACACTGCTTGGATTTGACTCTGTCATCATCATGCTCCCACCAGGTACCTTCTCCCAACTCCCTCCTCCCCCTTTTAAGCTTCTTTTTGCATGTCGTCTTCCCCCATTAGATTGTAATAAGCTCCTTGAGAGCAAGGACTGTCTTTCTTTTTCTTATTTGTGCCTGGCACATAGTAGGTGCTTAATAAATGTTTATTGTATTGTATTGTATTTATTGTATTCTAATTCTCCCGATCTAGTCTGTTCCATTGACCTACTTCTCCACTTTTTAAATACTGCCAAATGATTTTGATGACTACTGCTTAACAATATAGTTTGAAGCCTAGAAATATTAGTCCCTCTGTATTCTTGCCTTTTTACACTGTTTAACCCTTGTTCTGCCAAATGAATTGTTATGATTATATTGAGTACTATAATTATTTGTTAGATTGACTGGTATGGGATTAAAATTATAGATTAACTTTGGCAGCATTAATATTTTTATTATATTGGTACTACCCAGCCATGAGCACTGGATAGTCCTCCAGCTATTTAACTTGTTATTTATGGCTTTAAAGAGCATTTTATAATTGATCTATACTAGTGTTGAATATGCTTTGCTAGATTGACACACAAATATTTTATGCTTTTTGTAGTTACTTTGGGATTACCCTTTCTATTATTGCCTCTTATATTTTGTTACTATATAAAAAATTGTTGATTTTTGTGAGTTTATTTTGTAGCCTGCCACTTTGCTGAAGTTATTGTCTCAATTAGTTTCTTTGCTGATTACCTAGGATTTTCTAAGTAAACCTTCATGTCATTAGCAATAGCAATAATTTTGTTTCATCTTTGCCTACCTTTAAACCTTTAATTTCTTTCTCTTCTCTTATTGCTATTGCTAGAATTCTTGGAACTATGTCAAATAAGAGTGAGGAAAGGGAGAAGGGCATCCTTTTTTGCTTCTGTGTTGATGGGAAAAGGTTCTAGAGTATCTCCATTATATATTATGATTGCTTTTTGCATTAGACAAATATTTTTATGAAAATAAAGGCCTCTTCCTGCCTATACATTGTAAGGTTTTTTGGTATAAATGAGTGGTGTACTTTGTCAAAAAGTTTTTTCTGCATCTGTTGATATAATCATGTGATTTGAGATGTTTTCATTTTTCATGTGATGTTTATTGTATTCCTAATATTGAACTATCTTTACATCCTTAGTATAAATCTAACTTTGTCATAATAATGATTTCTTGGATAAATTACTGTAGATTGTTATGATTTCATTTAAAATTTCTGAATTCATATGGACTAATTATATTTGTTTATAGTCCTACTGTGCTTTATCCTTCCTTGCTTTTGGCATTAGGACTATATTTGTCTCATAAAATGGGTTTAGTATAATTCTTTCTTAATTTTTTGAGAATATTTTGTGCAGCATAGGTATTCATTTTTATTTTAAAAGTTTGATGGAGTTCTCCTACAAATTGATCTGAACCAGAAGTTTGGTTTGTTTGTTTGTTTGTTTGTTTTCTTTAGTAGTTGCTTAACAGCTAGTTTAATGTCCTGTTTTTGAGATTGAATTGTTTAAATTCTCTATTTGGTGTTCTGTTAATTTGAATATTTCATATTTTTGTAAGTAATCCTCTATGGGTTTCAGATTTTTTAAATGCACAGTTAGTTCATTAATCTTCTTTTCTCTTTTGCTAATGTATATTTCTAGAGATATAATTTTTACCTTAAGGACTACTTCAGTTACATCCCAGAAAATGACATATGTTGTTTCAGCACTGTCTTTTACATAATTACTGCTTCTCTGATTTATTCTTTGACTCACTTATTATTTAGGATTTCATTATAAAGTCTCCATTTAGGGCTATGTCCTTTGTTTACCCTGAGGTGATCACTGTTTTTATTGTGTTTAAATTGTGTTTTTATTGTCTTTAAAGCATATATTTAGTATTTTTGCCTTTTAGCATTTATTTGAAATATCTCCATTCCTTAATATGTGGTAAATTTTTTTTAAAGTTCCAGATGGTGCTCAAAAATATGTATATTCTTTAGTGGTTCCATTCAAAAGATGCTCCAAGCCTTTTAGCCCTTTTTTATCCATCAATTTGTTCAGTTCAGGCAGAGTAACCTCCCTATCACTTTTCTCCTCCACTCTTGGCTGCTAAGAGTTACTGGCCTCAGCTTGTTATAGAAAATGCTGTGGTAAGGGCAAGGGTGGTGTTTTTTGGCAGACTGAAGCAGCAGGAAAATAACTGAGAGGATCCCAGGTACAAGCCAATTGGTCATTTTTTTTTGTATCTTGTAAGAACATGGTGGCTAAGAGAGAAGGGATAGGGGTTGGAATTGAGTGAGCTCTAGGGGTTAGGATTTTCCCTGGTTAATTCATAAGGTAGTTATCTTGTTCAGCTTTTCCATGTCCTGTGGAGATAGCTGTAATAGCTATATGTCTGATGCATAGCTGCTCTGTTTTGTGGGGTGGAGGTTGAGTGTTACTGGATGCTAGAGAAAATATCTTGTCCTCCATCTTGTTGATCACATCTACAGTAGCCTTTATACACATTTTCATCAGTATCTTTTTTTCATATCACTTAAATTTTCCCCAGTTTCTCTCTCCCTTCCTCCAATTAATTTTGAATTTTTCTTAAAAGACCCTTTATTGAGCATAATTTTTATTGCTTTGTGATTAGTGAAGAATGGATTTAATATTTCTATTTTTCTGCATTTTTGTGAGGCTTTTATGCCCTAATATATGGTTTATTTTTATAAAGGTACTATGCATGGTTGAGAAATATGTAAACACCCTTCTATTCCCATTAAGGAATTGCCATAGATAATATCATTTTTATTTTTTTATAATTTCTATTCAAGGCCTTACCTTCTTTTTTGTTTATCTTGTTATATTTGTTTAGGTCTAAAAAGGGAAACTTGAGTTCCCCTACTATTACAGTTTTATTTCTCCTTGACATTTAATTAACTTTTCTTATACTTGAATGCTATGCTATTCGGTACATGTGTATTTTCACTTTATTGTTGTATGAAATCATGATTGTTATCCCTGCTTTTTTGAGTTCACTTGAATAGATTCCACTCTAACCCCTCATTTGAATTCTATACCAATCGCTATGTTTCAAATATTTTTCTGTAAACAACAGATTGTCAAATTCTGTTTTCTCATCCATTCACCTACCATCCTCCACCTCTTGGGTGATTTCATCCCATTCACATTTTTGGCTATGTCTACTACTATTGTACTTTCCCGCTATTTTTTCTTCTTGTACTTTTCCCTGTCGTTATAAAGAAGTTGGTAAATTTTCCCAACACTTATGATCTATAAATGATACAATGTGTGGCTCTGTTCAGTTGCTCCTGTTCTCTTCTTCCTGCCCTGTACCCAATCACAAGTTTTTACTATTTTTTTTGTTTACTTTTAACCACCTTTCAAGCTCCCCACCTCTGATACTGGAGATGGTTTTTTGCTTATGTGACTACTCCTTCACCTATTATTTTCCTCCTCTTAAAACTCCTTATCTCCCTCCCCATCTCTACCTATTTCCCTGTTGGGTTTAATGTATTTTCATACCATATTTCTTTGTATATAAGTGTGTTCAACAAATACCTTTTTCTTGGGGCAGCTAAGTGGTGCAGTGGATAGAGCACTGGCCCTGAAGTCAGGAAGACCCAAGTTCAAATCCAGCCGGCAGACACTTGACACTTAATACTTAACTAGCTGTGTGACCCTGGGCAAGTCACTTAACCCCAATTGCCTTTAAAAATTATTTTAAAATTATTTAAAAATATCTTATTCATATGAAAGTGACTTTTATGGGTTGCCTGTTCCCTCTGCGCTGTCTTCCATGCTTTTATATTCTTGATGTCACATTCCTTTACTATGTGAAAATAAATCCCCTCCTCTTCTTTTCATCCCCAGCATTGTTCCCTATATTTACCCTATGTTTTCTCCTGTCTCCTGCTTTTCTACTTCAAAGTGTCTATTCAGTTCTGGACTTTTCATTAAAGGTCCATTTCCTCTCCTATAGGATGATGCTCTGTTCTACCAGATAGGTTATTCTTAGTTATAAGCCTATACCTTTTGCCTTTCCAAATAGTGTATTCCAAGCTCTCCACTTCTTTTTAGTGATCAGTGCCAAATTTTGTGTGATGCCAACTGTGGATTCTTAGAACTCTAACTTTTTCTTTCTGACTGCTTGTAGCACTTTTTCTTTGAGAAGAGCTCTGGATAGTGGCTATGATATTTCTGGGCACTTAACTACTTTCTGTTCTAATTCTACTTGGCAATTTTTACTCCCTAGATATTGCATTTTCTAGATCTTGTTTGATTTCTTCCAGGTATTCTTGAGGCTATACTCATACATATTACTGAATTCTCCCGATTTTATTCAATTCAAGGTATTACTTTACTGTGTTGATTGCTAAATACTCTTATCTGCAGCCTCAGTTTCTGGATTGGAGGTTTATGCTAAGGTCAAACTCCACTTCCGTACTTTCATACTCTTGGATTGTGTCAGTAAGCCCTCAAGATCTTGAGTTCAGTGGCTAAGGCTAGGCCTGCCTTCTTCAGGAATTGTTGGGCCGTATCTCTTGCTGTGATTCAGACCCAGGCTGCCTAGTTATCACATTGGGCTGGTGCTGCTTGCATGCTGCGTTGGGCATGGGCTACCTGAACATTGTTCTAGCCCTTTCTCTTGCTGCCCTTGGGTGCCCATGTTAGGTGCCGCTCTGGCCCTGTCTCTGCCATCAGTGGACTCTGCTGTGTCATTCCTGCTCTGGCCTTGTCTTTTGCTGGAATGTTTTACACTTTGCCTTCCAACTACCCTAGTGTATCTTTGTTCCATGTTTATGCAGGATTCTGACAGGTTTTTGTACATCTCTGGGCAAGTTGGAGGAGTTTATAGCTGATTCCCTTTGGTTTTCTTTATCACTGTTCTTTCTGGTGCATTTTTAAGGTATTACTGGAGTGTTGGGGGGGGGAGGGGTTGTGCACCTGTAGGTCCTAATATGCTATCATCTTCCCACAATTGCCTGAATGCCCATCAGTGAACCCTTGGAGAAGCTTATATTCCATTCCTACTAAACAAGACCTTAATTCAATTTATAGCATCTCTGAATCAAGACTCTTGGTCCTATTTTCAATGAAATATAAACAGAAAGACACCAGAGCCTGAATGTGATATGTGGGTGCCTCTTTCTAAAGCTATACTGAGAATCAAACTATTAGTTGACCAGAAATAGAATTAAAGGTCTGGCTAATCTATCTGATTGTATTCTGATAAATACTTAACACTTATGATACTAAAAAAGTTATGTTTTCAATAAAATTGCCTTTGTTAAAAATTAGTCTGTTTTATGTATTATGTACATATACATGATGAACTCTAGGGTTTCTTTCCTTTCATACTAAATAGGAGTTATGGGAAAGTTTACTGAAAGCCAAGGAATCAAAAGTCCCTGTATTCCTAAGTAACTAGTATATGTGAAATTCTTACCATGTATCCGACATTATACTAAGAATTTGCAATAAAAAGAAAGGCAAAAATCATCTCTACCCTCAGGAAGCTCATTCTCTAAGGTGGAGATACCATGGAAACAGCTAGGTACATGTAAAATGCAGAGTCAATAGAAGGTAATGTGAGAGGGGGAGGCACTAGCAGCTGAGGGGACTGGGAAAGGCCTTGGGTAGGAAGTGGGATCATCTGTCATTTGAAGGGCTCCCAGTGGCAGGTTGCCTACCTGACAAGGACTACTTCCTCTTCAGGGAACCTGGTGCCCTCATTTCTAGGAAGAAACTTAGCCTGGTTTCTTAGCTCCAGGTGTTCCGTAAGCCTTCTTCTGGCCTTTCTACTCCTGTTGCCATTTTTCTGTTCTCCACCTCCTGACATAGGGCAGGAGTTTCCTCTGCCTTGCCAGGTGATTTTTCCTTCTTTGCTGTCATCTGGAAGCCCCTTCTGTGGTTTGGGTTGGTTTAGGTTTGAAGGGATATTTCGTTCTCCCTGACACCCAGGAGAGTTTCTTGAGCCCCTCTTCTTCTAGAAGGGATATGCAATGTGAATGAAAGAAATGAATGAAGGGAAAATTATTTCATTAGCACTCGGTATCTGCTAAACACTAAGTGCTGGGGGGGGGATGTATATGGAAAACAAAGACAATCCTTGTCCTAGATGAGTTGAAATTCTCATATGAAAAGACAATGCTTGTAGCTGAATGGTGGCCAGGAAAGGGGTACTTCGGTCCCAAACGCTGGGATGGTGAATGGAATCATAAGGGAGTAGACTGACAGACTGTGCTCCTTCCAAAAACAATAGCAGAATTGACTTCATCCTGGTTCCAGAACTGGAGGAAGGGCAAGGCTGTTGAGAAGATGGTCAGGGAGTGTGGGATAAAATGCAGCGTGGCTTGATGTGTGCTCAAAATATTAGGCCAAATGAGACGGCTGCCAATCAGAGCCATAGCCTAGTGTGGAAATTCAGTATGGTTAAATGCTCCAGGCTCCCCAGTGGTGGCAAATTGGAATAGAAACTGGTGACATATTGACTTAGAAAATAGCAAATTAACATTACCTATGTTTTGTATTTTTATTTATTTTGTTTAAAAAAATTTCCAATTGCATTTTAATCTGATTTGGGCCACTTGGGAGTTTTGCTGAGGCCCAAGAGTTTGACACCTTTGCTCCAAAGAATGTAAGTCTAGATAGAAGCCCTTTGGTGGGTGAGGGAAATACTATATAAACACTGTACATTTTGTTCCATTGAAAAATTTCGCCTGCTCTCCATCCTCGGTGAAAGTGCAATCCCTAGTCCTGGTGGCTCTTGGTTGGAGAGAACTGTCAGGGCACACTGCTAGTGTGCATCTTCAGCTTCTGAACTGTCCTTCTTCTAGCCTCATTACCAAGTGCACCAAGCACCAGGCCCAACTCCCTTTCCTTTCTCTAGCTGAGCTCAGACCCTGTCAGAGCCACTTACCTTACTTAACTTGTTTGACCAACCACTTTCCCTTCTCCTTGAGTCCTTTTCTTCCTACTTCTCTTTACGTCCTTTTCCTTCAGCTCATCTTTCTCCTTCTCCTTCTGCTTCTCTTTCTTCTCCTGACCAGGCCTTTCCTGTTCTTCTTCCTCAAGCCCTTCTGCTTGAGACATACTCTTTCAATTTCTCAAGTCATCTCCCAAATTCTCCCTCTCCCAAGTTAATATCTGGCCTTCTTCACAATTCCAAATTCCTCCAACTCACATTCAGAATTCCTTCTTCTGCTCAAATCCTACTTCTTCTCCCACATAACCTCCTCCTAGGTGGAAGGGATTAATATCACAAAAAAAAAATGAGAAGTACCTTTCACAACCGTGGCTAAAGTAAGAATTCACAATAAAACAGGGAGAGAGTAGCCTCAAAAGATGACACTATGTTAATTACATAAACTTTAAAGCTTTTACATGAATAAAATCAGCCCCATCTGGAGAAACTTGCACCCTGAGACCCTTCTCTCCTGATCGGTGACTGCTTTCCCCAATTTCAGGAGGGGCCTCAGCCATGTTCCACCTCCCTCCTGGTTCTACTCTCAGACTTACTTTCTTCCTCCTCTCCTGCTACCATTTCCCCACCCAGGTACCCGTTCTCCCTACCACCATTGCCAGTTCTCCTTTATGTGCTATCTCCCCCTCCCACTCCCCCCTAGAATGTTAGCTCTTTGAGAGCAAGACTGTCTTGTTCATTTGTATTGGTTTCTCTGGCACGTAGTAGGTGCTTAACAACCCATTATGAGGATATCCCCTTCAATAAGAAATCACTCTATCATAACAGAAGAAATAGACATAGATCATATGGGTGCTTTTGTTGTTCACTCATGTTTCAGTCACGTACAACTCTTCGTGACTCCATCTGGGGTTCTCTATGAGTGCTGCCTACCTCTATTTGTTCCTACCTAATAGAACTGATTTCGATGTTTATACGTGACCATTGGAAGGGACTTAAAGGGAAATGCTGAGAGATAGAGCTACATACAGATACGTAGATATAGACATCCACATACATAGAGTTGTACATTTCATACTGGGCCAAATCAAGTAGATACCCAGGCTAGTAGAAATGAAGCAATTGAAACATCCCTTTCTCCTGCAAGAGACCATACCTACTCTGCTTTCTGGCTAGCAAGACTTTCAATAGCTCAGTGATTTTTCAGCGTATCTTATTCTTGGCCGTGAGGAGTGAGGGGAGATAGGGCTAGTGCAATCTTACGCTACATTAAGAGAAACATGACCAGGATTTAGGAAGGTTGTACATAGTCGACTTGTCAAAAAAGCAAATGACAGAAAGCTGGAAGAGATAAGGAACACACTGGATGCCAGAGTCAAGATACAAAAAGAACTAGAGAGACTAGAACACTAGGCTAACACCACGGTAGAGATAGGGGAATTGGATCCATGGGAAGGGTTTAGCTTCAAAAGATCTAGGGCAGGGGTGGGGAACCTATGACCTCAAGGCCACATGTGGCCCTCCAGGTCCTCAAGTGTGGCCCTTTGATCAAATCCAAACTTGACAGAATAAATCTCCTTAACAAAAGGATTTGTTCTGTAACATTCAAAAGGCTGCACCCCAGCACCTAGAGGGCCACCTGTGGCCTGGAGGCCAAAGGTTCCCCATCCCTGACTGAGTTGTGATGGGCTGCAAGCTCAAGATGAGTCAACTGTGTGACACAGCAGCTAAGAGACAGAATCTGATCCTAGGATGTGCAGAAAGGCTTCTCCTCCGGGAATAAGTAGGTCATTGTCCTGCTGTCTTTTGTCTTGGTCAGATTCAGCTGTGGGGACCAACCACGAATCAGGAAGGACCTATGGTGATGGGCCTTGAGTCCATGCTATATTACCACTGGTTGAAAAAACTTGGGGGTGTTTAGCCTAGAGAAAAGAAAACTTGGAGGGGGTGTGAGGAATGGCAGCTCCCTTTAAGTATTTGTGGAAGAGGCTTCAGATCTATGTTTGGCCCTAGGAAGAAGTTGCAAAGAAGCAAAGTTAGGCTTGATGGAAGAAGACACTTCCTAACAGTTAAAGCTATCCACAAATGACCATTATGGGTTACATTATACCTCACCAAAAGTCTTGAAGCAACCCAGGTAGAGCAGTGAAATGATGCCACAGGACAAGAAGCTGTTAAAGGAAGTGCAGATGTTTAGTCTAGAGAAGAGAGGGCTTAAAGCAAGAATTCCCAATCTGGGGTGCACTTACCCCTAGAGACATGAGAAGCTTGTTAAATGGACATGGGGAATATTCTCGTAAATATATCCTACTGAAACAGATGAATCTATTATTTTATATCTTATGTGCATATGTGTATGATAAACTCTTGAACTTCCGTTCATTGTGAATAGGGGGTATGGTAAGGTTTACTAAAAGGGATACCTGTACCAAGGGGTACCAGAACCAAAAAAAAACCAAAAGTGATACTCTAGGAACAGGTAACATTATGAATCATTTAGGCTTTAGTATAAATCAATTTATCACCACCTTTCTCACTGATTTTTGATGAGGGAATTCTCACTTGCTTTAAATAATTAATTCCTTATAGGGTCAGAGTTGGAAAGAATCTGAGAAGTCATCAAGTCCAATTCCCCCATTTTCCAGTTGAGGAAACTGAGGCCCAGAGACATTGTGACATAACTATAAGCGTCTAAGTCTTTCTGAATGCTCATCCAGCCTACTTCACTGTACACTGGGCTACTTGTTCAGGCGTTTTTATTTTTTTCCCAGTCATGTCCAACTCTCGTTTGGGGCAAAGCTGCTGGAGTAATTTGCCATTTCCTTCTCCAGCTCATTTTACAGAAAAGGAGACTGAGGCAAACTGGGTGAAGTGACTTGCCTAGGGTCACACAGCTAGTAAGAGGCTGAGGCAGCGTTTGAACTTGGGTCTTCCTGACTGCAGGCATGACGCTCTCCACTGTGATGCCTAGCTGCCCTACAGTAAGCAATGCTCCTGTTTTCTGTGCATTTGGTAACAGTGAGTGGTGAAGGAACCTCAAAGCAATTTGAGCTGGGCCTAGAAGTCGTAGTTTCAGGATGGTTAGGCCAAGAGCACTCCACTCGACCCCCACCCCTCCTAGCTTGGAACTGCCCGAGCCAAGGCTTCAGGCCCGTAGGGCCGGCTAGGTGTCCAGGCCAGGGGGCGTGGCCACGCTCAGATGCCGACGTCACTCCCAGACGACAAATAACTCGGCTTTGTGAGCCCATAGATGGTAAAGCAGAACGCAGGCGCGAGCGCAAGCGCAGACAGAGGCTGGGAGAAGGCGAGGGCTCCGGGTGCGAAGAGAGGCAGGGCGCCGGTCCAGGCCCAGTGTCGAGGCCCGCAGGCGCACTATCTTCCCATCCCCCTCCCATCAGTCTCTCCCTAGGATCCTCATCCCGCTTCCCTCACCGTCCAGCCACCCTCGCGCGGTGCCTGCCTCCTCCCTTCCCTGTGTGCAGGAGGCCGCGTCGCCTGCGTCTGGCCTGTGGCTATGCTCCTGGAGACAGTTTACCTGGTGTTGCGCTTCTTCGAGGACCTCTCTGCCCTGGCGTGGATGAAGGGCATGGAGTGGTTTGAGGTAGAAGAGCGAGCCCCAGGGCCAGCGACACAAAGAGAAACAGGCAGAGACAGGCGGGGGGGGGGGGGGGGGAGGGAGAACCTACTAGAAAGAGAGGGGGTGGTTGCCCCTCCCCCCTCCTTACCCCCTCCATCCTCTATCCACCTCTCACCCCAAGAAAAGGTAGACAAGCTCCTTGTAGCTAGCGATCCAACTTCGGAAGACTTTCCTTGCCTTTTCTCTCCTTCCTTTCCTCCCCCCACCTCCTTCACACCTTAGCAAGTACCGGGAGGGAGCAGCTGAGGCCGTGCTTGATGGCCCTCGACCTTTTGACTCTCCTGGCTGTCTTGCTGCTCTCCTGCCTTCATCTTTGAGTACGCCTTAAGCTTGTCAGTAGCATCTGTTCTCTGTGAGCACTGCGGAGTCATTCTCCAGGTTGCTATGGCCAAACCTCAAGAACACTGAGTTGTGTTCTTGAAACCTGGATGCTTGGTGGGTAGGACGAGGCTCTGATATGTAAAATGGCCGGTTCTGACTCCCAGCAGGCTCCAGTAATCAAAGCCTAGAAATATATGAAAGACAAGGGCTTCTAAAACTTGACCTTGAAAAGACACTTTTCTGTGAAGAATATATTTCTTTTTGAAAATCAAGCCACTTTCCTTAGTTAATAAGCAGGATGGCCTTACCTTGGGTAAAGTCTTTTCAAATGTGTTTAGTTTTAAGTAAACTAAGTTTTCTTGAAACTTACTTTTCATTTGGTTCCATTCTGCAACCATACCCAAAGGTAGATTTAAACAGTAAGACAGCATGAGGAGGGAAACCTTACTAGCAGGCTGGGCTGGTTTGAGATGTCAAGGAGAATGGCGGGACTTCCTTGGCCTAGTAGATGTTAATTTTCTCCTCCCTGCTGCTGATGCCGCTATGGCATGTATAGTGTAAAGACAGCGTAAATTAGTCAGAAAATGTGTTTAGATCCTAATTCTGGTGCTGATCAGTTTCAGCATGGGCAAGTAATTGTTAATCACTGAAGGAGCCTTTGGTTTCTTCTTCATTGAAACGGGAATAATATTTGCATAGCTCATAGGAGTTGTAAAGAAAGTAAGCTTTATCAATTCTTAAATCAAGGCTAGTGCAGGAACTCAATATGTATATTATATCCCTAAGGATCAGAACCTGGAACATTTATCTTGATCCAGCGATCTAGTGGATAAACCTGATCTTGGCTTTTGAATTCTTCTAGTGCTGAGGCTGAGGAAACATCCTGTGAGTTGCTGAGCCTTGCTTTCTCAGCCTAATGTAGATAAAGAATCTGTAGCACCTAGCATGATGCCTTGCACGTGGTAGGTGCTTAATAAATGTTTACTAAGTGCTTCAGACCCAGAATGGCCAATTGAAAATATTTCCCAGCTCTTAACTTTGGAAGTGGTTAAGAAGTGGGGTGGAGGGAGCAAGGCCAGACACTGGTCAGAAATTTCGAAACTCCATATACCACAGATGCATAATTTCTTTTCCTTTCCAGAAAAACAAACTTGGAACAACACCAGATGATGATGGTGATTATTATGATGATGATGCTACTTCAGAAGACAGTATAGAGAACAAATTATCTGTGCGCAAGCTCTCCAGAGAGATCCTGAGTGATTTCCCACACTCAGTTGACATTCAGAAAAGAATTCTGTCACACCTCAGGGTGGTAGAATATAAGCTGGCAGAGCTGGAACAATTTCTAGTTGTACAGGGCTTAAGTGAAGAATCAGACTACCAGCAGTCAAAAATCCAGGTTGCACTATTCATAAAAAACAACAATAAAAATGAGTAAACTTAAACTGTTGATGTGTTTGATATCATGGGTATAAATATGAGGGAGCTAGGGTGGGTTCAGTGGGTAGAGGACTGGACCTGGAGTCAGGAAGACCCAAGTTCAAACCCAACCTTTGATGCTTACTAGCTGTGTGGCCCTGGGCAAGTCATTTAACCTCTGCCTGCCTCAGTTTACTCATCTGTAAAATGGAGATAATAGCACCTACCTTTCAGAATTGTTGAAAGGATCAAATGAAGATTTGTAATGTGATATGAAAATGCTAGCTGTTATTATTTATTCTTGATGAAAGAATCTTTTGAGCCTTAGGATGTAGTGACTCAAACCTCAGTGACTGCTGATACGTTTTAACAAATTAATTGATTACTCATTGATAATGGACTCACTGTAGTCAGAAAGAAAGAAGGTTAAGGAGATGATCTATATGTTGAAAAAGTTAGCAGAATTGTGATAAAACTTAAATGGTACAAATGTTCCCTTTCCTTTACTTCCCTTTACCATACTACAGGGAAGTCCTAATAAGAAACTAATAGCATGAATAGGAAGGTGTGCCTGAGAAACAGAAGTGCTTTTTATCCTGAATAGGATTCCCACATCCCAATATCATTAAAGCACACTGTGATAAATGAATAAGAAAAAAAGCATTTATTAAGTACTTACTATCCGTCAGGCCCTGTGCTAAGCACAGGGAATACAAAGACAAGTGAGCCAATCCCTTTGAGGAGTTAACATTCTAAAGGGGGAGAAATGGCTGTGGGAAGGGAGTGTCTGTTAGATAATAAGAAATAATGGTCACTTGTTGAAATATAACTCGGGTCAAATCCTGTTACAACAGAAACCTATTCAAGCTCTTGCTGATGCCTTACTATTTACAGCAATATTTGATACAGAAGAATTGCAATATACAAACAAGGATTGAATGCTGTGGATTTTTTAAACAATATTTGTTGATAATACACTTAGCATTTGAAGATTTATTATGAGGTACCTTGATCATAACCACCCAGAGGTAGGCAGTACAAATATTATTCCATATTATAGATAAGAAAACAAGCTCAGGTTGTGACCTGTTCCTGGTCACTCGATTAATAAATGTCAGACTCAGGTTTGAACTTAAGTCTTCTGACTTCACTACATCATGCTGGGTCTGTGATAACAGAACCATATGCACTAAAAAAAAAAAAAAACCCAACAACTATGAAATGCTAAGCAGTGGTTAATTTTTTTTTGTAAATAGTATTTTATTTTTTCCAATTACTTGTAAAGATAGTTTTCAGTACTCATTTTTAGAAGATTTTGAGTTCTAGACTTTTCTCCCTCCCTCCCTTCCTTCCCTCCCCCCTCCCCCCATCCCCAAGATGGCAAGCAATCTGATATAGGTTATACATGTGTAATCATGGAAACACTTCCACGTTAGTCATATTGTGAAAGAAGAAATGGAACAAAAGGGAAAAGCCACAAAAAAAATTGAAAATAGTATGCTTTCATCTGCATTCAGACTCCATAGTTCTTTCTCTGGTTATGGCTAGCATTTTCCATCATGAGTCTTTAGGGTTGTCTTGGATTATTGTATTGCTGAGAAGAGCTAAGGCAATCATTGATCATTGCACAGTGTTACTGTTACAATGTTTTGGTTCTCACGTCACTCGGCATCAGTTCATGTAAGTCCAGGTTTTTCTGAAATCCACCTGCTTATCATTTCTTATGGAACAATAGGATTCCATTACATTCATATACCACACCTTGCTCAGCCATTCCTCAACTGATGGGTACCCCCTCAGTTTCCAATTCTTGGAGCTGCTGTAGATACTTTTGTACATGTGGGTCCTTTTCCCTTTTTTGTGATCTTTTTTGGGATAAAGACCTAGTAGTGGTATTGCTGGGTCAAAGCATATGCACAGTTCTATAGCCCTTTGGGCATAGTTCCAAATTGCTCTCCAAAATGGTTGGATCAATTCACAGCTCCACACCAATGCATTAGCGTCCCAATTTTCCAACATCTCCTCTTAACGTCATTTTTTTCTTTTCTATCATATTAGCCAATTTGATAGGTGTGAGGTGGTACCTCAGAATTCTTTTAATGTGCATTTCTCTAATCAATAGTGATTTAGCGCATTTTTTCCTTTGACTATAGATAGCTTTAAATTTCTCCATCTGAATACTGCCTGTTCATATCCTTTGACTGGGGAATGACTTGTATTCTTATACATTTGACTTGGTTTTCTGTGTATTTGAGAAATGAGGCCTTTATCAGAAACACTTGCTATAAAAATTGTTTTCCATCTTTCTTCTTTCCTCCTGATCTTGGTTGCATTGGCTTTGTTTGTGCAGAGCCTTTTCCCTAATGCCCTAGCCAAGTACAGAGAGGCTCATCGCTAGAAGATCGCAAGGTCGTGAGTTTTTTGGCCACAGCAACTTGTGAAATGTAGAAGGATTGTGAAGTGAGTTGATGATAATAAGAGGAATTCGGAATCTATTCTATCCCTAGGATTTTTCTTCACAATTTTTTTTTTAACATGACAACACTTAGAACAATCGTCAAGCAAGAGCCAGCGATTTAAGAGTAGGATAGTGTGGGTATTGCCTATGATTTAGAATTTTCTTTCTCAAACTTTTGTGGAACATTGGTATTGTAGGATGTGAAATGTGACCCAAGAAAAAATTGAGGTTAGCGACGTGTGTCCCTCTGAAGTAATTAAATATGATTTTTTGTACATATAAAAATATGTGAAACAGTTTTCTAGTAGAAAATATTTAATTGCCTCAAACTTTCCCTTAGCTCCCTCTTTTATATCCCTGGGGTATGACAAAGCACTAGAGCCTTCCCTGGATCAGCATTTATCAGTTTTGTTGTGCTTTGTAGGGTGATATATAAATGAGCTGTGTGTTATTTCAAGCTACAAAATGTTCTGGGACTAGATTGAGATAACACTGCCTTAGAAGTGACCAAGAATGCAGCTCAAACAGGGCTCATGTCAGTAGATCACACTGTTTAAATCACAGTTCATCTAAGGAGTCAGAAACGTCACATAAGCCTGTTTGTCCTGTAGTTTACATTTTCATTACTTTTGACAGGGTATGATGATTAGGTCAAAAGATCAGTATTTCATAACAATTCCAACTATGAGTCATAAGACCCTGAATTCCTGATGGTCAGTTTAGAGGGCCTGTGCTGAACAGGTCATAGATGTGTGAGGTATGCTGAGTGGTAACCTGTTTGGATCAGGACAAAATGAGTGGAAATTAACGTATCAGATGTATGTGATTGTTTTAAGACCATTGACCACTAGGTTTGACTGTAGGAAATGGAACATAGGTTTCCAAGAGTATAATCCCTCACTATGCATAAAGTAAAGTAAGGAAACCAGTTAAGTTTCAATTTTTTCCGGATATACCACATATCACAAGCAAAAATAAATATGTATATATGTGTGTATGTATGTGTCTATATATGTGTGGATGCCACACCATGTGTGGGAAAGTGAGATAAGAATTAAATGGGAAACAGAAATCAGGGATTCTGGATTGTGTTCCGTCATCTACTAGATAAAGAATCCCTCTCTGCCTTTTTTCACCCCTTATAAAATAGCAGTCGTTACCAATTTCATAATAATCATCTGAGAAATAGCCAATGCTTGAAGGCATTATTTTAAACTTATGTATTCTATATCACCAATTTCCATCATCTCGGTTAATGTTCTCCCTAGATGCATATAATTTCTGGGAGAAACTTATTCTTATTATGCTTTTAACATCCTAGTTCATTATTTTCTCACTTTATTGAGAATCATACACTGCACTAAGAAAATATAAACATATGGTTCAAAAACATTTCAATAGAAAAGACAGCTTTTTGCTAGCTAAAGAAGTGAATCAAAAATAAACATCAATTATTAGAAAAACATTACAAGAATAATTTATTACAAAAAATCATTGTGCAACATAGACAGGTGTGTGCATGAGGAGAGACAGATACAGAACAATGACCTGATGGAAATGCGTATAAAGATGCTAAATCTGTGCAGATTCACCCCGTTATGTTAAACTCCTGCTTACATGGCAAGAAAATGTCGTAGCTAAATTATACATATAGTATATACATCTTTTTACTCGATGAGCATACAAATAAATACTATGGCTTTTCATTTTCTGTATTCTCTCCATTCTAAAAAAAATCATATTAAATCTGCATTCCAAATGGATCTTATTCTGGTTTTGTATTGCCACTGACAGTTGGTATTTCGTGGTCATGCTCTTTTTTGGGGTCAACCATTCCACTGTATCTCTCACCACGATGCCGCTCTAGGTATGGGCCCCAGTTGGAAGCTGGTCTGCAGCAACTTATAAAACGCTGAAAGGTGGGAAAAAAAAGTTTGGTATGAGAACCAAAGTGTTGCAGTCTACATATGATCAAATGGTAGACGAGATTTGGTTTTTAAAGAAGATATAAGTTGATCATTGCTAAACAAAGACGAGAACAGAATGTACAAATTCACAGGTGGTTAGGCAAAAATCTTATTTTCTGCATGAAAAATGATTATCCTTATTATTGATAATGCATATTCCACTGAGAATGAAATTATATTTTAATTTAATTACTGTTAATGAAATTATGTTAACCGAAGTAGAAAATCTGATTATGTAGATTATTTCATAAGCCAGAATAATGTTCCAGTGCCTGGTGCCAAGGGATGATGAGGAAAAGAATGTTCCGGGGCTAACTGCTCTTCATCTCACACAGACCCCTCAAATTCCCAGTGATCTCTCTGGTCCAGGCTTAACCCTAGAGGTGAGGGCCTGGATGAGGATATTTCTGGGGGATCTGCTCAAATCTAGAGTGACCCCAGGAAGTCCAGCCTAACCAAGCATGATCCCTTTACATTTTTGCAAAGGGACAAAGACAGCAAGACAGTTACAAAGTCATGCCGTAGTGAGTGGAAAGGTGGAAGTTTGATTTCATCCCCTCCATAGGACACAAGCAGTAAACCTGTGCCAGCATGGAAAGTGTCCCTGGACAAGTGGGCATAGCTTTTTGGATGTTGTGTCCCCCATTAGGCTGTGAGCTTCCTTAGGGCAAGGACTCTCTTTTGCCTTTCTTTGTATCCACAGTGCTTATAGTAGGCACTTAATAAGTGTTTGTTGACTGACTAGTGGATAATTGAGCTTACTTTTTTATTACCACCTTATAAATTAATGCATTTACATCGTGACCATAAATAAAATGCTTATACAGCCCACTCCCCCATCCTGGGACTCACCTGGACAAAGTTGCCTTTGGCTTTCGTTAGTTTCACTATTGCCATAATAGGGATCCATATGATGCAGAAAATAATCATGCACCAGCCTAGAGCAAGTGCCCAAGTAGGATATGGGATTTTAGCGTACTCTGGTGTCTGAAATGTCACCAAGGACCAGATGAATATGGCCTGTTAGGGTGAAATTGAGGAGATCAAAAGTTAACTTAAAAATCAGCGTTCTGCCCAAATTATATCACCATTAAAACATCCACTGAGGCCTTTAAAAATACCAGTCATTAGTCGTGAGCTGTTCCAATTTTTAAAAAGTCTAGGAAATTAGTTGGGCATTTCAGGAAGTTGTTGGCAATACTTCTTTTTAAAAATGATTTCAAAAGATAGAAGATAAAAATAGTATATGGTCAAACTAAAGGAATGTGTTTATATTATGAATTTCCAAAAACAACCATTTGGACAAATTCTTCATATCTCCAAGTAGATGAGCATTCTGTGTGTTTTTCAATAAATGCTACACTGGCCAGTATACTTGTTTAAAAGTTAAGTCAGATGCTAAATGGATATTAGGGCAATGGAGTGGGAGGAAAGGATTGCATGGCATTTTTTGTTGTTGTTGTGGGGAATTCTGGGACATGTATCAATCCAAACAGTTCCACAATGAGAGAGTAAAATATGGAACAAGCATGGGACAAGCTCCATTACCCGCTGCTGGGAGGCCAGGGCCCTCTCCTCCGTGCCTACTCATTTTTAAACCTCTTGGAGTAGGGTTAAGGGGAAGAAACAGGACTCGAAGTATGTTTCCATAGAGAAAGCTAACAGCTGAGAAGGAAAACTCTTTAAGGCCATGTCCACACAACACCAAAATGAAGGTGCTTCAAAGTCAAAAAGTTAATTGAAACTAGGTGTTTCAAAATGTGTAGACAACAGTGGGTTGTATGTTTATTAACTTTGTTCATTTTCCTTTGACGGAAGCTAGCACATGGGCCCCCAGCTAAATGTTGCCTTTATGTCAAGTCATTCTACAAGTTTGCTTTTGGAACTCAATGCAACTTTGCAAATAAAATCATTGAGATTCCCATTCACGTTTTCTATACTGATCTGCAGATTTCTGGCCATGACGCTGGAGCCAGTGCTTCTCCGTAAGAAACCAGAATACTTTCATAAGCCTTGCAAATGTACTTGTTATTTAATTTTAAATGGAAATGCTTAGATTTGGGTACAACTAACAAAGGCAGGAATGATCATAAATTTGCTGCAACATACACAATCATTTTATTTTCAAGGGCTGGGCCTATGATTCTGTCCATGTGTGGCACTCTTGAGCGTGGAACACTCTCTCTGCCAATGGAGATTGACAACTTGCATGCAACTTAGAGCCTTAGATAATTATGCCTGTGTTGGAAGCATAACAAGAACCAACCAGGTCTTCCCTATTTCAAGGATGGCCCTCACTCTACTATCCCATGCTATCTCTCAAACAATTATATATAATAGACCAGGGGTGGGGAACGTGCGGCCTCGAGGCCACGTGTGGCCCTCTAGGTCCTTAAGTGTGGCCCTTTGAGTGAAGTTTGGATTCAGTCAAAGTGGCCCCACTTGAGGACCTAGGGGGCCACATGTGACCTCGAGGCCACAGGTTCCCCACCCCCATAATAAAACCATCTTAGCTATTTAGTCATGTGAGCAATTACATGATGTTCCCAATTCAAGTCCACAATAAATCCCCTCTTTCCTCATGGACGTTTTCCTGGTTTGGGACATTTTTAAGAGTTGCTGAAACTGAGTGTCAAGCTTTCCAGGAACTCGACTGTGGCTTCTCGTAAAGCCTGGGTAGCTACAAAAACAGCTCAAGTGAAAGGTTTACAACATGGCTGTAAAATGCATGTGTTGACAGCAACTGGGCTGGCTTAATGCAAAATGCTGCCAGAGTGATCAAAGTGACCAAAAAGGCTTTTTCAAGGGAAATTCTCGAATTAACTAGAATAATAGCTGCCATTTTTCAAGTCCTTTAAGGTGTGCACAAAGCTTTCTAGTCATTATGCTATTTGATTTTCACAACCACCCCATGAGGCAGGTTATTTTTATCCCCCCTACTTTACAAAGCAGAGGCTCATAAAGGTTAAGCAACCTGGCCAGACACATGCAATGGGGGTCAGAGATAGGATCTGACTCCAACACTATCCCGACTCCAAGACCAGCACTCTCAGTGGTGTCACGTCATGGTGTTTCCTTGGTTCAATTTCCATTGTCCTTGGGGATGACTCGGACTGCTGAAATACCAACTTGGCTTGCAAGAAGATTCATCCATTGCCATCATAGGCCTCAAATGTTAGGGTTAAAGCTTAAGAAATCTATGTAGGAGCCATACTATTGGGAAATGAGATTCAAGCCTACTTCCATTTTCTATAACTAAGGAATGGAAATCTCCGGATAGGTTCAAGCAAACTAATCTTCCTAACCCACCTTGCTGAGTGGACAGGTATTACTATGGAGATCTTCTTACAAATGAATAAATCAGAAGACAAGTCAGTCAGCAATGAGCATGCACCAAAGGATAACTGCCATGATTTACCTTTTCTATTGAAAGTAAAGCTCGCTAAAATCTAACTGATTTTACAGAGGGAGAAACTGAGGGCTGGAAAGGGGAAATGGTTTGGCCAAAGTAACACAGAATCATAGGATCCTACTTCATTTTACAGATGAAACTAGGTCTAGAGACATTAAATGATTTGCCCAAGGTCATACAGATAGCACAGAACAGGTTCTCTGTCTCCAAATCTAACATTCTTGCCTGCATCCCAGCTGCCACTCATTGTTGATCTTTGAATTGTTCTTTCAATACAAGGACTATGTGTTAATTCTTCTGTGTTCCCATGGCACCTAGCCTACAATGCTAATAGGTACAAAGTGGAGACGCTTAATAAATGTTTGTTCAATTGGTTAAGTGGCCATCTATACCACCCGTTGCGAAGGAACCTCCAGCCTCTTCAGGGGACTACTGCACGTATCATGTTGGACTCCTCAAAAGAAAAGTGATGGAGCAGCTAAGTCACTCAGTGGATAGAGCACTGGCCCTGGAGTTGGGAAGACCTGAGTTCAAATCTAGCCCTAGAGACTTACTAACCATTGATCCTGGGCAAGTCACTTAACCTCAATTGCTTCCCCCCAAATAAGTGGCTATACATGAGAATAAGAGTGCTATTTCTTACTGCTTTTTGTCTTTGCCTTGTTGTCTGATCATTTTAAAAGAAACATCAAAATGCCAGATACACGTGTATGTTCTTTGCTACCAGATCTGTTTTATTCTATAACTTACCATCAAAAGAAGAGGAGTAATGAAAAACCAGCAGGCTCTCCACCACAGCCAGAATATCCACCTCTTTGCTCCAATCATCATCTCTATGTCTTCAATGAATCTATTCCCACCTAATGGAAAAACCCAGCAAAGAATGTATTGTGGCCAGCAGTCACATATACTTCCAATAGGAATTTTTGTCTCCAGTTCTCTTGGCATGCCTGAATTATTTTTGTCTTTTAGAACAGCAGGGATGCACACACCTCTAAATATGTCTGCTTAACAGAGTGGGCAACTCCTTCGAGTTCCAAATCACAGTAGTGAAAAGTGATGAAAGGGAAGCCATGTAAATAAAACATCATAGTAATAGCCTTTACAATAATGCTTTTACCATCAATTTCACAGATGGCTTACCATAAATCCATACGATCCCTATTATTTCCAGTATGGCTGCAATCAGAATGCCCCATCCAGCACAGAAATGGTCAATGAGATGAACCCAGTAAATTCCAGCCTAGCAAAGAAAACAATAAATCACTTCTAGATACATGGTGGGAAACGGAATTGCATAATACAGTTAAGGTTCTCAGAACTCCATTTACTTATTGCATTTAAATAGGTTCTGTAGCATTCTATTCCACCCAAGAAATGTTAAAATGACAGGTTTTCAAATGTGAGTGCAGGGTGCCTATAGAGTATCAAAGCAGGATTGAATCATCCCCTCTCACTCTTCCCTGCATCATTCAATAAGAAGAGGCACCCAGAATGGTTCCTTTAGAAATTTCCAAAGATATTTCTTTAGGATATAGCTATTCTGTGATAATACTGGAGAAAGAAATGGCCAAGAAAACCCTATGGGCAGTATGGTCCACGGGTTCATGAAGAGTCAAACACAACTGAATGACAAAAATTCTGTGATAATAGATCTTGAATTGGAAGGGCACTTAGAGGTCACCAAGGCTGACATCCTCATTTTACAGACAAAGAAATTAGGGCCTAGAAAGATCGAATGACTTGCCCAAGGTCACACAGATTTAGTGGCAGAACTGGGATTTGAACCCAGGTTCTCTGACTCTAGTATCTTTTTGATTATACCACATCACCATCCAATAGAGATGAAATAAACACATGCTATGTTTGGTCAAGTCCAATAATTTATCATAATTTGGGAACTTGTTTATTTGATCCATTTGCCTCTGAAGAAATGTAAAACATAATTGCTATGAAAAAAGTAAATGTTCTACCTGAGTTACACAGACCAGACCTAGTAAAAACAAAAGCAAGCAGCATCCCAGAGTTATGGGAGCTCTCAGTCTCTTCATCACTTGGGGAAATAAATCTTGAATGGTCGTTGTAATTGTTTCTGTAGGGGAAAAATGATAATTTACATGTCAACTTAGTGATCAGTGAGGTCTAGTTATGATTCTCAGAATTCAAACACAGTGAATCCACCCCCAGATGGTTATCGAGCATATTGGCCAATGAAATCTCTGGAAACGCTTCAGTCTTGGGTCAGGCTCCTTATTGCCCTCTTTCTTCCCTCTTGCAGTCCCTAGGAATTGGCCAGCTGGCCGTTCTTTTGGCTGTCACCACCCAGAGTTTCTGGCCAGGAATTCCCTCCTCTCCAGGCCACTGAAGTAGAGATAGCAATGCTCTCTCTGATTTCTCCCTTGCCTTGTTATGCAAGGGTTTTCTCCTGCTAGTAACAATAGAAAGTGGAAAAGGGGTGCAAAAACAAAAACCTGGGGGTTACGGTTGCCAAAGTATAAAACATCTAGAATAAAAGTTTCCCCTGTTATTTACTGAAATGTAAATGGAACGAGGCCCTGCTTTCTCTTTGCTCCAATTATGTTATCTTCTTGTTTCTATTAGCTCCCACAAACCCTCCTTCCATTGAGGAATTTTTAGCCATAGGCTTAGTCCACCATACCTTCTGCAATCGTCCCTATAGGGACAAACAGGTACTCATGGATGTTGAAAGTGAGTATTAAAAGGACTGAAATCAGGTTTATCCCTATTTTGGAGGAAAACCTTAGCCTCTTCAAGTGTCTTCCTTCTGTACAATGGAGGGCTGTCCCAGGTGTTTCCTTACTGATGCTGTGAACCCAAGTACCATATTTGGTGTTTTTAGGGATAAAGAAGAAGCATAAGATGGGATCCCTTTCCTCAATGAGCTTACAATCTAGTTGGGGCAATGATACTAGTACATGAACCATGAGCAAACAAATGCAAGACAAGGGATGCTTAAGTACTTAGCTGTGTGGTTTAGATTATGTACACTTTCACTCAGTACTATAGTTCAAAATTCTCTAATGCAATTGTCAGTCATAATACTATTGTGTATAATAGCTTGTGTGTGTGTGTCTCTGTGTGTGTGAGAGAGAGATATGCCTCCACTTGGATGTGAGCTCCAAGAGGGCAAGGATCCTGTCTTATGTAAACTTTATATCTCCCGAAAGGTGAGTCACCATGCTATTCCCACATCTAGTGTTAAATAAATGTTTGACCACAGTGTTGATGTAAAGAATAATTTTTAAAAGAATGTTATAAAAGTATAATCACCAAGAAGTTCAGACTTGGAAAAAAGCTGAGAAAATGCACCCCCTTCCTTTCTTTGCAGAAGTGGGGGACCAGGGGTATGTTACAGAAAGTCATTGAAGGTTTTTGAACAATGTTTAAGGAAAACTAGTGTGGAGCAGCAGGAGATATTCTAAAGGAGGCTGTTTTGAAATTAAAAGGACCTGAGTAAAATATAAGAGACTTTCTTTTGAAATATTACCCAAAAAAACCCACTTACCTATTGAAGCAAACTGAGAGTCAAGCCCCAAAGTCAAAAGCATGAAGAAAAATAATATAGACCAAAATGGGGCAACTGGTAGCTGTGCTAGAGCTTCTGGATAAGCAATGAATGCTAAATCAAAACCTAGAAAGAAGTTGGGATATTTTGGGTTATCTTGGTTAAAAACAAAACAAAACCAAAATAAAACAAACCTATGCACACTTCCATATTTTTCATGTTTCAATTTGGCCATGATATTCCATATATATATATATATATATATATATATACACACACACTCACACACACTCACACACACACACACACACATACACACGTGTATATGTATATATGTTTATGTATATATGTATATATATTCCATATATATATATATATATATATATATATATATATATATCTATATCTATACCTTATCAACAGTAACATTAAAAAAATTGATTTGTTCCATGGTGTGAATATGAAAATATTCAATCTTCATTGAGCCAGTCTAAGATGTTTCAATAGTTATCTTTGGAAATACTTCATGTTTCAGGGTTAAGGAAGAATGATACTATGCGTCAATGCCCAATACTTAAATGCAGCTTGTCCCCTTACCTTAGTCAGAAACGTTGATATACTCCAAATTAATTCCAGGGTCAGAAAAAGACCAATCTGAGGGACCAACTTCTGAGTAGTCAATCTTGCATCTAAATTTTCCCTGTGAGTCACAAAGTCCACAATATCCCTCTACCCAACAGGGGACTCCAGCAAAGTTGGAGGTAAAGGAACATTCTCTAAATTGAATTCTGTTTTCACTTTAATGGCGCATTACAGATTCAGGATGATTCATCTTCACTTCTGATTTATCTTCAGTTGCCCGGAATTAGAGCAGAACAAATTTAGAGCTAGAAGGGACCCCAGAGGCCATGCAGTTTAAGCCCCTTCATTTTACAGATAAAGAAACTGAGGTGTGCTTCCTTGAAGTCCTAACTAAAATCCTTCTACAGGAAGTCTTCGCCAGCTCTTCTCTCTGTTCATCGTTTGCTTGCTTTACAGATACGTGGTGGTATGTTGTCTCCTCTCCCCATTGCCTGGCACACAGGCGGCGCTTGATCAGTGTTGACTGATGGACCAATGGAACTGACTTGCCTAAGGTCATACAAGTTAGACACGGCCGGCTTCTAAGACTTGGAAGTTCTTCTCGCTTTCCCCGGCACTGGTCCCAGTGGTGCCACCGCCTTGTCAAGACTGGGTGACCTTGGGCAAGTTATTCAGACTTGGGAGCTGCATGATCTTTGGCAAGTCACATAACCCCTTTGAAATTTAGTTTCCTCAGTTGCAACACAGGGACTAGAATAACAGGTCTTTGTTATTGCCATTGTCATCTTTTTCATTATCTCCTTCTCTGGCCTCAGTTTCCTACTCTATGAAACAAAATTATTGATTGAGAAATAATCACAGATTTTAGAGCCGGAAGGGGCCTGTGAAATCAAGTCATTGTGCAGGTGAGGAAGCTGAGACCCAGAAAGATTAAGTGACAGAGCCAGGGATCTTCATTCTAAATCCAGCCCTTTTTTCACTATAAATCACAGCAACTTTTCTTGTTTACTCAATTAGTTGTGACCCCCTTTGGGGTTTTCTTGGCAAAGATACTGGAGTGGTTTGCCATTTCCCTTCTCTAGCTCATTTTACAGATGAGGAAATTGAGGCCAACCAGGTTAAAATGACCTGCCCAGAGTCACCCAGCTGCTAAGTGTCTGAGGCCAGAGCCAAACTAGGGTCCTCCTGACTCCAGGGTGGGCACTCTATCCACTATACTACCTAGCTACCACAGCTGCTAGACAGTTTCTAAGGTCTACTCCAGCTCTGCAATGGGATGATCTTAGTTCTTCCCTCCTGCTCGGTCAAATGAGTGGATATTTTAGAGGAACCTATTCCTAAATCCTTCAACAAGGCAAATAACCATCCTTGATTAATCTATTGTGTAACCTGGGATTTGCATCTATCAGATTCTCTGGTAGAACATACTCAAGGAATGCTATTTTAACTTCCAGTCATATGGCCTGGAGGTATTTCTGAAGCTTAAATGAGACTATAAATGTAGAAAAAAGCATATAGTCATTCTGTGTGTTGGATCTCTCCAACTTTTGCGCTTCCTCAAATACTACCTCAAGTATGAGGAGTGTTGCAATTCTACTGCCATCTTCAGTGGTGACTATTCTAAACAATGGTCTATGATATGCTGTCAGATTTGTTCCACTTCACATCTATTTGTGGTCCTCCTTCCAGCTTCATGTAGAAGTGTTCTTTGGAAGACTGGATTTTAGCTGAATCTTATGCCAAGCTCTGGGTAGGGGAATTTTTAATTCCTCTTCACTGTTGTGTAAGGCAACAAGATTCAGAATCTTCCGCCTCCTCCTCTTTGGTTTTGCAAATGAGCTTCCAGAGTCACCCTTGACTGCCATGTCCTGTTTGCAAGGAGAGTGAGTGCTTGCTAAGGCAATGTGGAGGTTCCTCAGACTTTATTGCTGTAGTGACTGTTTTGCATTGCTAAACTTATCTAAGAAATGGTGATTGAAACGGGGTCTTTGCCTTGGACCAGTTCCCATTTTTGAAGAGTCAACAGTTGACAGTTTGTTTAAGCAGGCCAGGTTCAAGGTGCTGTAACTATGCACGGACTCATCATCCTTTTCATCTTCTTTTCTAATCTGGTCTTCTTGATTTTGACCTTCAAAAATAGGAGTCTTCATCTGATTCTGAAATGCCTATGGCACTTGGCACCCATTGCCATTCTGTTCAAATAGAATTGCTCGTCGGTTTCTATGATACTACTTGCCGTTCCTCTAGCTCCTTTGGACTCTTGGAGATTCCAGGCTTGGAGTCTCTGAGAAGTCTCTAAGCTTTGGGATGCTTCATTTCTTGATGCCAAACTATTTTCTCCCACTGTCTAGCCATCTTCCCCTTTGGCCATCTTAGCACTGGAGTCCTTAGGTATCAAGGACTGTATCGACTTAGTCTGTAGGACCTGGTGGAGTTCTTCATTTCTGTTTTTTCATCCTCTGCAATGGATGTTGGTTCATGAGAAGTCATTTTCTCCCATGGCTGTCCACTTGCTCACGCTTAACTTGAGTACTGCATGGTGAAGCATCTCATGGAATAGCATTCTATATCGACTTGGGTGGCCGATGAAAACAACAGCATGGAATCTTTTGTCCTCTTCCAGGAGAACTTCAGGGAAAGCCAACCGTTCATTCAGCTGCAGCTTACTTTTGTCTGCTCATTTCATTTATAAGCATTAGCTTATGAATGCTAGCTATTATAATTATTTCGAATGAAAATGTCAACATGGAAGTAGTTCAGTCCCTTGAATTGTTTATCGACTCATTGATTACTGGACAAAGATCTCATTTAGAATAACAGATGTTAAATGAATATTTGCAGACAGTCTCAGAACTTAGACTTAGCATCTTCTGGCTCCTCCTCAGCTTCTCCATTGCCATCACTGCATAAGCAAAATGGGATGGCAAAAAGGGCATTAAGGTCCATTTTTTAGTTGTCTGTTCAGAGGGCACCATCCGCCAAAGAAATCACCCCCTTGTGGCCAAGCTGCTGATCATATGCCTCTTGGCTGGGGTAATTAATGGCAGATGTGACCTGTTGTCAGGCCTATACCCAAAGCCACTCCAGCCTGGTAAGAACTGCCAAGCTGGTGCTCTAATGATAGAAGCCTTGAGAGCCCAGAGCCACCTCTAGCCCTCAATGCTTGAAGCAAATCTTTCTATGTTTCTAAAAGCTTTATAGAGAATTCATGAAATGAGCTCTAGGTTAACTGTAGTTTCTAAAACAGATCATTTTGTACCTGATTTTACAACCTGGGAGACCTCTTTTCCAGATATGTGAGCCATGTGTCCTAATATGGAAAAAATGGCAAATCCAGCAAACACACTGGTCAAGCAGTTTGTCAGACAAACCACAATGGCGTCAGAGTAGCAGTTGTTATTAAACTTATTGTAGGAGGAGAGAGCGACCAAGCCACCCCAGGCCACTGAGAGCGAGTAGAATATCTGGGTAGCAGCATCTTTCCAGACCTAAAAATGAAAAAAAAAAATTGGATGAAATGGGACCCTGAAGTATGGCCCTTTTCATGCAGTAGGTAGGTCATAAAGCTGCCCCGGGGTCCTCGGGCCCCTCCCAGGGCAGCATCTCTCAGCCAGACCTCTGCCCCCTTCTGTCTCCCTCAACACATTTGACTTTTCACGTGTTCCAGCCCCTCAGGGTTCTAAAACTAAATTCAGAAATTAGGCCAAGGTAATGTGTGTTAATAGTTAATGTGGTGTTCCCCTCCCAGATAAGATGTTTGCATTTTAATAATGCCCTTCAGGCAAAAATAACAACCTTACTTCTTAATGGAAAGGTAGGAATTTCAGAGACCACCATCATGCCAACCCTACTCCAACCTTACCCTTAACATTTGTCTCTTGGATCAAATTCTGCCCCTAACAAAACTCAGTATTCCAAATATCAACAATGGGAGGACTCTGTGAGGGCTGGCCCCTGTGAGGGATGTCATCACAATTCAATTCAACAAATATTTATTCATCTTATTCGAATAACAAATTGCAGTGGTTGCTACTAACGTGTACACTGATAAATAGCTTACATTTCTATGGTCCTTTTGAAGTGAGAAAGCACTTTCACACCTAGGAAAGTTGGCTTTGGAGTTGGGAGCTGGGTTGGAATCCGAAGTCTGCCACTCCCTCCCCATATAACCTTGAATAAGTCTTCTAAATTATCCAGTCCTCATTTCCTCTCTGTAAAATGGGGAACAGGAAGCTTATATCACCTCCTTCATAAGACTGGAGTGGGGGAGAGAGAGAGCTTTCTAAACCTTCCAGCATTGTGGAAATGGGAGTTAACATTATTATTATGTGAATATACAAATGAACTCTGATTTTCTCATTATAGGGATTCCTTCCACCGAACCAGATTACTCACAGTCCTTGTTAGACTTGGGCTATAAGAGGTTAAAAGACTTGCCCAGGGTCACACAGCCAGTAAGTGTCTGAGGTGTGATCTGAACTCGGGTCTTCTTGACTCCAGGTCCTCCAGTACTGCTGCCAATATGTCTGGTCACCCCCGTCATCAATAGTCTCCATAAAATGAGGGTTTGGACTAGGTGACTTCTAAGCTACACACACACCCACCACCCCGGCTCTAAAGCTATGCTGCCACGATCACCATTTTATCCTTATAACACCCCTGTGAGTTAATGTTAATATAATTATCCCCGTTTTACAGAAGAGGAAACTGAGGTTTAGAGAGGTGAAGTGAGTTACTGGAGTGTCATTGAGCTAATTCATCAGAGGTGGGACTAGAATTCGGGTCTAGCTTACATTTGTCCTGTGCTTTGAAGATACAAAATGTGTTATGTACATAATTCCCCCACCCCCAACTGATAATGGCTATTTCTGTTTATTTCCAATTTCCAGGATTTGAATATAATTAGCATCCCTCAGAATAGAGTCTGTTGTTTTATTTTCATCCTGTCATAATTTTTAGCTAAGGCCTTATAAGAAGGAAAGAATGCGTCTTCCTTGTCCTGGCCTACCCATGTTGGAAAGATGGAGATAGATAAGAGAAAGGAGGGATGTAGGGGAAGCTAGAAATCAGGAAGAAAGGGGAATAGTCAACTTAAGTTCTTCACACACACTATACCCTGGGTCCATGTGCAATCTGGGCTTTGATGCCATCTCTCCATTGCTAGTATAGCCCATAGTAGTAAAAATAGCTCCTACCCTCACAAGGCCCTTATGAGTATCAGCTAAGATGATGGCTGTAGAATGCTTTGTAAACAAAGCTCTGGCTATGTGAGCTATGTTAAGTTATTCTTAAAGTTTGTTTTTTAAAAAATTGGGGAGGGTTCTTCATTTCCAGAAAGATCATTGGTATGTAGCTCAGGAGAGAAGTATATGGTTAAAAGATGAATTTGAGTTTCATGGAAACATTTAAAAACTCAACTAGGCCTTAGTCTGCAGATAGAGGCATCATATGAGACTGTTTAGACATAGCTCTCTTCTTTACATATGCTCTTACTCAAACAATCGTTGAGGATGAGGATGGCTAACCTGTATGTTGCTCTTCAATGTCATAAATTTTGAGGTAGAAGGGACTTCAGAGGTCAGCCTGTCCAACCCTCTTGCTTTACATATGAGGGAAACTAAGGTTCAGACATGTTATGTGACTTGTCTAAGGTCACACAGGTGATAAGCATCAGAGACCAGAACTGAATCCACTCTCTCTGACTTCAAATTCAGCATTCTTTGCACTGCGTAAGGTTTGGCACACATCACACACATCATCTCATCCAGTCACCTGGAAAGCTGGACTGGATCTTACCTCTGCTTCCTTCAATTTTGTGAAATTCGACTGCTGTCCAATGTAGTAGGAAATCCCTTTGGAGGCACCTTCAAGTGTTGCACCTCGCACCAACAGGATGAACAAGACCACATATGGGAACAAGGCTGTGAAATAGACCACCTGCCGAGAAAAAAAAGAGATCAAGAATGATGGTCATCGTTCTTTGTAAACATCAGGTCTGCAAATATGGCAGCTAGATGGCACTGCATGCTAGAGCACCGAACCTGGAGTCGGGAAGACCTGAGTTCAGATCTGACCTCAGACACTCAGTAGCTGCGTGACCCTGGGCAAGTGATTTCACCCTTCTTGCCTCAGTTTCCTCATCCATAACATGAGCTAGAGAAAGATATGGCAAACCACTACAGTATCTTTGCCAAGATAATCCCAAATGGGTTCAACCAAGAGTAGAACATGACTGAAAATGACTGAACAACAACAGAGGTCTGGGATCACACTTTGACATAAAGAAGAATGGCTACCTAGGACAAATAGAGGCGAGTTCTGGCTTTTCTCTAAGGATCCATTAAAAAACAAACAAGCAAAAACACCTTGCAAGAACATTTTCTGAGCTCTGTTTGTAAGTGAAAGTCTAGACAGCCACCATAATCTTAAGAATAAATGTGAAAGTCTTTTATACATGTTTTCCTGGGACAACTCAATTAGGCCTGCCCTTCTTGGTTGGTGTATGTGGGAGCTGGTGCTGTAGGGCACCATCTATGAGTGGCAGTGTGGTATAGCAGATAGAGAGCCAGTTTTGGAGCCAAGTTCAAATTCTGCTTTTGAACCATTACTGGCTGTGTGACTCTGAGCAAGTCACTTAACCTTTTATTGCTCTAGGCAGCTCTTTAAGTTGCATGCCAACCTGCAATTGGTAGAAGGAACCTCTTCACCCAGAAGTTCCCTGTTACCAAATGAAATCACAGGCCTTGGCCCTATCCCTATCTCTATTTTTAGCACATAGCCCCCAAAGAAAATAAAAGTACTTGGAAATATATCCCCTCCCATTCTCTGGAAGCAATTGAAAAGGCCCACTGGACCCCTACTGCTAATGTATTAGTCCAACAATCAGCATCTCAATTCAAGGCTTGGGTGTCCTGGATTACATATGGTTCTATCAGGCAGTCACTATGACTGTGATCTGTCATAAATATGGGCTGTCTTTAGAACATTCTCCCAGAGATGGCTTCAACAAGCACCTTGAAAGGCTGTCCAAATTCAGCAAGATAGTATTCAATTCAGCAAGATTCTCTCGATATTGAAAGCATAAGGAAGTGAAGTGCTGTGTTTCTAAAATGTTCAGTTGGCAAAGTCAATCCTGTGAAGTTGCCCCGGGGCATATGGGCACTGCCAAAGTGTTTACAGGAGCTGACAACAAGTCTGCATAAAGCAGGCATGTTGCTAAGCTGGACCTCAGCCTAACTTGTTCTATTCTAGCATGGATAATTCTATAGTATAGGTAGACCCAAGATGCAGTCCCATTTGCTGCCTGGAATAGAGTGAGCCTCTAGGAGGAAGAAGGCTTGTGGTAATCACCTTGCTTTAGGAAACCTTAAGACCCAGTGGGGGAGTTCAAGGAAAATGTAGTGTGATCTCTTAGAGCACAAGCCTTTTATTTTGGTGGGGGAAGGGAGGATTTAGAGCTATCATCCTAGAAAGCTTCCCAATTCTCCTTCCCAAGGGCTTCCCAGGGCTAGATTTTGGAACTATGGGACTGATCAAGTCCCAGAAATAGGCATGGAGGGCATTCCATGGTAACGTAGGAGTGGTGAGGGGCAAAGGGATTTCAAGCTGGAGCTTGGGCATCTCTAAATGGAGTAACACCAGTTCCCTACCTCCCGCTCCTCTTGTGTGTGTGTGTGTGTGTGTGTGTCCAGTTCCCTACCTCCCACTCCTCGTGTGTGTGTGTGTGTGTGTGTGTGTGTGTGTCCAGTTCCCTACCTCCCACTCCACGTGTGTGTGTATGTGTGTGTGTGTGTGTGTGTGTGTGTGTGTCCAGTTCCCTACCTCCCACTCCTCGTGTGTGTGTGTGTGTGTGTCTTTCCCCCACCCTCAGGATGAGGATGTCTCTGCTTTTGTCTTTTTATCCCCAGAATTCCTTACGGCGCTTGGTATATATGAGGTTTCATTCATTCATTCATTCATTCATTCATTCATTCATTCAAATTACCTTGCCCGAAGATTTGATTCCTTTAAACAGTGCTGCTCCAACTACAAGCCAGGCCAGAAGAAGGCAGAGTGCCAGGTACCACACAATCACGCCAGTTTCATCCATGCCACTGGAACGCTGGAGTGCCACTTTGCTGAAAACACAAAAGCCTCTTTATGAATATGGAGCCACTTACGTGGTTTTTTAACCACAGAAAAGCTTTGAGTAAGTGGCATATAGAGTGCCAGGCCTAGAGTCAGGAAGACCCAAGTTCAAATCTGGCCTCAGACACTTGCCATGTGACCCTGAGCAAGTCACTTTAACCTCTGTTTGCCTCAGTTTCCTCATCTGTAAAATGGAGCTAATAATAGCACCTACCTCCCAGGGTTGTTGTGGGGATCAAATAAGATGTTAATTTAAAATTTACAACTGCGCTTAGCACAGTGCCTGGCACCTAGTAAGCACAATATAAATGTTAGCTATTATTATTATTATTATTATTAATCCATTTGCATCCTAATCTCATACTAGGAGGCTTATGGAAGTCAGTAATTAACTCTTTTTTACAGAGTGACCAAAACTTGGGCATTGACATCAAGCAGCCCACCGCTCAGAACCCCGGGAGATAGAAGCGTCGAATGAAATCCTTCAGCTAGCATTCCGGAAACGTTACTAAAAACTGTGTTTTCTGGAGAAAGGGTGGTTATTCCTTTTCTGCCATCGTTTCCCAAGTTACAAATGAAGGGGAGCGCATTTGAATTCTATGTCATGTTTCTAACCTCATCCCGTTTGGAGACTCGCCTGATCCCAATAGTTCTAAAGTTTTTACTCCAACTCCACCCCCCCACCCCCCCACCCAACCTGGCTGCCCTTGCTGGGATCACTTCTGGAGTCTGTGTCTACTTATCTCTGGAGGGTGACCAAGCTAGTGAGGTGGGTGAGGAATAATTTGAAGGTGCCAAAGAAGCCCAAGTCTGGGCAAGTATGGTTTTAAGTCTTGGAAGAGCTGTAGTATAGACAAGAGTTAAGTATTCTGGGTGACCCAGAAGAGCAGAATTCAGACCAATGGATGGAAGTTGCAGGAATGCAGATTTCAGTTTGCTATAAGGAAGATCCTCCTTGCAATCAGAGCTGTCCAAGAGTGACTGGGACACCTAGGTGCTCTGACACTGGAAGCCAGAGAGTCCTAGGTCTTAGAGCTGGAAGGTACCTTGGTGATCATTCCCAGAGGAGGGAAATGAAGACCCAAAAGGTTAAATGACTTATTTGGCCCAGGACACTAAGGCAGTAGCAGAGTCGAGCTCTGATTCCAAAGCTAGCCCACTTTCTACTTCTCCTTGCTGCCCATGACAACATTCAAACACAAGCCGGACAACATTCAGCAGGTATATTGTGGAGGGGCTTGCTTCACAAACTGTGTAGCAGAAAGGCTTTGATGACTTCTCCTGGCCTTTTCACCACTAACACATTCTATAGCGCTCTCTGGCTAGGGAGCAGTAAATAACACGCTGTGTATACATTAAGCATACATTTGACTTTTAAACCAGTGCTTATGGAAAGAATGAATTGATGACAAACAGCTTTGCACATAGCCCCTGACCGAGGGGAAGCAATAGTTGCGGTTGGTCAGAGCCATAAGTAGCCATCCTGGTGCTAAGGCAAAGGCCATAAAAGCAAAGGAGGAGAGCAGGGGGAAATCCCAAACGTCAGGACACAAGGACCCTTGCTAGGGAGACCAAAATCCCAGGTTGCTAGCTCCCGGGATCAGGGGACCCCAGGTGCCAGGACAACCTTCTAGAGAAGGAAGGAGAGTGGGGACCAGCCAAGGAGAATCTTACCGGAGGGTAGGGGAGGTGAATCCTGCGATCCATTCCAGAGCTTCCTAGTTTAACCAATTATTCTCACCATGTGTTAGGCTTATTTGTTTATTCTACTATTGTCCTCAGCTCCTCTAAATTTCAACAACCTCAATCCCCCCACTTTAGTTGTGGCTCCCAGGCTGTGTGGGTAGTAAGATCAATTCCATACATTTCAACTCAACCAGCACTTATTGGGAGTCTGTGTGCTGGACAAAGCCAAACATGAAAGCAGTCTTTGTCCGTAAAGAGCTTACATTCTACTGGGAATGGAAACCACTCTGATTTCATTTCTTTGACTTTTTATGAGAGCAGGATGAGGAGAAGAGGCTCTGTTTAGCCTGGCCTCTTTAAAAGGCTCTTAGGCATTCTGCTGGCCACTTGCTCAGGCCCCAGAATATGTGGAGGGGGAGAATACTTACTCCCAATACTGCTCACTGGGAAGCTGCCCTGGCCGCTCCACCTGAGTGCCGTTTATGCAGGTCTGATTGTTGTTGAGTACCAACGAATAGTTCATTTGGACAATGACCCCCATATCCGTGCTCACATTACAGTGAGTTACTGAAGAGAAAAAGATACCCATGGTCAGCACTGGGAAAGGGCATATGTTTTTTCCAGTTGCTCATTTTTGAGCAGAAAAAACCAGTGTGTTCCAGTGGAATGAAAATAAGAAGCCCTATAAGTTTCTCCTATTGCCCTCAAGAGAACAGCTAAGGGGCAATTGCTCCCACACTCAAACATTCACAGGAGCAACAGTCTTGCTAGAACTCTATGAAGTTGAAATGGCAATAATGCCATAGTCGTTTCCTTCTGTTAAGCTTTAGCTAACATCTATTGTGAGTAGCACAGCAGATAAGTGTTCCTAAGGTATAAATGGGGCCTGCTTGCAGCTGTATTGCCTGAAATGTTCACAGAAGTCCTGAGATATCTATTGAATTGTTTTGTTTCTGGCAGTCATGGCACTGGAGGATTTACTCTGGCTCTCCTTCCTCTGTATCAGTGTTTTCCTGCTTCTCCCCCTTTTCTTGCCCTCTTTAACTTCCTCTTCTAGTCCCCCCTACTCCATTTCCCCCATCTTCCTTTCTTCCTTCTCCCTGGTTTGTAAGGGAGACCTGCCAATGGTCAGCCCAGGCTTTACTCAGCCACACCGGCAAGTTCAGAGTTAGATATGCTGCCGACATCCCACGTTCTCTCTCGAGTCATTTGTCTTACTCAGATTTCACTTACCCTCACCAAAAAACAAATCGAAACAAACCATTTTCTCCTTAATTGATGAGGAGAGGACTTAGGCCTTCAGGTTTCTCCTGAATAATGGCAACAGAACAACCTAAGTCTTCCCAGCCCAGCTGTGTCCAAGAGGGTACTTTACCTATGGGGGTTCGGCTGCAGTTCTTATCTGCCCAGTAGAAGCATTCAGACCAGGGCAAGACTTTTTGAAATGAAGCAAATAAATAGTAGAGACTATAGGCAATGATGACATTGTAATAGATAGTTACGAATATTGAGATCAAGATCATGGTGATTCCCACACCTAGAAGAGAGGAAAACTGGTTACAAAGAACTCAAAGGAAGTGGGGAATTGGTCCATCTGGTGAAAGAAGCCTTTTCCCACCCGATCTCCCTAGTGACTCAAGCCTGAGAGTAAGATCTGTTTGAGACAAATGTTTGGGAGGCTAGTCCAATTAAAGGCTCTTGGCCTGGACCGATAACAGTAACAATGACAACAAGCAACATTTCTGCAATGCCTTCAAGTTTGCAGAGTGTTTTCTAGACATTAAAAGCTTGGAGCTTCTCAAAAGCCCAGGGAGGCAGGTACTAAAGATAGTATTTGCCCCATTTTATAAATAGGGAAACCAGATCAGTGACAGTGGTCACACATGGAGTATCAAAGGCAGAATATGAACCCAGGTCTTCCTGGCTCAAATCTGGCACTCAACCCAGGCTAGTTCAAATATCTGCCTCTCCTTAGCCCCAGCTAACCATCTTGCATGTTATGCTCTTGTTGCCAATGGGGCCAGCAAAAAATAGGATGATCTGATATTAATATGAATTTATTCCTACAGATATGCCAAGGACAGTACGTAATTATTTGCTTTCACAGGCAATATGATAATGAAAATAATAGCAGCTCACATTTTATATAGCGTTTTAAGGTTTACAAAATTGATAGAAGGACTTGAAATTTGTCAGAATCAAAATTCCTTAAAATCTACCATATGTCATTTCCAAAGCTGCATTTAAAAAAATTAGCAAAGCGAGAGCAATAGAAATCTGAGGCTTCCCCCAAACAAGGTGAAAACATTTGTAGTGGCAGCTTTTCTAACGTGCTCTGAGCTATTCATTCCTTCACCTTTCTCAAAATGTATTTTTCATGGAGCATTCCAATTACTCTAGATGCTTTTCCAGAGCTACTCTGTAGCCAAAGCATATCTGATATCCTGACAGGAAGGCACTCTGAGCTTGGAGTGGAGCCAAGGAATGCATCCATTGCACAGTGGTGCCCTGTTCTATAGGGTCCATCCGATACATGCAGCAGAATGCTGCTGAGCTCTTTTCAATCAGACGCTGGAAAAGAGATATGAAGTAAGAGATGCCAAAGGCAGTTTCAAGTCATTCATTCTCCAGCCAATCAGGTTCTGGACACTAGGCTGTGCCTCAGAGCAATTAGAAAAGAGGAGAGAGGCAACTAATGACTGCTATTATAGAGTTGCTAATATATATTATATAGTTAGTTGACCCCAATCCCTTTCCAAGAAACTCTAACATTCAGTAAGGTGACTTTAGATTTAGAGATCACTTGACAGCTTTCAAAGTATGTTATTGCATGTATTATCTAATGTGAGCCTTGCCACAGCCCTTCAACATGAATTAGGCCAGCTCTAGGCTAGAGGAGACAGGAAGAAAAGGAGGCCAGAGTTTCTACCCACATGGCACTAATAGGCTAAGAGAAGAGAGAAAATGAACAAGTGCAGGGAGAAAGAAGGTGGCAGAGGGGAGGAGACACGCAAAGGAGAAGCACAAGGGCCAGAGGAGAGGTTACTAGCCAGAAAGCTATAAGACTGGAGAGTAGGGAGATTGGAAGAAGGGCATGAAGAGGAAGGGAGGAGGTCTGCAAAATAAGGAAGTAGCTCTAATACCTACCTTGAAAAAGGGGCAGAACCCTCCAAATGGAAACCGGCCCCAGGCTGGCAAACTGTCCCAGTGAGCACTCCAGAAAGAACAAAGGCAAGCCCGCGAGTGCCAACATTATTGCATAGGGTATGAGGAAGGCACCTTTCAAAGGGGAAAAGAAAACAAAATCATGTTTGCCTTCTCTAAGGTACTGGGGACAGGAGATTTTTTCTTAAGCCAAGTTTTCTTTGGAAGGAGATTGTTGACTTCTAAATCTGTCCATGCTTGTTAAAAGCCCCCTTTCAGACTTTGGAAAGGATTACTAATTTGGAATGTGGATTCTAGTTTGAGTAAGAAGTCAAGCATTCGGCATTGCTTCCGATTATAGGGAACGGTACCTGGAAACTTGGCTAGTGTCTTTGCTCAGTTAGTGGGAGAAGCTGATCTAACAGAGCTGCTCATTGCATAAAGAGTGACAAAGCTCTTTCCCTCTGGTAGAGTTTTCCTGGTATCGTACAAGAACCTCAGTTCTTTTCCTGATCATTAAAGAAATGTTCATAGTCACCTCTAGATTTCTTGAGGTTACATTAACTTGTGTGTGAGTAATCAGTTTCTTGCTTCCTCCTTCTGCCAATGGATATGGAGCTTATAGTCCACCAAAACCCCCATGTCTTTTTTCAGACAAAATCCTGCCTAACCCTGCCCTCAATCTGTACTTCAGAAGTGAGTTTTGGAGTCCACGATTAAGACTTACGTTTATCTCTATTCTGTTTCATCTTTTTTGCCCTAGCGAAAAAAAACAAAACAAAACATGAAAGGGGAAAAAACAAAAGCCTTAGCCTTACCTTAGCAGATGGTAGGCAAAAAAGGGAGACTGCAGATAATTGGCCAGCCTGTTGGTTTTGTAAAAATGTGGATGGAAGAATTGAAACTAAAGGCTAAAATGAGGCTTTTAAAATGCAGGCAAGACATTTCTTCACACCACAGCCCTTTCCCCTGCTGAAATGGACAGCAGAATCTTTAATTTCACATATGCTAAGGAACTCCAAACTCCAACTTTTCCATCATTTAGCTGGAAAAGTCTGAAGGTTCCTTATATTCACTTCAAAGTGGCCACATCCTCATGATGTGAACCACCTCAGCCTTATTTATCATTGCTTCATTGGGACCTGTATGAGGGAGGGTGGATGATCCAGTGGAAATCATCACTATGAATGATCTAACCTTAAATCATGCTGTCAATCCAAAACCAAAACCACATCATTGGGAGGAGAAAGAAAATATCTGTTTTGAATTATTATGAAATTTAAGTGTGAAAAGAATTATTATCGCCATCTTTGAGATGAGGCAACTGTCTTTTGCCTCTTTTTGTATCCCAAGCACTTAGCACAGTGCCTGGCACATAGGACATGCTTACTAAATGCTTATTGACTGACTGAAATGCCCAGGCTACCCAATTAGTAAGTGTCAGAGTTATACTGTGAACCCAGGACTTCTTGACTCCAGGTCTCAACCCAATACTCTATCAACTGGTACTAAGTGAGATAAAACTTTCTGCCAGATAGTTTATTATTTCATTGATTCCTCAAGAGAATGCTAGCATATTTGGTTTATGTTTAAACATCAAAGAAAAAGGTAGCATGTAAGGGCAAGTTTGAAAAATTAGCTTAACTATTTTCTACGGAAGCAAATCTACCTGTTCTAGGTAGTTTTCGAAAGAGGAAACACAAATTATGAACAACCATGCGAAAAAACAAAGCTCAGTTCGACTCGGAGATTCCACCTTATACCCATCAAATTGGCAAAGGGAGTGAAATGCTGAGAGCCAAGGCTGACGTGGCTTTGGGAGAGCAAGGGCGCCAATCCTCTGCTGCTGGAACTCACTAAAGACCTCAACAATAAGAATTACAGAAGTCTGTCCCCTTAGACCCAGCAGCCTAAGGATGTTGTCCCACCACCGTGATTATACCTTCTGGAGATTATTAACAGGCAATGAAGACCTATCAGCACTAAAATGTTCGGAGCTCGGCTATTTGTCACAGCAGCAAGCCCTCCCTCCTCCTCCCGAATAACCCTGAAAACAAACGCCGGGTCTAACAATTAGGGAATGGCGGAACAATACATGGCATGTGAATGCAGTGGCATATTGTTGTGCCATAATAAAAGACAAATAGGAAAAAAAATCAAAGAAATACGAGGAGACCTAAGTAGTGGCCCAGACGTGAGAAACCAGAGCAAAAAGAAGAGCTGTGCAATGGAAGAGATCACTCCCAACAACGAATAATGCACAGAAAAGAAGCTCAAGAGGGATCATGGAACGAACAGGAAGATATAGGCCCATCTTTTGTTTTCCAGCCCATGTGCTTAACACCTGGTAAACTGTGGCAGTTCCCAAACACCTGCACTCTTGTTTACAATCTCTAATTTGATTTGCTTGGGTTTTCTTTATTTGTCCTTTGTTTCTGCTGCTTATGTTTGAATACTTCTACTTAATACAAAGTAGAATAAAATTGATTGTTTTAAAAGACAAGAGATTGTTCTTTTCCTCCTTTCTGGGTCCTGATGTCATAAGTCCACCTTGTTAGAACATGAGTGTGCTGAAGTATGGGATAAAGTGACTGCTCTTGGCTCTAGAGATCGATCGACTCTAGCAATATTTGAAGAACCTGAACTGCTTGCCATAGGTTTTCAACCCCAACCAAATGTCCTGCTACCCGACTTATGAATGTTGGCCATATTAGAGTCTCAACTCCTTTTCTTAACCTATCCACCTACTCCTCTGTTGGAGGGAACCTTGAATGGTGAATTGGCCCAAAAAAAGATCCATGGGAGGGAAGAGATATTTGAGAGAGTAGGGTGACTGCCTCGTGTTATTCATCATAATAATCCCATCCCCACAATCTCAGAGCTGTATATACCTTGGAGGCCATCTAGGCTAGCAAACACCTGCCCAAGAATACCCTCTCTGGCATCCCCAACTGTTGACTTGGAATCCATAAAGCCCAAATAGGTTTTTTTTATCCTGGTCAGAAGCCGGGAGGGGGGACGGGGGGACGGGGGGGGGGGACGGGCCTGTTGCAGGATGCTAAGCTCTTGTCAAGTCTTCCCTAGATGTTGTTTAAAACCACCACAAGAGGGGGCAGCTAGGTGGCGCAGTGGATAGAGCACCGGTCTTGAACTCAGGAGGACCTGAGTTCAAATCCGGCCTCAGACACATAACACTTACTAGCTGTGTGACCCTGGGCAAGTCACTTAACCCCATTGCCTAGCCAAAAAATAATTTAAAAAACCACTACAAGGACTTAAAATTGGGACTGAGATTGGGGAGCATTTCTAATTTCTCATTGTAATGGGCCCAAGGGGAAGGGGTCAACAGATTGCCCTACATCCCCAACAGTTGATCTCTGAGCCATTGTAGCCAAATGAGGTCATGGCTCCCAACTCATCTAGCTAAATCACACACACGTAACTGAATGAGCTTAAGCCAGTGGGGGGGGGGGTTTCTATGACCAGCACCTAAGAATGTGCTAACCAGGGCTCTTTCTTCCTTATCTGAAGTCCAGTGTAAAAGTTGTCCTTCCCCCAATTAAAAAGGGGGCATGACACCAGAAGATCTTGAGCACAAAATCCTATTGTAGTAAGCAAAAGTCATGACAATAGCACAGTTTCATTGGTACTGGGCGGGAGTTATGAAATACAAGGGCACGTCACTTCTACACTTTTATTGGAACCTGTAATTAGCAAGCAAATAAAATAGGGTGTAAGTGGAAAGTTGTTTCAACAGTACCAAGGGATTGTGCAATGCCTTCTTGCCTCCCTTTGTATTATCAGATCAGGATCCCCCCCCCCTTCTTCTAATCTATTTTGCTTAAATGGCCTACAAGCTATAAATAATGCCATCTTACAAAAATGAATTACCCACCCTGGGCTTGAATTCAACTAGAAAAGCTCTGAGAAGAGCCTGATTCAGATGCTTCCCACTTGTATAGGCTTGGGCACATCCTGCTTAACCTCTCTGGGCCTCAGTTTCCTACTATGTCAAATCAAGGGATTGAACTAGCTGAGCTGTGAGGTCCCTTTCAGTTCTAGATATAGGATCCATTAGTCCCTCACTTTCTCTAAAGAAACACAAATTTTACAATTCAGTCTCTTCTCACTCCAAAGTGATGGTCATGTAGTCTTGCGCCTATAGGCTACAATGGAAGTAAATTGAGCATTTTCAAAGACAGAAGCTCTTCCTTCTACCTTTCCCTCTAGGAAGAGTTAACACAATGCTCTAGTTCAACCACCTTCCTAAGAGCTAGAGTCTTCTGATCTGTTCTTAGATTCATTTTCAGATGGAGTAGAGAGAGGAACCTTTTACATGACATACTGCTTATACAAGAGGTAGAGAAGCTTTCCACAAAAAAACTTTTCCCACCTGCAATGTGTAGACAGTCTGATTTAATAGGCCATCTAGGATGTCTGCCTTCCAGGGACCATGACTTCCCTGCCCCCTCCAACTTGTACCCTATAGACTTTATCGGTCGCTCAGTGGATAGTTCTTTTAAAATCGTATTTTTAAAATACCTCCTCCATTCTGGTAAGTCAAATAAGGGAATCTCCAGACATTTCCCAGTCCCACTGCATATCCAATCATGGAGAGAAGATAATCAGATTTTTGGGACCAGTTCCCACGCTCCTGGTTCTCATCATTTGCACCCACGTGGAAATTCTCCGATGAAGCAGTCACTTTCTGAGGGATGAGAGAAAAGACATCTTTGGTCGCCAGAGGTCTATAGCCTAGGAAGCATCATACAAGGCATCCTTGAGTGGCAGGCAAGGGGGAAGCCCAGAGAAGAGTGGACGGTGTGATAACTAAAAGCTCCATGGAGTTCTGGAGGTTGCTAGAGATAACTTAGCTCACTTGGCAACTGGGCCTATCCCCTGTCAGGACTCAAGTTTGGAAGGGCTGGGAGGAGGGGAGGTTAGACTCCTCCTTCACTTTGTTCCATTTACATTTGATGAAAAGGCAAAAAACCTCCATCCCATCCCATCCCAGAAAGAAGGAAATGGGGAGAAATTGAGACTTCAATAACGAATTCCCCAAAGGAGGAAAGTGCAAAGTCAACACCCTGAAGGCTCCCAGAAATCTTGGAAAGATTGGATCGCTACCCTGTGCCAAGAATCCAGAGAGGGGTGTCACTGGTGCTCTCTTGGGATGTGAACCTGGAGAAGACGAGACCCTTTCTTCCCTGCCCAGAGGAGGGGGGCCACCAAAGAGGGAAGAACCTGCCACCTCTCTTGGAAGGTGCTCCATTCTCCTCTCCCACTGCAACCATAAGGACAGCACGGGGGAGGAGGGCAGGAAGAAGGGGGAGGAGGGCAGGAAGAAGGGACAGAGATGATTTGTGAACCGCAATGTGGCATCGAGTGAGCCAGCGAGGCCCTGGGTCGTAGTCCTAACTGCTATTTCTGCGGGTCAGGCAGGCAGCCACCTGGCCTTGTTCTCCTCTGAAATAGGAGGGTAGGACTCGGGGGCTTCTCGGACCCCTCACAGTTCACCATCTTTGATCCCGAGTCCACCTCAGCCCAGGAAGAGCCCACCCCTCTGATTTCCAACGTAGTCCTAGCTTTCTGCCAGCCGCACTTGAACTCGCAATGGAGTTAGCAGGGAGGGCAGACACCGGACAGACAGAGGGAGGGAGGGAGAGAGGTGGAGAACGAGGAGTGAGATGAGAGCTGACACCTGCCTGCGCCGTGGTGCCCCAGGGACACCCCCAGTCCGCCCCCCTGCCCCTCCCCCCCTCACCCCCCGCTGGCCCTCCTCCGTCCTGGCCCCTACCTCTTTCCCCCCGCGCCGTAGGAAGGCGGGTAGCTTGAACTTGTCCATGCTGTGCTCGATTTCCGGTCGTGTGTCCCTCTCTGGGCTCTTCTCGCCTCACAGGCAGGCTGGCAGTCTGAACTGGGCTGGGTTGGGCTGGGTTGGGCAGCGCCTTGGCAGGTGCCTGTTCCTCGGTCCCTACCTGGCAGACTGATGCACCTTCCCCAGGGGTGGGACCATTTATGAAGGCTGCGCTGCCCTCCCGCCCTCCAGTCCTCCCTCCCTCCGCCCCCACTCCCCCAGGCCTGGCCCGGGCACCTTGTGTCAATCACGGGAAGGGCCAGATCAGAGCCCGACTCTGTCTTGGCCCAGGTGAGCCGGCACGCAGCAGTCAACCCTCCGTGTTCACACCAGGACTGAGCTTCTGGTATAGTGAAGAGTAGGGGTCGCCTCAGAGCCCCTTTGTAACCCTTCCTCAGCCACTGCCCTACCCCTCCTTACCTGGGCTGCCATCCTGTCCCCTGGACTAGTGCTGATCTTCGCCCCTCCTCCCTTCCCCCCTCTCTTTCCTTCCCCCGCCCCCCATTAGTTCTGCTCAGGCTGTCCAGAACACCTGGTACTCTCCTGACCAGAGGCACCTCTGCCCCACCATTTGCCCCCTCCAATCCCCACCAAGGCCCTCTCTGTGCCTTCCAGTCCTCCAGGGCTTTTTACCTCTGTACCCTTCCCCACCCCCACTCTCTGTTCCCCAATGCTTTCTCCCTGCCTTCACCATCCCCCCCCCCCAGAGAGCCCTTAGTCCTCAGGGGACTTCTGCTCTCCTGGGGGACCCTGAGTGCATTATCTGCTTTCCAAATGGAGCCAGCTGGGAGAGAAAGTGAGCTGCCTGGCAAAGTGTGACAAGAGCCAGCTCAGCTCTGAAACCTGGGACGGACTCCCCTCCCAGGTGAGAGCTCTGTGGCTCGGTACTTTCCACAGGCATCCTTTGTGTGACTTCCAAGAGCCCAAAGGGAAACAGATTATGGAGAAGGGTTAAGGGAAACGTGAAACCAAACAAAGACCTGTACTCCTTACTCATGAGCAAACTGAGGGCTAGAAAGTAAACTTGGAAGAATTGGCCAGGCTTGGTGGTCAGTGAGGAAACAAGGCCATTGCCTTCCCCAGCATCCTTCCAAGGAAAAACTGCCAATGCTTTCCCACAAAGCCCCATCCTCAGCAGTAGATGAGAGAGAGAGAGAGAGAGAGAGAGAGAGAGAGAGAGAGAGAGAGAGAGAGAGAGAGAGAGAGAGATGTCAGGACTGGCCACTGCTAGGTGCCACCAGATTAGTGGCCCCACAGCTGCTACCCAGCAAGGTGTTTTCTGTTCACAGTTAACACTTTCCTTGGGGTGCTGAGGCACTTCAGGAAAAGGAGAGATCAGAAGAAGGGTGCGGTGACTGAGACTTGGGGAGAAAGGATTAGGTCCAACTCAGCCAGAAGCTGCATTTAGAACTAGAAGAGGCTCTACATGTCATCTCTCCAAGCCCTCCTTTCCCTGCAGAGGAAACAGGACCCATGAAGGGCAGGTAACTGCCCCCCTATCTTCTGTCCCCTTTCTCTAATGTTAGTGGTGAGCAGTCTTCTATGACAGGGGGCTTTGCTGAGCCGGGGAGTAAACCTGCTCCAGGTAGTTTGTGAGCTGTGAGAAAGAAGGCTCCAAAACACCACATGTGACCTCATGTCACTCAGCTACTGGGAAGCTGAGCTTTGAATATGGGGTCACCTCTTTGGGACCCCCAGGAAGGCAAGGATGTGTGATGTCAGGGGATGAGAGTCCATGTTTTCTCATGAGTTTGACTGAAACCAAAGGTGCCGCAACTGAGTTTGAAGGTGGAAAAATTGTCAGGCAGCTTGTACTTGTGATTTTGTTCAGGAAGCAAAGGAGACAAACATTCCAAATAGCTACTACTTACCGACAATCTCCTCCCTTCTTATTTAGATTAAGTCTATGTGGTAATGGTGTGAAGTCATGTTTTGTGGTAGCTCTTCCAGGCTTAGCTACTAAACAGAAAGGGGACCTGCCACCTTAAGCCTGATTGGAGCCCTTTGGCTGGGCTGGGCAGACCCCTGAGAGGGGACATTAGCACACCGACCACTCCCATGATAGCCAACAATATGTTGGCTTTTATTGTCTTACCACAAATCTCTCCCAGCACAACCCCTGTTACTTTCAACAGATGAAATGAATGGAGTGGGGTGCGGGGAAGACAGAGACACAAATCCCAACTGTCAGGGACTAGATTTGAGTCAATTTTGTAGATGAAAAATTGTTTGATCAAAAGCTATTTCTACTGTGGAAACTGGACTCTAATAGTCCAGGGTTCTCCAAGCTCATCGATGTGAACATTCTCTCCAGTGAGCAGATTTCACCCATCCCCGCTGGCCCATCCTGATCTCATCATATAGACTTTACCTCCACCGATGCAGATCCCAGTCCACTGTTACAGCAAGTCTTTTCCCTGCCTTCAGCTAGGTTAGCCACAGGGGGTCCTACCCAACATCCTGGGGGCTTTCCCTTTCATTCTTCTGACTGAAAATCCTTTGAAACATGTATATGTATTGGCTCAGTGACAAAACATTGCTGTCAAGCTGAGTTCTTTGACCCCTTGGAAGTGTGAGCTGGGTGGGTGCTGACCATCACAAAGATAGTCCTGCTGCCCACCCTCAAAATAATGATTGCAGATGGGTTCTCCAACACCATCATCGGGTGACTAGAGAAAACAATCCCAAAGCCCCTGCATTCTCTTAGTAGGTAGAGAGCCCTTAAAGGAAATGGTCAATGTCTTTGTGCCTCAGTGTCACCCTCAGCTCTTCACGACACTCACTCCACATAATGAAGCCATCGCCAAACCTTGTTGTTTCCACCTCCACAACCTTGCTCAGATCCATCCCCTTCTGTCCACTCGTGTAGCCACCTCCCTAGTTCGGGCCCTCATCATCTCTTGCCTGGACTATTACAACAGCTTCTTAATTGGCTCCCAGCCTCACACTTCTCCCCTCTCTAATTGATTTGTCTGAACCCCAGGTCTAGCCATGTTACTCCCCCACCCCCCCAGCCCCACTGGTCCCCTATTGTCTCCTGGATCAAATGTAAAGCTCTTCACAACAGGGGCTGCTGCCACCTTTCCAGTCTGCTTATACTTCACTCCCCTCTTTGCCTTCTGTGACCCAGAGGCATTGGCCTTTTTGCTGCTCTTTACGCACAATATTCCATCAGTCATCTCTGTGCCTTTTCCCTAGCTATCACCTAGGCCTGGAATGTTCTCCTGCTACCCTGTAAGTTTCCCTGGCATCCTTCAAGACCCAGCTCAAATCCTGCCTTATACGACAGGCACTTCCTGGTCATTCCCACCCCCACCCCCACCCCAGCTGCTGGCATCTTCCTCTCTAGGGTTACTTTCCATCTACTCAGTATGTATCTTCCATGTGCCTAGTTATTGCCAGGCTGTCTCTCCCTCTAGAATGTAAGCTCACTGAGAGCAGGGACCAAGTTTTCGCCTTGATTTGTATCCTCGGAGCTTCTTCTAGTGCCCAGCACACCGAGTGTGTGGGTGTTGACTGGCTGACTCCACTAAAGCCCTCTTCTGACACATCGCCATGGTACCGAGGTCAGGCTGGCTTCTTAGGGGCTATACCTACTGAGCTCAGCCTGTGGAAAGGTTTCAAGTATGGGGCGAGCAACACATGGGGTCACCTGTGTCACCTGCTGACCAAACTTGGAGAGGCTCAGCGTCCAGTTGGCCTTCAGGGGTATAAATTTGGCAATCAAAGCAACTCCTGAAGATCACCTGGCAGTGAAGAGGGCACCCACCCTGATGAAATCACAGAACCTTGACTTGTTAAAGAAAAGTGTTTCCCTTTAAGGCTCTGTTGAATAAGTAAACACACCAACTATGCCAAATCTTAGGAAGGAGATGCAGGATGGCTTCTAGCACCTCTCTCACTTGCAGGTTCACTTTTGATCTGGTCAGATGGGAAGACAGGAACAGAGTCATAATAAAGGGTTAAATAAGCTTGCTTTATTCTAGTCTAGTCTTCTCAAAGGGAGTTTGCTGATAATGGGAGCACCAACTCCTACTGCATTCCCTAACAACCCTTCTCGCAGGGGCCTGAGTGAAGGGGGGGCAATTACCCCTCGTCTTGATGGGGTCAGTCGAGACCAACACAACTTATGCATTCCCCTAAATCCCCTCAAGCCTCAATGGAGGCCTGTTGAGGCAAACACACAGATTCTCCCTCCAAAGCTTTGATGGGGGCCAATCAAGGCATGCACAGCATTTGGCCTGCACATTGACCCCTGTGGGGGTCCCCAGTCACTGACCAGTGCCCACTTGCTTTATAAGGCAACAGACAAAGAAGGCACATTGCCAGCAACAGCCTCACAATTTTACATCACTGTATCCCTATATCTACTGCACAAGCGTGGTAGAAATGATTTTGAACCATGATCCTGAGAGTTCATATCTAGCACCTGGGAAGTAGAAATCGGTATGGCTATGGATCCTGGGAAGAAAACTCTAAGAAAGAATAACAAAAAACCCACTTTACACACACTAAAATTCACCTTCCTCATACTCCATCCCTCCAGGATCCTGGCCTTTACAATCTACACAGGTAACACTTGGCCTTTACAGTCTACACAGGTGATACTTTTAGGGGTCCTTGAGCCAAGAAACTAAAGCATGACATTCACAATCCATAACAACATGTGGTTTTCTAATTCCATGTGAATGTGTGATCTTATAGCGACCACAGCATAATCTACAGCCTTAAAGGCCATAGGGATTGGGCCAAAGAAGGGAAGGAAAAAAATACAACGGGAAAGGGAAGAAAAAAACGAGCCCCTTGTTAGGAGGAAAGGAAGGGCTAGCAGGGGCCTCAAGTTCTCCACCCCTGGACTAGAGTAATAAAGAAATGGGTAGCAGCCTGGGACATCCTATACACATGGCATTTCTGATATGTCTAAGGACCCTGATGCTGCGTATGCCAGGCTAGTTATTAGCTTAACAGGAGTAATGGCCTCACATGCTTTGGCTGCACCTGTCCCTCCTTCGCCTATGGAACTCTGGCCTGTTTCAAGACCTGGGAAAGGCCTCAGTGAGCCTGAAGAAGTCCATGCATATCCCCACATCACTCAGCTACATCCTTATGGGCCAGCTTCCCAATGGCTTGCAGAGCAATCAATTACAAAGTCACCTGCAAGAGGTCTTACAAAGTTGATGCACATTTGATATCCATTAGGCAGTTCCTTCTGTAGCCTAGATTTTGGCCACTCTGTGCTAAAGATACAAAGAGAACACTGGCCTCATGCTGTTATCTAAGACATAAAACAAGATCAAGTGTACGCATAACCTAGGCCCAAATCATGAGTGGAGGGTGGGGGTGGGGCGGGAATGGGAGACCTGAGCTAACTTGACTGATACATTAAAGGAGAGAAGTACTTACAATGCAGCCTTTTAAATGCCCTGTTCTAGGCACATGTGGGCTGCCATCCCATAGAACTACTCCCAGTGGTGCTGGGGGAGACTTTTGGGGAATGGTCCATTTGGTCCACAGAGTGAGTGACTGCCTTGGGGTTTGCCTCTAAAGTCGAAGCCCACTTTTTGTGCTATCACCATCCTGAACCCCGCCTACCAGAATCCTTTGGAAACATGGAACCACTCGTTTGGGAGCTGTTGTGTTTACATTCGAGACAGCTGGCTCCCATACATTTTTAAATGTCTTCCTCAAATGCATGACAATGACATGTGAGGACCTCACTGTGGTGTCAGGGGAACAATCCCAAGAGTTGTATATCAGAGGACAAGAGTTCAAATCCTGGGAACGGGAGTGGAATATGGCAAACAGTGAGGGCAGCTTTAGAAACCAAGAAGCAGGATTTATGTCCTGACTCTGTGGCTTGCTAGCTGTGTGACCTTGGCTAACTACTTGCCCTCTCTGAGTGCTGATTTCCTCATCTGTAAATGGGGGGTGGTCTGGGCTGTCCCTTTCAGCTATGTCTCTGATCTTATGATCCCTAAGTGCTTTCAAGGCCTGGAAATGTGGGCATAGGCAGCTCGGGGACCTCTCCAATCTAGCGGTTATCATGGCCACATGAAATACGACTTCTTTCAATTCACTCTTTCTACATTTCCCGTGTCCTTTTGTTCCACGCTGACTTTGGAAAGCCCTGGATTAATTGCCGGACCTTCTCTTCCCTCCATGCCTGGAATGCTTGCTGTCTGCACATCTGCCACTGGGAATCCCTAGTTCTCTTCTCATAACATCTCTCACTAGAGGCGTTTGCAGACCTGCCCAGGTGTTGGGCCCCTAATTACTTCACATTTCTTTCATGTATCTGTTGTTTCTCCCTTAAACGTTAGCTCCCCAAGGACACAGACTGTAGTTGGATGCTTAATCAGTGCTTGCTGCACAAAATTTAAATAAAATCTGGCATGGTACAGAAAGTTTCCAGGCTTCTTCTGGCTCCACAGTCATGCTGGAGGGGAAAAGCAGCTGATAAAAGGTTTTGAAAGAGCATTTGTCATGCATGACAATGCCATTGGATAGCATCTCCCACAAAAAGGGTTTCTAAGTGTCCTGCACACGCAATGACAATTACACTGAGTAATCGGAGTGTGGTATTATTGGTTTTGGAGCCAGACGGTCTAAGTTCAAATTCTGGTCCTGAGGCTTACTAGAACAAGACTCTTCCCCTCTCTACCTCAGTTTCCTCATCTGGAAAATGGGAGTGGGGTTGTCAGATGATCTTTCCGGTTTCTTCCGGCTTTCATATTTGAGGAATGAGGGAATCATCCTAGTGAAGTAGAAAAAGAAACAGAAGTTGGAAAATCTAGAACTACTCCCAGCTCTGTTGCTAGCCAGCTGTGTGACCCTGGGCAAGTCCCTTTCCCTCTCTGAGTTTCAGTTTCCTCATCTGTAAAATGAAGGAGTTGACTTAGGTTCCTGGCCAACTCTAAAGCCTAGGAAAGCCTCTGCTTTTCCTTCTTTAACTTTCTCCTTCTCTCCTCCCCCTTCTGTCAAGCACCAAGCAAACAATCATTAATATTATCCCTTCCAGAACCCTCCTAGATAACCCCTTACCACCTGGTCACTGTCTTAGTCCACAAGTTCTGGAATCTAGGGACAGTGGAGAAGGAGGAGATCTGGGCTCATCCACTTGGAAGGGCATCTTGCAACTCACTTGCCTGCCCACCTACTTGCCTTCAGTGGAAACTGAGCTCCGAAAACAAGAGACCTTGTAGCCAAGGCAGGAATGCCTAGGAAATGAGGAGGCTGCCATCTTGGGACAGGCGCTGGGGCAGGTCCTAATGGCCAGCCACAAAGCTGCTCTGCTACTGCACTCGCCCCAACTGCCTAATGTTACCTTCTCAGTGGACAGGTTGTTGTTGTCAAGTGAGGCCGGGCACCCTGAGTAGCTGGGAATTATGCAATGCCAGCCAGGGAAGGCTACAGTGGGATTATAACCTGACTCACTGGTTTGTGGGTTTGGTGTCTGGAAGCAAAAGAAGGAACTGTGTCTTTAGGACTTACTCATAAAGTGTTATTGAAAATCAGGAAATCATTAAAAGAAGACCACATGCTTTATAACACCTTTTGTCCCCAAGAGTTTTTACTGATCACAGTGACTCCCTCTAGGAAGGTCAGTATGGAAGACTTAGGTCATGTATGCAAGTTAACTTCTACCTGGGCCATTTACTGGTTCTATGGTGATGGGCAAGTTGGGCAGCTAGGGGATGCTGCAGTGGATAGAGGGCTGGGCTGGAGTTAGGAACTCATCTCACTAGGCTCAAGTCTGGCCTCAGATTATTACTAGCTGTGTGACACTGGCCAAGTCACTTAACCCAGCTTGCCTCAGTTTCTTCATCTATATGATAGCTGGAGAATGCAATGGCAAAGCACCCCAGTACTTTTGCTAAGAAAACTCCACCCAGGGTCATGAAGAGTCTGGAAATGACTGAACAGCAAGTGACATCACTGTCTGAGGCTCAGATTCCTCACCTCTCAATTAGGACCAGCGTCCCTGTAGCTCTCGCCTCAGAGAGCTATTCTCAGGACTAAATGAGATCTCGGACATAGGGAGCTTTATAACTCTTAAAGAGACTGCAGACAAAGAATGACATCAGAAATCCCCTGATGACAAAGGCGGCGGTGGTGGTGCTGGTGATGACGGCCTTTCTTTACATGACTCTGTTGGAACCTCAGGACAGTCCTGTAACATAGACACTGCAGGCATCATTGTCCCCATTTTATGGCATTTTTTTTTATTTGTGAGACTTTTGGCTATGACACTTGTTACTTCTGGATATACCCACCACCCCACCCTACAACAAACCACAATCTATTCAATTCAGTCCAAGGAGCACTTATTAAATGCCTACTATGTTTAAACTATTATGCCAGGTTCCCTGTGATGAAACAGATGACTTCACCTGATAGTATATGCAGTATTCTGCACCCGTAGTCCTCCACCTCTAAAGAGAAAGGGGGAGACGAAGAAGGGTAATTACAATTACCTGTGCTTGACTTCTATTACCCTCTCATCTCACATGAGGATATGGAGGCTCAGCACAATGAAATGACTTACCTGTGCTGACTTGGCCTCAACCCAGGTCTTGCTGATGCCAAGACTGCCATGCTATCCACTGCACCATCTTTTGCCTCCCTCTTTGCAAATTGCACAGATCAAAACTGGCACCAAGCTGTAGAGTACTAGGAATGGCACGTAGTAGGACTGCCGTGGAGCCAGGAATAAAACTTGGGTTTCCTGGCAGGGTTTTAGCTCCCAATGCAGTTGGTAAGTACAAGAAGTCACTCTGCAGTGGGCAAAGCTCTATCCCCAGAAGCCGGAGCACCCCCTAGGAAGGCAAGGGGAGGGGCAGACCCATCGGCAGACCTCCTAGAGTGAGGCCATTCCGAAGCTCTCCCAGCCTCTGGCTCCCCACCTGAGATTGTGGGGAGGGTGCTCCCCTCCAAAGAGTGTGCCCTCTAGACCATGGACGCCAGCGGAAGGCACGCACAGTCAGCCAATTACAGGGAAAAACAATAAGCATGTGTGGACATTTCCTTCCCTTACAAATTATAAGACACATTAGGTCAATTGCAGGTAAACAATCCCATTATTTAAATGAGCTGGCTGCAGCTGACTCAGAAGAGGCTGCTGGTCTGGCTCTCCCTTCCGGGGTGGTTGGCTTCCACCTTTGGCCCTGATCCTGGGATTCCAAGGGCCTTCCTTGCTGACCTCCAGGACCTGGCCCCACCCTGGCGCTGCTCTTTACTTGGCCTCCCAAAGCCTGCCTTGCTGGGCCTCCTGTATCCCCTATCTCTCTTGGCATCTCTTTAGCAAACTCTTTTCTCTGACTCCTTCCTGCAAGCCTTTCATTCCCCAGGATCAGCCAGTTTCCTCCAAATCAGATCTCCCCTTCTCAGCTTCATCAAAGCCCACCCCTGGCCCAGCTTGTCTCCAGAGTTTGTGGGTTTGTTTTCATTTGTAAGTTGCACCTCATCTTTTCCATTCCCAGTGAGACCTATCATGCAGGCTGCCTGTCAAACAATCCTTAATCAGTGTGAAACATTAGCATATCTGAAGCCCAGTTTACATTGTGATTAATCCTGCCCCAACCAGATAGGTACCTCCTCTTCCCTCAGCTGACACACAATGGGCAAGCTGGATGCCAACCCCTGGCTGGGCAAGTTTGCCCAGCTCAGAGAGGAAGGCTTGGCATGGGACTCGACAGGTTATCAGAAGTTCCTCCAGACCACATGAGACCAGGGAAACCCAGCACCACTTTTTAACAAGGACATTTACCTAAGCTAGTGGCTTTGTAGACAGTTAACCTAGCTGACTCAGTGGATAGAGTGCTGGTTCTGGAGTCAGAAAGACCCGAGTTCAAATTTGGCCTCAGACACTTCCTAGCTGTGTGACACTGAGAAAGTCACTTCACCCTGTTTGCCTCATCTGTAAAATGAGCTGGAGGAGGAAATGGCCAACCACTCCAGTACCTTTGCCGAGAAAATCCCACATGGGGTCACTGAGAGTGGGACATGACCGAAAAACAACAACAGCGACAAACCTTTCCTTTTAAAGGCCTCTTCTGTATTGACCAGAAGTCAGGGACAGAGAGGCGTCAGGCAGTAGCCTACAGTGAGCAAGCGCCCCAAACAGCCCCTGCCTGGGAGATTTCCTAGGGGGCAGGGCCCCCTCTCACCGTGCATCTCTGGCACCAAGCACAGGCCTTGGACAGAGGAGACCTTTCATAAAGGCCTATGGCATGGGATCGAAAAGAAGTGTTTGCTCACCAAAACACTGGAAATCCAGGAGCTACTCATCAGCTGGGGCACAGCTAACCCAAACGGGGCTCTCTCTCCTGTCATGGAGTAGGGCTGGGCAGTAAGAAACAATTGGAGTGCAGTAGGCTAAGCCAGGAAAAGATTGTGCCCGATGACCGGGACAATGTAAATCAGAAGAGTAATGGCAAGTTGTGAATTGAGGATGAGCAAGCTAGGCCCTCTCAAGAAGAGGTGGGGAGGGGGAGCAGGAGGGGCTCTGGAGGGGTGCCGCACTGCACCGACTGGGATTTTGTTGATATATCCATCGATTTTGCTGATTGTTTTCTCTTCCTCTTTTTCTTAAAAAAAAATCTTTGTCATAAGGGAGGACTTTCTGGACAGGTGGGAGGAGAGGAGAAAGAACTAAGTGAGAAATTTAGACAATATAAAAACAAAAGATGTCAACACAATTTACTTGAAAAATAAAATAAATGCTAAGAGGAGCTTTGTTGATTGATTTGTGAAAAATGACAAGATGTGCTCCTTCAAAAACGTTCCTCAGCTGCCATTTTGTCTTTTGAGAAGACAGACTGAACCATAACTGAAGGTATGTATATTTTTATGGGGCAGCTAGGTGGTATGGTGGACAGAGCACCAGGCTTAGAGTCAGAAACAGATGAGTTCAAATCTAGCCTCAGACACTTACTAGCTGTGTGACCTTGGGCAAGTCACTTAGCCCGTTTGCCTCAGTTCCTCATCTGTAAAATGGGGACAAACGGGAGAAGGAAATGGCAAACCACCCCCTACCTTTGTCAACAACAACAATATGTTGGCAACTTTCCTAAATATGACCAATGTTGTTCAGATATGCCACGTCCTTCTAAAGTGATTCTGGGATGGGCAGACAAATGTGAAATGCTGAGAAGTTCTCATTTCACTTTGCCCATTATTTGGTAACTGGCAAATTGAGAAGGTCCTAGAATGGCATCTGACCATATTTTTACCTCTGGAAACCACTCAGTTATCATAGGATCCTAAATGTGAAGCTAAAATGGGTCTCAGAGGTGATCTGTATAATTCTGAGGGCCAGAGGAGTAAAGTGCCTTGCCCGGGGACATACTGCTAGTCAGTGGCAAAACCAGGCCTTAAAACCTTGTCATCCTCTGTCTCCCAATTGAGTGTTCTTTCTCCTGCCCTATACTGCCTTCCATTTTACTAAGAAGAATGCCTAATGGATGGGGTGGGGTGGCACTTTTCAAATATGAGCACAACATTTAATAAGCCAATCCACCAGGAAAAGACAGATGGGATCAGAGCAGCCTTTGAAAGGTAGGAGGCCTGGCCTAGCACCAGTGGCTCCAACATGTTTGTTATCTGTTCCTCTATCAATAGCTAGGCAATATTTCACAGGGCTGAGCATGAGTGCTTGTCCTTGGCTCTTCATCTGTAAGTCTTGATGACAGATACCTAAGAGGGCCACACAAATATCTGAGGGCTGCTGGCCTTTCACAATCAGAACGCAGAGAGGCCTCGGGAAGTCCTTTAATACCAAGACGGAAGGCACCCTGCCTATACCCTGGCACCACTCTTCGTCTTTCCCATATACAGAGACAATGGCTTTTCTGGATATAGTTTTGCCATTAACTCTTTAGTCCAATGATTACTTTTTGAATGTTTAATCAATGCTCTTTTGCTATATGCATAATCTGTGTGTGTGTGTGTATATGTGTGTGTATATGTGTACATACAGCTATTACTTCCTGATGACTCCCCTCCAGTACAACATAAGGTCCAAACAAATAAGTTAACTTAAGCAACACAAATCAATACATTCTTTACTACCATTATTATCATCCCAGTTTCACAGGTGAGGCTCAGAGAGGTTAAATTATTTGTTTGTGGTCACACAGCAAGTAAGTAGAAGAGGCATAATTTGAACCCAGAACTCTGGACTCAAAGGCAAACACACTCTCTACTCCACAACACCTGCCTCTCTATTACTTTACCTACCCTGAAATCTGCCTACCACCATCAGAGAGTTGGCGCAAATATACATACATATATATACATACACACACACACACACACACACACACACACACACACATACACATATATATAAAGTAGAGATTGTAGAGGCAGCTAGGTGGCATAGTGGATGGAGCTGGAGACAGGAAGACTCTCATCTTCCTGAGTTCAAATCTGACCTTGGACACTTACTAGTTGTATGACCCTGGGCAAGTCACTTTACCTGATTTGCCTCAGTTTCCTCATCTGTAAAAATAAGCTCGACAAGGAAATGGCAAACCACTCCAGTATCTTTGCCAAGAAAATTCCAAGTGGGGTCACAAAGAGTCAGACACAATGGAAAAATGACTGAAAAACAATGACAACTATGATTGTGATGGAATATTATTGTACAATAAGAAATGGCAAGGGGGATGGTTTCAGGAAAGCTTGGGAAGACTTCTATATGTAAAGTGAGGCGAGCAGAAGCAGGGGCATGTTGTAGCAACATTGTAAGGATGATCAGCTGTGAAAGACTTAGCTATTCTGATAAAGATAATGATCCAAGACAATGCAGAAGGACCCAGGATAAAAAAACACTACCCACAGAGCGCATGGACTCTGAGTACAGATTGAAGCATACTTTTCTTTCTTTATCCACTGCGCCACCTAGCTGCCCCCCAGACCCTCCCTTTTAAGGAAGCCACTCGGGTCAAGTATGGCTTCATTCCTCCTCCAGCTGCAGGCCCTGCTCTGAACTCTCTACCCTGCAGACGCCCCTCCCCTCCCTTGGCCCCCTCAGTAAAATGTAAAGTCTTGGAGGGCCAGGGCTGGCTTGTATTTGTAGCCCCAGCCTGGCACATAGTAAGCACCCAATAAATGCTTCTTGACTTCACTTTTCTTGAAGTGAGGTTAAGTGACTTGCCCAGGGTCACACATTTGGTCAATGTTTAAGATAGGATTTGGGCTCATGTCTTTCTGACTCCAAGTCTAGATCCTCAGTTGCCTCAAGTGATTAGTGTGGTCAAACCTGAAGGTAGGTAGGAGACCGGTTCTAGAGGGTCTTTGCATCCAGATAAAGCATTTGGTTTTTACCCTAGAGGCAACAGAAAGCCTCCGATTCCTGAACAAGGGCCAGTGATGGAGGGACTTGTGATTGGGGAGTATTCTTTTGGCAGCTCCCAAGGATAGATTGGAGAGGCAGGGAGACTGATTAGGAGGCTGTTGCAGTATTTCAGTTAAGAGGTGATGAAGGCTTGTGTTCCAGTGCTGGCTGGGTCAGTAGAAATAAAACTGATTAGAGGAACAGACATTTGGAGCTGGAAGGAACTCTAAAAGGCCTCAAGTCCAGCCCCTTTATTTTTCAGATGATGAAACTGAAGCCCAGAGAGATGTGAGGGATGAGGAGGAGGAGGCGGCAAAGAGAGTTGGCCAGGGTAAATACTGGAATGCCATTCAGCTGTAGAAAAAGCCGCCGCTGTGGGGTCTGTTAGCCTCTTAACCTGAGATCCAAGCCCTCTAGGCCTCTGTGAGGGGAAGGGAAGGCCTCCAGCTAGCTGCTGAGAAGGAGGCTGGCCCCTGTCGGTGAAACCATCTCTGACCCCATTGCTTCATTCACAGTTGAGTGACAATTACTCCAGTTGAGAGGTCCTGGGCTAGGTCCTTGGGAAGACCTTGCCTCTCCCCTTTACTAATATGGACAAGTTCACAGAAGATATGGAAATCATGCTGTAGGTCTAGGATATGATAGTTACTAAACTTGCAGAACACAGAACAAGGACAGCTCAAATTGAGTCTGTGTTCCAGTTATGAAATGTGCCACAGAAGAGATGCTGCTAGAATAAGGGTTGGCACTTTCTGGGTGGTAACCAACCCCCACTCTCCAACCATTAGGCTCCAAGTGGATGCCCTTTGACTGTAGAATGACTGAGCATAACGTGGTAGAGGAAAGTAATAGAGCAGCATCGTTCCATGAGAAAAGACAAGTTTGAGACTCACAGGCTCAGAAGTTCCAAGCTGGAAGAGACCATTGATGCCATCCAAGCCACCGCCCACTGACCCTCTCCCCCTGGTGGGCTAGGGGTCACGTAGAAAGACAGTGATCTCTCTTGATTACACAGGGCAGATGATGAATCAAATGCCTAACTCTTCTCTATGGAGAAGTGGGAATCTAGGGCCATGAAATGTTACATACACCATCTGGTTGAATTGTTGTGTCTGTCTGTTCTGCTTAACTGTGTTTCTTTTGTGAGTCAAACAGCAGTCAGTAAATATTTACGAAGCCAGGCAGCAGGTTCAGTATAGGAGGCGCTATCCTATGCTCCAGAGGATTCTAGGGGGTCCAGGGTCAGGGATATATCCAGAGATGACTGGGATGAAAAACACAACAGGCATCACTGAACTTCTTGGGCCTTCGGTGGAACAGCTTACTTATGTCTACATAGCTCCCTTTGAGGCAAGAGACAAAATAGCATTTACTTCAAATACCACTCCCATGCCCCCATCTGGAGCCCTGTTCTTACCAAAGAGCTGCCTTATGATTGCTCTTTGCAAATACTGTATTAATGAGACTTTGTAACTTGCCAGGCCAGGCTCAGAACTCGGGGGGAGAGCAGGCCTGGAGATGAGTGATTGGATTCGATCTGATACTTTCCAGCTATGAAATGAGTGAGTCACACTTTCAGTCTGGGTGGTGACGTGAAATTAGCAGAGAGCATTTGAGGTGTGATGCATTCTTAATCATTTAAACATACTGACACTTGGCTAGTGACTTCCTGTTTCTGGGAGCAATTTCAAGTCTGTGAGGTCAAGGTGATAGAGTATTCCTCTAGAGGTTCTGAGCTGATTGGACCTCAGGAAGAGAGGAGTAAAGAGTGTTATTGTTGTAATTATTCAACAGGGTCAGTGTGGCATAGGAGACAGAGATGGACTTGCATGAGGAAGACCTCGGCCTGAGCTATGTGTCAGCTCTGTGACCACGAGACAAACACGCACCCTCTCTGCAGCTTAGGCAACTCCCTAGGATTTAGATACTAAGTCATGGTTGAGTTGTAATGTGTTCCTGGTGGAAGGGGTTTCCCATACCAACAAACCTCCACGTTGACGAAATCACAGCTCTTTCATATATCAGGAACTTCAGTTCTAACAAGAGAGACAGTATGTACACAGATCAAGGTGATCCCCAATATATATAAAGCAAATGCCTGGTCATTTTGGAGGCATTGGCATGAACAGCTGGGGGAAATGAGGGAAAGCTTCATGTGGAAGGTGGCACCTGAGCTGAGTTTTGAAGAAAATTAGGAATTCTAAGATACAGAGGTAAGAAGGGAGTATATTTCAGGCAGAAGGGACAGATTATACTGAGCAGTATTAAAGATTTAGTAAACCAACTTCAGGATCATACATAAAGAAGCTGTGTTAGAAAGATGGGGGCCAGCTAACTGGGTGACCTTGGACAAATCTCTTGCCCATGCTGAACCTCAGTTTCCCCATTTGTAAAATGAGATGGTTGAGACAGTGTCTAAGCTTCTCTCATGTTTTGATAGCCCATGCACTGGTACAGTGTTTCTGGCTCTTGCGAGAATCAAGATATAGGGAATTTCCCAACCTGTCTAGGGCCTGGGATTTCATTACTATGGAAACTCCTTCCTCCTTCACTACTGATCACCTGGCCCTCAGGAACTCTTATCATGTTACCTAGCTGCCTGGCGCTCAGAAATGTTAAGAAACTTACTCTTGGTTATCAACTGAAATGTAAAATTGGAAGTGAGCTCAGAGCCCTTGAGTCCCAGCCACACTTGACCAAGAAACCTCCCTCTACAGCATCCCCAACAAGGGCTCATCCAGCCTTTACCTGAACACTTTGAGGGGGAAGCCGCTGCTTCTTGAGACAGTCTTTGCATGGTTCAAATAGCCAAATGGGCGTCTTTCTTCAGGTCAAGTCAGAATCTTCCTCTTTGCCACTTCTGCATGTTGCACTCGTTGAAACCCAATTGAACCCTCTTCCATAAGATCACACTTCAAATATTTGAAGATAGCTATCATGTGCCTCCTCCCTCCCCCACCCCCTAGCACCCCTCAGTTCATTTCAAAAAACATTTACTGAACACCTCCAATGAGCCAGGCACTGGGCTAGGTATTAGGAATACAGAGACGATAAAGAAATACTACCTGCCCTGAAGGAGCTTATATTCTAATGGAGGAGACAACAAGCACAAACAGGTATCTACGAAGCATATACAAAGCAGGTCTGGTGAAATGGAGTGGAAAGGAGATGTCTCAATTGGGGACACGAGGAAAGTCCTCACGCAGAAGATGATACTTGAGCCAGTCTTGAAGGAAATCAGAGGTAATGAGGCAGAAGCAGGGAGGATGAATGTACTTGAGGTGGTTGTGGGAAATAGCCATCGTCCAATGCAGAAAGATGTGAGATGGAATGTCGAGCGTGAGGAGGAACAAGGACGCCATTGTGGCTGTACCGTAGAATCCATGGGCAGGAATAACATACAAAGGCTAGAAAGGGAGGAAAGGGCCAAGCTGCATGGAGCTTGAAATGTCAAATAGAGGAGTTTGTATTTGATACAGAAGTAAGGCCCCTAAACATTTATTAAGTACCTACTGTGGGCCAGGCACTGTGCTAAGTGTTGCTTATACAAAAAGAGGCAAAATAGAAATAAGGAACCACAGGCATTTACTGAATGTGGGAGTGACACGGTTAGATTTGTGACTTAGGAAGATCACTTCAGCGACCAGATGGAGAACCAATGAGAGAGAGGCAGGCAAACTGGGCAGCATGCTATTGCCACAGTCCAGGGAACAGGTGATAAGGGCCCAAATTAAGGCAGTAGCTGTGTGAGTGGAGAGAAGGAGACAGAAGAGATGGGGTCGAGGAAGGGAGGATGAGATTTGACAACTGGCTGGCTCTCGGTGCCCTTCCTAACCTGTGGTGTCCAGAAGTCAACACAAACAGTCCTCCACGTGAGGCCCAACTCCAGGGCAGAGGCTGATGGTGTTGAAATCCCTCCTGAATCCCCTAATGCAGCACAAGAGGCTCTTCTGGGCTGCCTAGCACACTATGGATTCATCCTTGGCTCCGCCCTCACTCAACTGCCCCATGCAATCAGTTGTCACACCTTGGTCACATCTCTCGTGTGTGTCCCCTTCTCTACAGTAATGCTGCCACCAGCCTAGGCCAGTCTCCCCGCCAGTGACCTGGGCCAGTCGCTCATCCTCTGTCCCCCAGATAACTGCTGGTTGACTTCACTGCCTTGGGTTTCTCCCTTCTCCAGTCCATCCTCCCCCCAGCCACCAAAGTGTGACTGTGGCAGCTCCTTGTTATCTCTGGGGAAAAATGTGAACTCCTCTATCTGGCCATTAAAGCTCTTCAGCACTTGACCATTCCCCGTACCTAACGTCCAGTTTTCTGACTCCAGGCTTTTACATTGACTTTTCTCCATTCCTGGAATGTTTTACTTTCTTACCTCTACCTACTGACTTCCCAGCTCCAATCTCATCTTCTGCAGATGGTCTTTTCCAGTCTTCCCAGCTGCTAAAGCCTTCTCCTTTATCGTACCTTCCATCCACTATGGATGTTGGACTCGTAGTTTGATTGGTATAGGAAATTCCCAGATGGTGATACTCTCTCTACCAATGCAAGTCAGCACTTTCTCTGCACCTTTGAATCTTAGCAAGTTGCCTAGAACACTGAGATTGGTTAAATGACTTGCCTAGCAAGTATGTGTCAGAGGTCTGGTCCCTTTGATTATGTATAAACCAACTTACACACTGCCTCCTCCATTAAAATGTGGCCTCCTCCTTTCTGCTCTGCTTCTTTCTGCTGAGGTCGGCTTGGGTCTTGCTGTTCTTAACTTCCTGTCATGTCAGTACCAGAGCCTCAGGACTGTGGCCTGTCCCTTCCCCGTTTCCTCCCTCCTCCCTCCCCGTCAAAGTCTAGCAATCGACAGAGCCTCTGCATGGAATCTACTTGGGACTCTTGGCTTGTTCATCACCAGCTGCAGAATCTGCAGAACTCCAATAGACTTCCATTGTGAGAATCTGAGTTCTGGGTTTGTATTTAGAGAAATCACTCATGGCATCCCTGAAGCCAGAGGTAGCTGCCCTTAAGCAAGTGGGCTTCTAGGCCAGATATCCCTGTCAGTTGGAGTGGCCCATCACTGGGCATTCAGTTACAATGATTTCTTGGAAGATTCCATGCAGCCAATGACTCTTCTTCTATCTAACATGGAGGTTCTATGGAAAAAGCCAGCCCTCCCAGATCAAAAGTGCCAGAGGTTTCCCAAGGTCAGGGAAGGAGAAACTAATTTGTACTCTCCTACCATAACCCCCTCAGCTTGCAGCAACTATATGTCCCAGTGCTGAAAGCCAAGGCTACGCACGTCATCATGAATTTTCTTATTACAAAACAGACACAAGAGAGCATCAAGCATTTTGAGCAGCAGACAGGGCTGAGTGATGCCGGATGCACTCCCCACAAAGGCCTTCTCACAGAAGAAAACAAATCACATTGTGTGGCGGAGGCCGTCCATAAATTATAGTTGCATAATGGAGATTTGACAAAAAAGATAGACAGATAGCTTCAGCCCAATTTCCTCCAAGGCTGAAAGAGGATTGTTCTCCTAAGCTGAAGACCAGACACTGGTTTACTCACAGATCTTCTGCTTCATTCCCTGGCCCAGACATCAGCACCATGCATTCTGGAAGTGGGGATAAGGATAGAAGAGGCTCATCTGAAAAATGGAGCCTTTTTGGACCAAGAGCCCTCCAGAAATCTGACTTGGGTTTCATTGTCCAGTCCTACAGCCGTGCTCCGAAGCCATCACTGATGGAGCTTGTGTAGATCCATTCGACCAGAACTATGGAGGACTCGGCAGTCCTCAGGCCACCTAAGACAGACCTCGAGTGATGGAAGGAAATAAACAGCCTCCATACTCCTATCACCTCAAGCTGAGAGGCATGAACGTCTTGACTCCCAAGGGGTTCTGAAGCCCCCTTTTCCCATGGGCAAAGTTGCTTTCCCCGGTGACCTGCTGTTGTATAGAGCAGAGGTAGCAAATGTATGCAACCCAAACCATACTAAAATGTAACTGGAAAATATTTAATAAAGTAAGTGAAAATACAGTAAAATGTAGATAACATTGCATTTTATCCAGATGTTTGCATGCGTGGCCCTCATTTCTTCTGAGTTTAACACTACTGGTATAGAAGGTATCACTACTGGTATAGAAGGTATCTTAGACACACTTTTCCTACTTCCCATCTACTTTACATTCAACATAAGAAAGATGTTGCCCATTCATAATTCTGCTAGGGATAATATGCATGGTGATTGGCTCTCTAAATATTTGAAACATTCTAATGTAGGAAGATCTATTCTATAATGACCCCAAGTCCGTCAGTATGATTTCTCCAGGGACTGTCAACCATAGCCAACTAGGATGGCAGCTGTGGGAGAGAAGGGGCAGGTATGTACATGAGAGATGTCATGGGGAGAGGATTGATGGGACTGGGCAGCAGATTGGAGATAGGAGTGGATGAGGAATGAGGACGCTCCCTAAGTTGTGAGCCGGGGTGACTGGGAGGATAGTGGTACCCTTAACAGTAATGCACAAGTTAAGAAGAGCGGAGGAGTTGGGGGAAAAGATAACGAGTTCTGTTCTAGACATGTTGAATTGGAGATGCCTGCGAAATATCTAGTTTGTGACAATGTCCTGCCAGGATCTTTAAAACAGTGTGTCTAGATAGCTACAGACATAAATATTCATGTTGGTGCTTGTGTGGAACATACCCTTTGTGATAAATAGCAGCTAGGTGGCTCAGTGGTTAGAGCGCTGGTTCTGGAGTGAGGAGGACCTGAATTCAAATCCGGCCTCAGGCACTTACTAGCTATGTGACCTAGGCAAGTCACTTAATCCTGGTTGCCTCAGTTTCCTCATCTGTAAAATGAGCTGGAGAAGGAAATGACAAACCGCTCCAGTATCTCTGCCAAGAATATGCCAAATGGGGTCACAGAGAGTCAGACACAACTGGAGAAGAACAACCATAAGAGCTGTTACCCCCTGCAAGTCTGCTCTGACATCCCAGGGTCTCAAAGGAAGGGAGCCTTACTCAGGGCACTTACTTCACTTAAAGTGCTATATAAATGATTATAGCTACCACCATATGATTATATATTTTATGTATATTATTATATAGCATCATATTACTAGTAAGGCAGCTAGTGGCACCTGGTGACAGAGGCTAGAGCCCTGGACTTGGAATCAGATTGCTCTGAGTTCAAATCTAGCCTCAGATACTTCCTTAGCCACTTGACACTCGAGCCTGGGCAAGTCGTTTAACCCCTGTCTTCCTCATTTTCCTCATCTGTAAAAAGTGAGTAATAACTCCCAAAATTGTCATAAGGATCAAATGAGTCAACATAACGCACTTTGCAAATCCTAAAGCACTCTGTAAATGCTAGCTATATTCTTGTGATTGATTATTAATTATTTGTTATTATTAGCTGATTGTTAAGATTTTCTTAACAGCAAACTTCAGTCTCCCTCTCTGAAACTTTTACCTGTTGTGCCTGGTTGGATATTTGGGGAACCCTTCTTCTGTGGGGCAGCCCTGCCCATACTTGAACCATCCTCAATCTTTGTTTTAGGACAGATATGCCCAGGTCACCCCACAGGGACCCCTGGGTCAGGACTCAGAGGCCCTTCCCTGTCCTGTTTGTGCTCCTTGAGACCTCTGACTTAGCAATGGCCCCCTTAAAAATGTGACACCTAAAAATAAACAAAAGAATCCATGGTATTGATTTTACTGGGCTAAAGTGCATCCCTCATTCTGTAGCCTGTGTTAGCCTGTGATTAGTTAATATCTTGTTACAATAAATAACTAGTTTTAAGTCCCTAGGGTGATATAGTGGCACCTCAGGTCCACTTGGTTCATTTCCCCTTTGGCTTCAGAGTTTATTTTACTTAAGAAGTTGAGAGTTCAGTCATAATCACTCTGAGTACCCAGTTAGGAAAAATCTTGACATCCCCCCTCTCCCCCCCCAATCCCCCCCACCCCCGGCAGAGTTTAGGTTCCCTCTCACCTTACATTTACATGTTTCTAGTTAGCCCCTGGCCCTTTTGTAGTTGAGGCAAAATCCATGTCATTTCCTGGATATCTGTGGATAGACAGATGTTGGGATGTGATGTTGGGCAAAATGCTGAATGTTTCTTGATTTGCCCAGCCTAGGACCTTGCTCTGAAATCCTTAGAGAACCAGAGCTCAATATCTCTCCTCTCTGCCACACTTCAGTGCTCCCTTCGGTCCTCAAAGGTAGGCTCGGAATGCCCTGCTTGCCCCAACCTCTACACTTGAAATACCCAGAATCTCTTTCCCAGTTGTCTAGAAAGAACTTCTTCAATTCTGTACAAATTGTTGAGGGCACAGAGGGCCTAGTCTTTAACATAGTGGTGCTGATGGCTTCCAGGAAATGCATAAGCCCTATATGGTTTTGATTGTTTGAGTCAGTCAAAAATGTGCTCACCTAGTCAAGGCACCAGATCCCAAAGGGGGTAGCTTCAACTACTCACACTTAAAATTGCATTTGGTTTTTATTACCATAGCACACTGTTGGCTTATATTGCATTGGTGATCTACTAAGACCCCAGAATCTTTTTCAGATGAAATACAATTAGCCCACACCTCACCCAAATTGTACTTGTGCGGTTGATTTTTTAAGCCAGAGAATAAGAGTTCATATCTATACATATTACATTTTATTTGATTAGATTTGGCCTTATGTTTCTAGTCTGTGAAGATCTTTTGGATACCAAAATGGCATCTAACATGTGGGCAGCATGTGCTGAGTATGTCAAACTACTACTTTGACCACTGTCTCCCTTCAGCCTCTGGTGAGGGACAACCCAGCACCCTGATTCCCAGAGCCTTGAGAACAGCAGTGCCTCCAGCCCAGCGCCCTCAGCCATCCTCCTGGGCAGCAGCCCCTGGCCTGTGTGTGCTTCCGCCAGGATCCCCGAAGACCCAGAAAAGAGAGTTCTTGGCCTTGGGCCCAGTCAAAGGGTTCAACACAGGAAAGTGACTCATTTTATTGGGGGAAATGGCAAGGAAGAAGAGACATTAACATTTGCATTGCCTAAGGGCCTGCTTCGTCATGGGGCCTTTCCATCTGACTTGCAACTGAAACCTTCCCTCTGTGTTGCTCCCCATTCCAACATGAGCTCCCTGGGAACCCAGGCTGTCTGATTCGCCTATTTGCACCCTCAGCACTTAGCACAGAGCTTTGCACGTAGTAAGTTCTTAATAAATGCTTCATTCACTCTTTCATTCATTCTATCTTCTTACTAGGTTTCTGTGACATCATCTAGCCTGGTTTTCCTCCCACCTATATGACCACTCCCTCTCGGTCTCCTTTGCTGGAGCTTCATGCAGATCACTAACTTGGCTGTTCCCCAGGTTTCATCCTAGGGGTCCTCTTCCTCCCTCTCTCTATGCAATTTCACTTGGTGACCTGATTTGCCCCCGTAGACTAAATTAACACCTCTATGCAGATAAGCTTTCTCTTGACTTCCAATCTCACATCTTGTCCAACTCCTTATTGGATATCTCCTAAACTCAACCTGTCCAAAACTGAACTTTTCCCCAAACCTTCCCCTCTTCCTAATTTCACTGGAAGGGTACCACCATCCTTCCAGTCACCCAAGTCCTCAACCTAGGTATCATCCCGGACCCCTCACTTTCTCTTACTCTATTTCCAATCTGTTACCAAGTTCTATTGCTTTTTACCTTCTTAACCCCTCTCTTCTATTCACCCATTTCTTTTCTCTCCCACTGCCACCACCCAGTTACAAGCCCTTATAACCTCACACATGAATTATTGCAACAGCCTACCAATTGGTCTCAGTGCTTCATTTCCCCCCTCTTTAATCCAGCCTCCGCTCAGCCCCCAAAGCTGTTCCTTCCTTCTTTCTTTTTTTTTTGTTTAGGACTTTATTTTTCCCCAGTTACATGTAAAAACAATTTTTGACATTTGTTTTTAAATTTATGAGTTCCAAATTCTTTCCCTTCCTCAACTCCCCAACCCCCTCATTGAGAAGGCAAGCAATTCAATATCGGTCATACATGTGTGGTCACGCAAAACATTTCCATAATAGTCATGTTGTGAAAGAAAACATAGACCCCCCAAAAAAAACCCTCAAGAAAAATAAAGAAAGAAAAAAAAAGTCTGCTTCAATCTGCATTCAGACACCATCAGTTCTTTGTCTGGGGATGGATAGCATTTTTCATCAGAAGTCCTTCAGAGTTATCATGGATCATTGTACTGCTGAGAAGAGCTAAGTCATTTACAGCTAATCATCGTACAACATTGCTGTTCCTTTGTACACAGTACATTTCACTTTGCATCAGCTCATGTAAGTCTTTACAGATTTTTCTGAGAGCACTCTGCTCATCATTTCTTATGGTACAATAGTATTCCATCACAATCACATACTAGAATTTGTTCAGCCATTCTCCAGTTGATGGGCATGCCCTCAATTTCCAATTCTTTGCCCCCAGAAAAGAGTTGCTAATGGTATTTTTGTACATATAGGTCCTTTTCCTTTTTGTTTTTTCTCTCTTTTGGGATACACACCTAGTAGAGGTATTGCTAGGTCAAAAAGTATGCAGAGTTTTATAGCCCTTTGCGCTTAAAAACTGTTCCTTCTAAAGCACCAGTCTGACCATGTCTTACCTCTAGGATCAAACCTCCGTTTGGCATGCAGCGCCATCCCTACTCTGACCTCCCCCACTTTCCTAGTCCTCTCCATGGTACCCTTCAGTCCAGTGGCACTGTCCCCTTTACGGTTCCTTCAACAAGTTACTCCATCTCCCAGCCCTTGACTTGAACTGAACCTCCTGAAAGCTCTTCTCAGGCCAATCTCTTCACCTTGGACAAAGAATAACATAACTGGCTGATCTGTGTATATTTGGAGGAAATGCTTCTTGGGAAGTATTTGCTGGTAGATGCAAAAAGTCAGTTCCTCAACTATGAAAAATAATTGTTTTTAGAAGTCAGCAGAGAGAGGTCAATCATTTGATCAGTGGATTAGGATTGAGTCCCCATGCCTATGTGTTCAAGGAAACTGATAGGTTAAGGCCCCTTCCTGGCCTGACCAAATAGCCTGGGCATAACTGGGCACTAGGGCAGCACTGGCAGCTTCTAACCTATTGACAAGCCTTAGCATTGCTAGCTTTCTTTGCCAGTCTCAAACTGTGGCAAACTTAATGAAAATTAATCATGTCATCTTGATCTACCCCATGTCCAGTGTTTCAGTTGGTCCAGTTTCTCCTGAATCACACGATCTTGGGATTAGAACAGCCCTAGAAGCCCAACCTGTATCTAAGGAAGAGTGTTCTCTCCAGCATCCCCAACCAGGGCTCATGTAGCCCCTGCTTGAAGCCCCTTTCCCAGGCAACCCATTCTCCTGTGGGTCAGCTCTGGCTGTTGGGGACTTTCTGACTTTGATCTGCAATCTGCCCAAGAAAGTAATCTAACGAATTAACTGGCGAGTCCAAATGGGGCCTGGTCCTTGATTAGGCAAAAACAATACTCCTATAAGTTGGTTTGTATGAAATCAGAAAAGACTGGTTTTGTGTACCTGTTAAAGGACCTGTGATGAGGTTTGCTCTCTGCCTCCTGCCTCATCGGAGGGGTGAGGGTAGAATGAAATAACACATTTTTGGTTGTGGCTAATATTGGAATTTCATATGTTTGTGTAAGGTTTCTGTTTTTCTTTTCTTTTTTTTAAGGATGGTGGGGAAGGCAGGAGGAGAGAAGATAAATGCTTCTGAATTGAGGGAAAAAATGTAAACCCCCATTTTTCTTGTTCTAGTTGAACTTTAACCTCTAGAGCCCACTAATTAAGCTGAAGGTTCATAAAAGCATCAATTTAGATCTGGAAGGGACCTTAGAGATCATCTTATATAGCTTCTTCCTCTCCCCTTTCCAGATAAGGAAACTGAGGCCTAGAGATGGCAGTGCTGCATGAAGGCTGCCTTTTGGTTGTCCTCCACGCTCACCTTTTCCTTCTCACACATGCAGCAAATTTTCAGTTCTCAAGCCCATGGAACTTTATTGCCCAACTAGGGGTAATTGGAAGCTTCACCAAGGCTGATGAGAAGTGGTAGCCTCCCTAAAAAAGATAAAGGTGGGCAGTGAGTATAAGAGTGTTACTGATTTGTTGTATTGATTTCAGTGTTAAAGGGAACTGAATATTGGACATGCATCATCCATCCAGAAGCCCTTTTTTGTGGGACCTGTGTAAAAGGAAGCCTTCTTCTGAAAGCAGAGTCTTAAGGCCCAGAAGACTTGGGTTCAAGGGCTGACACTGTTGCATACTGGCTGTGTGACCCTGGGCAAGGTACCTTTCAGGGAATTTTCTAAGGTTCTACCTTGTAGAGAAGATGCCAACCTGCCCTAGTGGAGGGAACTTTATAGCAGTGAAGTCACTGGTCCAGTCCCCTGTCCTTGTCACAAATAATGAAAACTAGTCATTCAAAAAGAAGTAGCCATGCTAGTTCCCTTCTTGAGGAGCTTGGCTTCTTGAGGGACCCTGGTGATCTCTCCTTCTGCTCATTTAGCTGATAGCTAGAATGGTCCCAGATTGCCCTTCCACAACTTCAGTTTTGATGTCTCTCCAGATTTCAAGGGTTTTGTTCCAGGGGATATTTTGAATAAATGAAATATTTTTAGTCAAGTCTTTGGAGGCTTGAATGCAATCCTTTCCAGGGATGGGGAACCTTCACCTGGAGGCCACATGTGGCCCTCTAGGTCCCCTCGAGTGTGGCCTTTTGATGGCGTCCGAGTTTTACAGCACAAATCCTTTTTTGAAGGGGATTTGTTCTGTCAAGTTTGGATTCTGTCAAAGGGCCACACTTTAGGACCTAGAGGGCCACATAAGGCCTCCAGGTGAAGGTTCCCCACTCCTGGTCAGGCCAATGAACAGAATGGACTACTGGCTTTGCATTTCTGTCTTAGGACCCCTGGGGGTGCCAAGCCTTAGAGTATTGGTTAGAATAATAACTGTACCCACCTCTTTTCTCCCCAACAAAGGAGCCATGTTTCAGATCACCTGAGGCAGCAGAGAGAGAGAAGGGGTGGGGACGGGGAGAGAGGCAGAGAAGCAAGACCTGGAGAAAGTGAGAAGGAATGACTGGCAGCTGGATGGCGCAGTTGATAGATCACTGGGATTGAAGTTAAAAAGACCTGGTTTCAAATTCTGACTCTGCCACTTAATTCCTGCTTGATTCTGGGTAAATCATTTAATATCTAGGGGAAAATGAAAGGGTCCTACTCAATGGCCTCTAAGGGTCTATTCAACTGCTTGTCTATGATCCTGTGGTTCCCTCTACTACCCAGCCTCACCCCCCAAAGGCCTATCTGGCCAATTAATCCAAGGCTTTTTGGTGGTGGATTAAGGATGAGGTGATGGGAGGTGGCCAGGAGAATGGGGCAGACGTGAGTTTCACCTTTTGCCAGTTCCATTCAAGCCAATACATATATGCCTGTGTGCATTTGCACATGCCACTAATAACCAAGTTCTCTGGGCTGGGTTATCCATCCATTGGCATAGCATAATCTGGACAATGGGCATCCTTCATTCAGGGTTTCTTTCCTTCCTTCTGTGAATGGTGAATAATCAGGGCAGTAAATAATTATATGCTAAACTTAGCCCTGGAAGTGTTGCACAGGGGAAGGAGGAGAACACAGTGAAGGCCCACATCAACCAGGAAATCTTCTGAGAGGAAGACTGGCCATTCCAAAGCTGTAGGAAGGAGCATGGCAGGTTAACTACACAGTGAAGTAGGCTGATCCTAAGCCAAACTGTGAAGGAGGCCAAGTGTGCTCTCCCCTTTTGGGCCCCTTTCATCTGCTCTTGTGGCTACTGCCTTCCACATGCTCTTATGCTGTAACCTGCTCCTTAAGGGGCTCACTCTCAGTTGGCCATCAGCTAATCTCCACTACCAAAAGAGCCAATAGACCTTTAAGGTGTAGCCTCTCAGGCTTTGCCCAGAAAAGAGAACCGACAGACCAGGGCTCATTACAGACTTATCACAAGGTACCCCATGCCAGTTTGTGTAGTCAGTCAATCACCAAGCATTTGTTAAGTACCTACTATGTGCCAGGCACTGGGCTAAGCACTGGTGATGTGGAGAAAGGTGAAAGACAAGGCACTCCCATTGTAATGGTGGAGACAACATGTCCGCCACTATGGGCAAACAAGATCTATACAGGGCAATTGGGAAATAGTCTCAGAGAGAAGGCACTAGCACTAAGGAGGACCAGGACAGAACAGTCCTGAAAGCCCAGAGGAAAGAGAGTTCTCAGGAGAAGAGGCTGACGGAGCATGCCTGTGGCTGCAGAGAGCTCAGGAAAGATGAGAATTGAGAAAAACCATTACCTGTGGCAATCAGGAGATCACTGGTCGTTTTGCATAGAACCGTTTCACTTAAAACCGTGTTTGCAGAGAGTTCAGAAGAGGTAGGAAGACACCTATTGCAGATAGCCTTCCCAAGGAATTTAGCCACAAAAGGCAGGAAAAATATGGGTTGACAGCAAGGAGGCATGAATCAAGTGAGAGTTTTGTTTAGGATTGGGAAGACACGGGCATGTTTGTTGACAGTAAGGGAGGAGCCATCAGACAAGGAGAGATTGAAGATAAGTGATGAAGTAGGGCTGACAGAGGGGATGATCTGTTGGGGGAGATTAGATGGAATGGGATCAAGGGTATACGTTGAAGGGTTGGCTTTGGCAAGAAGAAGGGCCACCTCATTATGAGACAAGGACAAAGGAAATAGTGGCAGAAGGCATCTGAATGATAGAAGATGAGGAGGAGGGGAGAAGAAAGAGCTCACGGTGAGTGGCCTCAATTTTATCAGTGAAATATGAGTCAAGGTTCTCAGTTGAGAGGGTGGGGGGCAGGGAGGGGAACTGTGAGAGGTTTGTGGAGGGATAAAAAGGTTTGGAAGAGCCACTGCTGTAAAGTGGGAGAGGAAATCAATTAGAAGGGGTGAAGGGGTTGTCTTGGTGGCCAGGGCCTGGTTGAGATGCTGCAACCTAAGTTTGCAGTGAATCCAGTCAGCACGGTTTGGTGATTTTCTCCAGCTTCATTCAGCGGCATGCGTGAGTGAATGGTGGATGGTGGGAGGAATGCAAAGCTGGAGCTTGGCAGGGTAAGATCGACAGTAGAACAAAGGGGCGAGAAACTACAGAGTTGAACTGGGGGATGGAGGAGAGTGTAGCCAGTGCCGGGGCAATGGCCTGGAAAAGAACTGGAAGGTGGAGGATTGGAGCTCACGGTGAGGATTAAAAAAACAGGTTTAGGGTTGCAAGGCAGAGGGAGGGGTGGAATGACAAGAGATTGTGGAATTCCAGAGTTCCCAAACACGGAAGTGGGGCATTTGTAGGTGACGGCCAGGTCAGGGGTCTGATCATCTCTGAGTGTAGCTGAGGCGAGGTGCCAGAGGATGTCATGGGAAACGAGTAAGTTGAGGAGGTATTGAAGAGAGTATTAATGTGGCTGTTGAAGACCCCCTAGTATGAGGACAGGAGCTGGAGAGGTGATGCTAAGCACTGTCAAGCATCCTGAGAGGGTGGAAGCAGCCTGGGCCTGACTAGGCCCTGACTGGGACTGGACCCCACTTCCTCTCCTTAGCAGTCACTGACAGCCAGCAGGGCAGAGGCCTCACCCTTTCTCATGCTTCCCTCTTCAGGACTTACATGAAAAAACCAAAGCCAGCATGAATGCCATCCATGGCTATCCCAGGGGCTTCACTTAGCTTACCAGGCTCTACTTCCTAGGCCGGTCTCTCTCACAACTGCCTTGTGTGAGGCATTTGGGGAAGGCTGGAGCTGGGCGATGCTGAAGGCCTGAAATTTTCTGTCTGGGCCAGTGGGGCAGTGGAGCATATGAGCGCTCAGCCACACTCCACTGCCTGCCGTTAGACCAGAAGTGCTAGCACTAAGCAATTGGCTCAGATTCCTGAGCAGAGCTTTAGGGCTGGAAGGGCCCCAGAGGCCGCCCTGTCCTGTTTTCCTGAGGAGAAATCTGAGGCCCTGAGAGGGGAAGGGACTTTCCCGAGGCCACCCAGCAGGATTTCAACTGCGTTGGCTCATGACTCTAAGGCCGGCACTTTTTGCCACTGTGCCTTGCTAACTCTAATGGAAATTCGAATTCAGAACCTTGAAAGGCCAGGGGGTTTTATTTTGAGAGGCTAGCTGGCCCTGTGAAAACCTGCCCAACCCCGTCTTCTTCTCCGGGAGATCCCTTCTTCCCTCCACACCAATTTGTGTCTCTGAATTTGAAATGCCTCCCTACAGACTATAAAGGGGCAAAGTGATCCCAGGGCAGGGTTGGGCCCGGCAGCCTGGGTATGGGGCTGTGCACTGGGTCACTCCCTTCCTATCTCTATTAACCACAGGCCTTCACAATGGCACCCACAAATGGAAAGCCATAACATGCTTTTGGGCAAGGTGGTGGCATCCAGATGCTGCCCTTCCAACACAGCCACCCACAAAGAGCTTTCTATCTGTACCCTGGGAGAAGCCACAAGGTGCCATCCTGGGCTCAAGGCCAGCTGGGGTGAAACTCCTGGAAGAACTGTTTCCAGTGGGAATGAGTCAGGCTTGGGCTTCCTGGTGTGGCATCCTGGCAGATAATGGAGAGGCAAGATCCTGGAAACAGAAGGCCTCATAGCTGAGACCAAAGCAGTGCAGTGCCCAGTGTAGTTGCTTAGAGCTGAAATGACTCAGTGAAGGCATTGAGTACATACAGCAGGAAGAGTTCACCGGGGATGAGAAGGCAGTCAGCTGGGCAGGAGTGACAGGCAGAGGGATAGGGAGGGAGGGAGGGGCTGGGCAGGCTCCCACTGTTCTTCCTCCCTCCCTGCTTACCTTTACTCCCCAAACTCCCTGGTTTGAAGCATCTCCTGCCCAAATGACCGAGCCTTCAAGGCCCAGCCCCAATTCCACCTTCGGGGGAAGTTTCCCCGACTCCCCACCAGCCCTAGCTCAGATCAAATGCCGTGATATTTGTGACCCAGGTTAGCACAGTGCCTGGCACAGAGTAGGCACTTTCTCCCTCCCCCACCTTTTCAGTTGAAAGTGCTCTCTCCAGGGGCACGCTAGCAGAGGTTTTAAGGACTGGCTCTGGAGGGGGGCGGGGGGAACCGGTACTACAAGACATGCTTTTAGGTTTAATCTTCATTAACATTTCCTCCATCACTCTCTTCAGTCTAGACAATCAACAAACCAATTAATCCAGGTCTAATTTGCTTGAGATGAGCACTGGCTCCAGTGTGCCCCTATATGTCTCTCAACATAAGCTTCTTAGGACACTTCCCCCACCCCCACTTCTGCTTTACTTCACCTCCTTTATATCGTTCTCTGAGGGCCTGTATTCATTTGTGTAGTTCTGCCTCTCATGAGACCCAGTCTATCAACTGGCTTTCTTTAATATATTCCTCTGTAATCCCATGCATTTGACTTGATGCATTTAAAAATATTATTGGGAGAAGGGATTCACAGGCTCCCCCCACAGGCCTTCCCCACAGGCCTCCCCCACAGGCCTCCCCCACAGGCTTCCCCCACAGGCTTTCCCAGGCTGCCTTGCTCATGGGGTCCAGGACACCCCAAAGGTGAAGAGCCCCTGCCTTAGCATGGCAATTCTGTGACCGCAGGCCTCCTAGCACACTCCTTGGCACATAGGAGGTGCCTAATTGCTGTTGGAGGTTGAATATAATAATATTCTGTTCCATGACCTGCATTAATTACTTAATTAAGTCCCTAATGATATACTTGTCTGTATTGCACAAGAATCACTTCATGTATAATAGTCTTGCCTCCCCAGCTAGGCTTTCCACTCCTTAAGAGCAGGGACCAGATCTCAGACACAGACTTATTATAGGCAAAGACTGATGGGCTCTCAGGCCTAGAATTGGAACTATCTGCAAGGTCATCCCCTCATTTCCCAGATGAAGAAACCAAGTCAGAGACAGGGAAGAAGTCTGCCTAAAGTCACACAGGCAGTATGTGGCCAAGCTGGGATTTGAACCCAAGTCCTCTGCCTCTAAGTCCAGCCCTCTTGCCACTTGTGGACTGACTGTGTGTTGTGCTCTGTCAGGATTCCATGGAGGCTCGATGTTGAAAGGTGGGGGCTAAGATTGTGGGACTGAGTACTCCCAGCGAGAAAGGCCGAGGCCTGGACTCTCCCTGGCAGACTTTGGGTGGGACTGAGCATTATGTCACTTTCAGGGTAAACCCAGGACATCTAACACCTTCTTTCCAACTGGGACTTAGGAAACACTTGGTATAGACCAAGGAATGGTGTGGAGCAGTGAGAGCGAGTGCCCAAGAGTGGCCCCAGAGATAAAAGCTGGTATTCTCTTCCCACTGGTAAGGAGGGCATGCCCTGCAGGAAAGCCTCAAGGTCAGGGACGTTTGGGAGACCCTCATAGCCTCTTTGTACCCTACCTGGCCCTGGGTGGGCAGGCTTCACTCAGGAAGAAGGAAGGCATAACAGGGCCAGAGCCAGGATTTCAGGGAAGTGACTTTTAGGGTCACCATCCAAAAAATATTGCCATTTTAAAAGAACAGGATGAGGAAATCTGAGGAATGAATCATAGAAGGGGTTTGAGATACCTGGGCAACTGGGGTCAGAGATATCTGGGGGCCTGAGGGATCCCTCAAATTTACCCTGTAAGGGTATTACCAGGCCAGCCCTGCAAATCTGCACTTTCCTTTCCTCCTCCTCCCTTCCTTTTCTTTCCCTTTCTTTGAATTGGACCAAACTTTTAGGCCTGCCCCCAGGAAAGCAGCTTTCCCCTTGTGTACCTTACTTCTGCTGAGCAATCAATATTTGACAAGGTCCCATTAGATTGCCACAATGTCCTCCCAGGGTTGGTAAGTGAATATTTTATACCCACTTTACAGATGAGAAAATGGGAGATTCAGATAAATGATATATCAAAGGGATTGTCTTATCCCCTGACGTTCAAATGAGACTAGTGACCTATTCAGAGGCAGAAGAAGCACGTTTCATTTTAAGGTGAACGTCATCAAGGACATTATTTTATTCATCAAACAGACTAAAGCAGCTAAAACTTAGCTAAACTATTTTATTTTTTAAAATTAACAATAAAACCTTGACCAAATAAATACAAACTGGAAACAAAGCACAAAGTCTCAGATGGTTTTGAGCCATCGTGTGTGACTGGGCCCATCATCTCATGGAGCCCCCAAGACTTTCACCCTATCCTTGTCCTCGTCCATGTCCCGCTACCGGCCACCTACCTGTGGGCCTTCGTCCAACACTCTGGGGCAGCATCAGGACTGCTCAGTGGCTCTTACCTCTCCCTCTCACTATCTGTTTCCTCTATATGCCCATGTCTTGCTCACCTGTGGCTGCCTTTGGGTCACCTGTCACTAGGAGTGTTCTGAGATCCCAATGGCTGGGGTAGGGGTGGGATGTGTCAGAGAATCCTAGAATCAGAAAGGGCCAAGCCTCAGGGAAAAGCGGAAGGGGAGGCCACCCCTTCCCAAGGGAGGCCCTCCCACTTTAGGATGGCTTCCTAGGAAAGTCTGTCTGACATTGAGCTAAAATCAGCCTCTTGGCACCTTCTACTCATTGTCATTGTTTTTGCCCTGGATAGGCAAACCTATCACTAAGCATTTATTAATCACTTACTGTGTGCCCTGCACTGTGCTAGGCTCTGGGGATGCAAGTCCAAAATTTGAAACAATCCCTATTCATAAGAATCTTATATTCTAAGGAGGGAAATCATGAGGATATATAAGAATACATAGAGCATAGTGAATGAATACCAATATGTGCAAAATGTGATAGTGTAGTTTGGGGTTCAAGGTCAGGAAAGGCTTCAGGCAGAAAATGGTCCCTGAGCTGCACAGTTAAGGAAAACAGGGGCTTTGTGAGGTGGAGGGAGGAGGGGAGAGGCATTCTAGGCCTGGAGAAGAGCCAATGTACAGGGAGAGAGAATGGCACAAGGTCAGTTTGGTATGAGTATGAGAGGGACAATAATGGCCAAGGAAGCTGGAGAGATTGGGACTGGGTTGTGCAGGGCTTTAAAAGCTGAACAGAAGAGGTTATATTTTATCTGAGAGTCAAGCGGAAGCCACTGGAGTTGACTAGGGAAGTCACATGGTCATATTTGAGCTTAGGGAAAATGACTTTGGTGGCAGTGTGTCCTATGAGAGACAAGTCAGAGAGGGCAATTAGGAGGTTGTTGCAATGATCTGGGTGACAGCTGAGGAGGGCCTCAACTAAGGTGGTGACTGTGGGAGTGGAGAGAAGGGATCAGGTGTAAAAGGTGTTGTGAACAATTGGATTGTCAACCAGTTGTATATATGGGGTAAGAGATAATGCTGAGATTATGACCTGAGATGGGAAGGATGGTGGTGCCTTGGACAGAAGCAAAGAAGTTTGGAAGGGGAGAACGTTTAGGAAGAAAGATAATGCATTTAGATTTAGACATGATAGATTCAAGATATCTCTGGGAAATAGTTTGAAATGTCAAGAAGGGGTCAAGAAGAATGAGAACTGAGAAAAGACTGTCAGGTGTGGCAATTAAGAAATCATTCATAAATCTGGAGAGAGCAATTTCAGTGTAGTGATGAGGTTAGGGATGACATAGGGTGAGGAATAAGAGGAGAGGAAGTGGAGACATTGAGTTTAGACAACTTTTTCAAAGAGTTTGGCTAAGAAAGGGAGGAGAGCTAGGACAATAGCTTGAGGAGATGGGAAGGTCCAGTGAAGGATTTTTAAGGGTGGGGAGACGCTGAAGTTTCAAGTCAGGGGACAACTGAGGATGCAATCTGCTGGCAAAGATAGAAGGGGCTAGATTCAATGGCATCCACAGAGGGGGCTGGCCTGGCTGAGGAGCAGGGCCACCTCTCCGTTAGAGACTGAGGGAAAGGAGAAGAGGTTTTGAGATGAAGAGAATGGGGGGACAGGAAGCTTTTGTTTGAATATCCTCAGCTTTTTATTTTCAGTAAAGTAAAAGAAAATTCTCATCTGAGAGAGTTGGAGGGAAAGGGGAGTGTGACAAGAGGGAAGCAAAAGTTTCAGAAGGGAAGAGAAAGTTTGGAATAGTTTCTATTGGGTATGAGATAAAAAATCAATTAGGGAGAATACCAGGACTGGTTTACCGCAATGAGGGCCCACTTCAGAGAAATTCGCATCCGTTTTCTATTTCATAAGCCCTTCAAATACCTGAAGTACTAGTGTGTTCCTCCCACACCCTTAATGCCTTCTCTTCCCCGAGTTAAACATCACAGGCTTTGTAACTGTATAGATTTAGAGCCATAGGAGACCCTCAGAGGTCATCTGGTCCGTCCCCCGCCCCTTCCATCATAAGCTGAACACGGAGACATTAAGTCACAGTGCCGCAGCAGCAGCAGTGGCAGTAATATTTGTTGTTGTATCCGTAGTTGTAGCACTAACAACTGACGTTTCTAAAGCCCTTTAAGGTTTGCATTCACCATCGCGCGGAGTCTCGTAATAACCCTGGCTGTCAGGGCTATAATTACCCCCAGTATACAAATAGGGATGCTAAGGATCAGAAAGATGATTTCTTTGCCCATTTTCCCATAGCACGGCTTCCAGCTGATTCCCAGATCCTTGCAGGCCGTGGACTCCAGGCTCTTCCCCAGCCTGGCAGCCCTCCTCTGCACACCCTCTTGTTTCTCAGCATCCCTCCTAAGCTGTGGCTCCCCAAACTGAATCCAATACTCCAGGCCAGAACTGGCCATGGCAGAGGACAGACAGGTCATCACCTCCTGCATTCTGGACACGCCTCCTTTCTTAACACAATGTAAGTTCACATTCTCCACATTCCCCTGATTCTTCTGACTCTTAAAAATTTTTTTTTTCGGTTAACAAGCATTTATTTCCTCCCACTTCTCCACCCCAACTGAGAAAGAAAAAGAGGAAGAGAACTAAAACCCTTGTAACAAATATGCAAAGTTAAGTAAAACAAATTCTCATATTGGCCATGTCCCAAAAGGTGTATATTATTCAACATCTTGAGTCCATCGCCTCTCTGTCAGGAGCTGGGCTAAACGCTTCGGTATCACTCCTCTGGAATCATGCTTGGCTATGGTATTAATAAGACTGCTTAAGTCTCTTTAAGTTGATTATCTTTACAATATTGCTGTTATGGTATTGTACACTGTTATTGTCCTCCCACTTCCGCTCTCCTCACCCTCCCTCAGTTCATGGAAATCTTTCCAGGTTTGTCTGAAACCTTTCCTGTCCTCATTTCTTGCAGCACAATAATATTCCATTACATTCAGATGCCATAATTTGTATGGCCATTCTCCAATAGACATATAGCCCTTAGTTTCCAAAACTTTGCTATTACTATCTGTATTTTTAATATATGAGTCCTATATCGATTTGGAGCTTATCTTGGTAACTGATGTGAGATACTGGTATATACCTAATTCATGTCAATGGGCAGCTAGGTGGTGTAGTGGATAGAAAGCCTGGCCTGGAGTCAGGAAGACTCATTTTCCTGAGTTCACATCTGGCCTCAGACACTTACTAGCTGTGTGACTCTGGGCAAGTCACTTAACTCTGTTTGTCTCAGTTTCCTCTTCTGTAAAATGAAGGCACACTGGGGGAGGAAATGGCAAACCACTCAAGGATCTTTGTCACAAAAACCCCAAATGGGGTCATGAAGAGTCAGACATGACTGAAAAATGACTGAACAACAATTTATGTCAGAATACTGTCTACTTTTCCCAGCAATCTTTGTTGAATACTGAGTCTTTTCTCCCAAATGTGCAGTCCAACACTATACTACTAAGTTCTTTAGCTTCTCTAAGCTGTGTGCCTAATCTATTCCACTGATTTAATGTCTCCATTTCAAAATTAGTACCAAATTGTACTCCCGAGGCCCCCTCCTTCCCATTATTTTTCATTATTTCCCTTGAACTTCTTAACCTTTTGTTTCTTCAGATGATTTTTCTTGCTATTTTTTCTAGCTCTGTAAAGTAACCCTTTGGTATTTTGGTTAATATAGCACTAAATAAGTAAATTAATTAGGTAGTGCTGTCATTTTCATTGTATGGGCCCAGCTGACTCACAAGCAATGAATATTTCTCCAATTATTTAAGTCTGTTTTTTATTTCTGTAGAGTATTTTAGGTAAAATGGCTATTTTAATATTTCAAAATGAATTTCTCTTTCTGTTGAGTTTTGTTGGTAATGTGCCAAAATGCCGATGATTTATATGGATTTATTTAATACCCTGAGACTTTGCTGAATATATTATATTGTTTTGATTAATTTTCAGTTGGCTCCAGGGTTTTCTAATGCACCAGCATATCATCTGCATATCATCTTGTTCCTTATTGCCTATATTTATTCCCTCAGTTTCTTTTTCTTGCCTTATAGGTATGCCTAGCATTTCTAGCCCTATATCAAATAGTAATGGTGATAACAAGCATCCTTGCTTTACTTATGCTAGTATGAGAAAGGCTGCTAGTTAATCACAGTTACAGATAATGCTGGCTCTTGATTTTAGATAGATATTGTTTACCATATTAAGGACAGACCAACTTATTCAAACATTTTTTAGGGTTTTTAATTGAAATGGGCGCTGTATTTTGTCAAAAGCTCTTTTTGCTTCTATTGATATAATCATGAGTTTTGTTGTTTTTGCTATTAATATTGTCCACTATGTTTATAGCTTTCAATCAACTCTGCATTCCTGGCATAAATCCAACCAGGTCATGGTGTACAATCTTTCGAATATGTTGCTTTAGCCTCTTGCTGTTTTTTTTTTTAAATTTGTGTCAATGTTCATTATTGGTTTATAGTTTTCTTTGTTTTGTCTCTCTCAGGTTTAAGTCTCAAGGCCATGTTTGCAGCGTAGAATTTGGTAAGTTCTATTCTTTTCCTATTTTATGCAGATAGTTTGTATAATATTGGAATGAATTATTCTTTGAATATTTGGTAGAACTCACTTGTAAATCCATCTGGTTCTAATATTTTTACCTTGGGAGATCACTTATGGCTTGTTCAATTTCTTTTTCTGAGATTAAGTTATTTAAACTATTTCTTATTCTATGAAACTGTGCATCTTATACTTCTGTAAATATTAAATTCTCTTAAGTTGCCTTTTTTGGCATACAGTTGAGCAAAATAGTTTCTAATAATTTCCTTGATTTCTTCTTCATCTGTTGAGAATTCCTTTTCATTCTTTATACTGGTATTTAAGTTTTCCTCCAAATTAGTTAATGATTTTTCTGTTTTATTGTTTTTTTAAATGCCTACTTTTATTTATTAATTCAGTGTTTTTTCTTTCAATTTTGTTAATCTCTTTGTTTTTTTGTTTTTTGTTTTTTTGGGGGGTTTTTTGGCTTGGTTTTTTTTCAGAATTTCTATTTTGGTCTTTAATTGGCTGTTTTCACTTTATTTTCTAGGATTTAAAAAAAGGTTTATGCTTAATTAATCAGTTTGCTTTTGTTGTTGTTGTTGTTCATGAAAATGTTTAGAAATGTGAATTTTCCCTTATGCCCGACTGTAGCTGAATCCCCCAAACTCTGGTATGTTGTCTCTTTATTGTCATTATTATTAATGAAATTATCTATCATTTCTATGGTTTATTCCTTGATCCACCAATTCTTTTGGATTAAGTTATTTAGTCTCCAATTAATTTAAATCCTTTATTTACTTGCCCTTCATCGAATAGAATTTTTATTATGTCATGGTCAGTAAAAGATGTGCTTAATATTTCTGCGTTTCTACATTTTCTACATATTATGTGGTCAGTTTTGAAAAGGTGCCAAGTACAGCTATATCTACATCAATATGTATATCTACATATATGTATACATATATACCCACACATCGATAAAAGACATAAAGTATCTGCCATCTGTTTATCTGTATTTCCATTCCCATCCCATAATCACCAGAGAACTAGCATATCTAACTTTTCTAAAATTCTATTTGGTTCATGACCTTCTTTCTGGTTTATTTGGTCTGAGGTCCCCCAATATTATCGTTGTATATCTATTTTCACTGTCATTTGTTCAGTGTTTTTATGCTATGCCATCTAGTGTCTATAATAACTTTTCATCAGAATGTGATTTCCTTCATTTTTCTCTTTTAATCAAGTCTCTTTTGACAATTGCCTCATCAAAGACGATGATTGCCACCCCGTGCATTTTTTCCCTTTAGCCTCTTACTCTGACTCTGTGAGTCTTCATATTTTAAATGTGTTTCTTATAAACCACATAGTGTTGGATTCTGCTTTGAGATATATTTCGCTATCCGTTCCCCTTATCCCATTTACCATCCATTATGATCATTTATTTGTGTACCTTCCTCCATCCTTTTCTCTTGTATTTTTTAGTATCTTTGCTCCCCAACCCTTCTCAGCACCCCAAGTCTATGCTTGATGTAGTCTTGCTTCTGCTCCCTTCCCTCCTCTTGGCTCTTTACGTAGACTCCAATCACAAATTCGACCCCATTATTTCTTCCCTTTTAAACAGCTCATTTCATGATCTGCCCTCCCAGGTTAGAATTGGTTTTGATTATAACTAATCCCTCCCTGAATCTACCCTCATTCTTATTCTCTCCTGTCAAATTATCTTCCTGTTGAATTGCATGTGTTTCTATACCAAACTCTGTGAATGTTCTACCCTCTTTTGACCAGTTCAGATGAAATTGAGGGTCAAGTGATTCCTGCTCTTCTTCCTCCATTAGACTGTGAGCTCTTTGAGAGCAGGGACTGATAGCTTTTGCCTTTTGTTGTATCCACAACGCCTAGCACAATACTTGGAACATAGTAGGTACTTAATAAATATTTGTTGATTGACTGACCAATTCTGGTCACATGGTTATGTGAAATAAGCACTCCTTCAGTTCTTCCTCCTCCTTCCTTTTTTCCTTTTTCCCATCCTTTTCATTTCTTCCTTAAGATCATAGAAACATAACAAATCCACTCCCAGGCCCTCTGTCTTATTCAGCTCTATCTATGATGATGTCATTAGTGTTCTAAGGGCACACTTGCAACATCTCTTCCCACCCATCCATTCTGGTATAGTCCTTTACAATTGCTTTTAAATATTTATCTTTTTTTGTTTCTCTTGACACCTGTTCGTATTTTCAAGTTTCTACTCAAGTCTGGTGATTTGATCAGGAATGCTTTGAAGTCCTATATTTCATTGAAGGTCCATTTGTTCACCTGTAAGAGTATATTCACTTTTTTAAAAAAAATTTTAAACAAATACTAAAACTTAAATACATAATAAGAAAAGAAATAGAAGCACATTATAAACTTAAATGTTAAACTTAAACATAAATAAGAAGAAAAAAAGCATGTCATGTGCACAGCAGAATGTAGGAGAGGATTCAGAATATACAGCAATATCTTTCCATTTCAATAAAGCCTACATATTAAATATTGCACATTATGTTGAAAGCTATCCATCTTTTCTTTGCTTCCTTGTAAGTTTTCTTTTGTTCTCTGCTGTGTACTTTTTACTTTGTTCTTTTTTTCCCTTCCTTCCCCATCCCAAGCTACAATTAAGCATGAATGTATTTATGTATAGATATTGATGTAAATATACACATATACGTATATATACATACATATATAGACATATACTTTCCCTAACAACTTCTACTTGTGATCTTTGTTTTTATGTTTGTGCGTATCTCTTATTTCCTATCCCTCCTGACTCCTCTACTCTGCTTCTACCCACTACCTTGCCCTCCTATTACTTAACCTACCACCCCCACAACAATCCCTCCCTTATCCTCCATTACCCATAATATATTCACTTTTCAAAAATAAATTTTTATAGATATCTTTTTAGTATCATCGGAATCTCTCCCAGGATCCCTCCTTTTGCATATTCTCAGAGCTAACTATCTGATGTAACAGATAATATTTTAAAAGAAAAACAAGAGGAAGAATACAAAAAATGAGCAAACTTAATCCATAGCTTGAAAAAAATCTGAAAACATATGTAATGCTCCATGCCAGTATACCTCCCATCTCTGGAAGGAAGTCAAGTGAGAATGTCCTCTTGTATGTTTTCTTTGGAGACATGCTTGTTCTTTGTAATTTTGAAACATTCACTTTTGATTTTTTGTCATTAGTGTTCTTCCCATTTACACTATTGTAGTCATTGTACATATTGTTTTCCTGCCTCTACTTACTTCAGTCTGCATCAGTTCATATAAGTCTTTTCATACTTCTCTGTAGTCATATTCATTGTTTCTAACAACTCAGTAGCATTCCATTATATTTATGTACCACCTTAGCCATTCCTCAATCAATGGGAATCTATTTCATTTCCTATTCTTTGCTACCACAAAAGGTTCTGCTAAAAATATTCTGTTATGCATGAGGTCTTTCTTCTAATCAATGATCTCTTTGGGACATAAGCATAGTAGTAGAAACCCTGGATCAAAGGGTATGGACATTCTAGTCATTTTATTTGCATAATTCTAAATTTTTTTCCAAAATGATCTCAGTTCCACCAGTAGTATTTCTCTTCCCATAACTCCTCCCATGTTACTGACTCCCATCTTTTGTTATCTTGGCCGGCTGTTTTGATTTTTATTTCTCTTATTCTTAGAACATTCATTCGTACGCAGTTGTTAATGGTTTGAAGTTCTTATGAAAACTTCATATTCTTTGACTAATTATCTATTGAGGGTTTTTGGCTTTTGGCTATTTATATGTACACATATATGTACATATACATATATATATTATTGAGAAATTTAATAACAAAAATGTTGTCTACATTCTACTATTTCTCTTCTTATTCAAGGTTCATTAATTTTGTTTGTGCAGAAGCCTTTCAGTTTCATATAATCAAAGTTGCGTATTTTCTCTTTTGCAATTGTCTCTAACCTTTGACTAAGAATACATCTACAAATAGCAGTAAAAGGTATGTGATTGGTTTCTCTTCTAATTTTTTATAATATGATCTTTAATATTAAAGTCAAATCTGCATTTTTAATTTATTGTCAAATATGATTTGAGATTGTGGCAAGCCTAACTTCTGCCAGAGTGATCTGCTAGTTTGCCCAGCAGTTTTATCAAACAGGGAGTTGTTTCCTAAGTAATCTATATTTTCTGGTTTTTTGAACATTGGATTATTGAATTCCATCATTTCTGATTCTTCTTTCATAATCTGTCCACCCTTCCCCCACACTCTGCGATCCAATTACCATCACGTTATCAGTCATCTTTTTCATCTTTAATTTGTCTTATTGCTATCAATAGTATTTCTAGAACTATATGAAAAACAGTGGGGAGAGTGTCCAGTGTATCCCCAAGCATATGATGCTTGCTTTTGGTTTTTGATAGATCCTTTTATGATATTAAAAAGGTCCCTCCATGCCTATACTTTGTAGGGTGGTGGTTGTTGTTCAAACATAAATGAATGGGTGGAAAATGCTATCCACAAAGAAGAAAGAACTATGGAGTTTGAATGCAGATCAAAGCATACTATTTACTATTTTTTTCTTTTGTTGTGTTGTGTTTCCTCTTTCTGGTGGTTCCTCCTATTGGTTCTAATTCTTCCTTACAACATCACTAATGTGAAAATATGTTTAATAGGGATGTATATGTATAGCCTATATCAGATTACGTGCTGTCTTGGGAAGGGAGGGGAAGAAAAATCTAAAACTCAAAAGCTTATGGAAGTGATTGTTGATAATTCAAAATAAATTAATTAAAAATATATATAAATGAATGTTATACTTCCTCAAAGGCTTTTTCTGCATCCATTGAGATAGCTATGTGATTTGGGATGGTTTCGTTTTTAATAAGAATAATTGTGTTGATTGCTTTCCTAAGTTTCAAAAAACTCCAGTAGCTCCCTATGACTTTCAGGATCAAATATGAAATCCTCTTTTTTTCAGTCTTTTCAAAGAACTAGCTTTTCGTTTTGTTTATCATGTCTATAGTCTTTTCAGTTTCCAATTTATCTATTTCTCCTCTAATTTTCATTATCTCCTTTGTCTTAGGTTTGTTTATTTGTTAGATTTCTATTTTTAAAATGCATTTTCAGTTCATTAATCATCAGCTTTTCTATTTGGTTAGAGAATGTTTGACAAGGCCCATGTGTAGAAGGTTGTTCCCCACATTTGGCATAGCAATGTCACTGTGTGGCTCAAAGGGAGGCAGAATAGACATCTGTAGCCTCTTCTCCTTGCACCTTTCTCCAAGGAAGACTTTTATTCCTGCCAGGAGGGGAAGCAGAAAGTTGGTGGTGGAGGCAGCCACTGCTCTTCTCAGAGAGAAGGGGTACCAGGCTAGAATTATATCTATCTGCTTCCTTAAATATTGCTAGTTTAGAGGTTGTGATCAGGTTCAAGCTAACTTCTAATTGCTGTTCATTATCAGGGAAATGGAGCAGGTCCTCAGGCTCTATACCCAAGGCTTGATCTGTCTTCCGCCAAATGCCAGTCCTACAATGAACACACAGCACTTAACCAAGAAAATCCTTTATCCAAATTGGTGGCAAAAAATAAATCAGAAATGGTACATGTAGGAGAATATATATATATATATACATATACATATATATATGTATACACACACACACACACACACACATATACCAGACAATACAGAATGAAGGAGCTCTCCCATTGGGAGCAAGGTAACTCATCTTAACCAAGAGACAGAGTTCCAGATCCTGCCCAACGGGAAGTTCCCCGAAGTCTCTAGTGTAGTGTAGCAAGCTGGGATAAAGACGTGATGAAGGCTGCCAGTTCTTTGCATGTTGGCTTCTTCTCAGAGTCTTTTCCTTCAGCAACCCAAAGTGGGGTTGAGTTAGGTTTCTGTTTTCCCTCGTTTGTCTCTAATATTGATTTTTTTTTCTGAATTAGGATTTTTTTTTTGTTCCTCTTCCTCTATAAGGACAGCACCTTGCCTCTAATTAATTATGCTTAATCCCCTTTAGGTCAGTCCTATATATATATATATATATAGTTCTTTTCTCCTCATCCTCAAGGCCCCCTCACCTCATTTCTTACTTCTTTCCCTAAAACATTATTTTTTTCTTTCTTTCTTTTATCTAGTTATTAAATTCGTCCCCTCTTTTTCTCTCAGTTAAGTAGCTGAATAAAATCTTCCTTCTTCATCTCTCCTTCACCTTCTTATTTTGTTAGGTTGTTTGTTTTTATTTCATACATTTTCTGTACTTTTTTCTAAGGGAATACTGAATGAGCATATTAGAGATTAGGGATTAACCTTCTTTGCTGTCAATATTAATTCATCATTTAGTTATCTCAGTAGGGTTCTTGATGTCTTAGTCTATGGAGACACTGCAATTACTTTCCCTCTTGTACATAATTCTTGTTTGGGGGAATTTTGAAAGGTTATAAGAATCAGAGAAAATTTCTAGTCCCATACCTTCCTGGTCGCATGATCCAGAAGTCTTATAGTCACTTTTTCTAAGTTATTCGTGGTTGTAATCTTATAACTTTTGTCTTTTGGAATATGATATTCCAACATCATCATTACTTTGAAGTGGTAGGTGCTAAATCTTGTATGATTCTGACTGTGGCTCCTTGGTACATGCTTTCTGGCTGTTTGAAGTATTTTTTTCTTTGATAGAAGAGTTCTGGATTTTGGCTATAATGTTCCTGGGAGTTATCATTTGGGGGTTTCTTTCAGAAGGTAACCAAGGAAATCTTTCCAGTTTTACTTTACTCTCGAATTTTGATAGATCTGAGCAGTTTTCTTTCATTATTTCTTGATATGTGATATCCAGGCTTGTTTTTTGGTCATGGCTTTCAGATAATGAAGTGACTCTTAACTTATCTCTCCTTGATCTGCTTTTAGGTCAGTTGGGGTTTTTTTATATAAAATACCTTACATTTTCTTCTATTTTTTGAAGTTTTTTATTTTGTTTTCATATTTCTTGTTTTATCATGAAGCAATTAACTTTTGTTTGGTCCATTTTAATTTTTAAGGAGTCTGCTAACTGGAAAAGCTTTTGAATCTCTTGTACTAAGCTGTTGATCCTCCTTCCAAGTCTTTCTTCCAAAACTCTTATTTTTTCCAGTTCTTTCTTCTAGAGCTCTCATATGATTTATAATATGATTTTTAACTTTAAAAAAACTTTTACTTCATTTTTTGGAGAAATTTTTAGTTGACTTTGTGGCCAAGGTGTGTTTTCCTTTGAGGTTTTGCTTGTACAAGTCTTAGGGTTATTCTCTTCTTCTGGGTTTGTGTCTTGGGTTCTCCTGACACCATAATAGCTCTTTATCATGGGATTCTTTTTATTGACTCATTCTTTCAGCCTTGCTTCCTGAATTGGAACTTTGTGTTAGATCCATATCTGCATGCTCCTAGAGGGAACGCCAGGGCCTGGTTTGGTCTTGATTTGTGTTCTTGAGTGTGTATGTGGGGTGGGGGTAGGGTGGTTCCTGTTGCTGCTTTCTCTGGGTATTGAGTACTTTGTTTTTCAAAGACATCAGAGGTGGTTCATACCAGGAACCTGAAGACTTTCAGTGCATCCTAAATAGTCTAACTTAGGGTGAAGTCTGATCCTCCTGACTGACTCCAGTTTGGGTCTGGATGACACAAAGGTAGGTTTTCCCCTGTTTGGAGCTCCAATAGACTTCAGACCCTGTCAGCTATTTGGAAGGCTCTGAAGTTAAGACCAACGGTGCCACAGGCTGTCCTTCTTGGTCACTTGGCTGCAGGCATCACACTAGGTTTGGGAGCTGAATTTGTGATTCTACTCTGGGGTCAAGGCCACATGGAAGCTGCTTGCTTCTTTTTCCTGCCTCAAGCGAGTTCTGAGTTGGAACCTTCACCACAGCCCCAGGTGAGGGCCCAGTAGAGCTGTAGGTCCCCTCCTCAGACCATAGTGGATCCCTGATGCAACTGCCAGCTAGGTCCTGTTCTTGCTCCCAGTACGTACACTGTGTCAGGCCCAGCCACCATTGAATCTGATTGCTCTTTGACTCGGCAAATAGCCTCAGGCTCCACTTTAGTGCCATGTTCTAGTTTACTCCCCAGGCTCTGCCTGGGGCCTTCCTAGATGGACCTTCTCCCTAGTGCCTGCAGGCCTCTGGCTGTCTCCTCCTATTGACTTAGATTGGAAAAATAATTCTTCTGTGGTTTCTTCTTGGATTTACTGATGTCTACTTGGTCTGGTGCTCTTCTGAGATTTTTGTTGGAGTACTCGTGAGGAAGAACTGGGATGTGCTGCTTCTTCTTACCCTGCTTTCTTTTCTGGTCTCTTTCTCTTAACTATCTCAACCACTCCTTCTGTCTCACTACCTCCTTGGTGCATCCATAATTAATCATGATTTTTCATTATTTATGATATCTTTTAGCATAATATAATTTGCCCATTTATCCTTCTTGACCTTGTCAGTTTTAATTATTGCCTGATGGAAAATTGTGATTGAAATTCTAGAGGGTTTTTGTAGTTGCCTGAAGCATAAAATGTTTTGTTCAGTCCCTTAGTTTCACTCTATGTGCATTCTAAATGCTCTAGACATTTTTCTTGTATGCAGCAAATCTGTATAGTCACACAGCATCACTGGAAGAATGATATGGTAGAACTGTTAACTGAAAAAGCTTTTGAATCTCTTGTACTAAGCTATTAATCCTCCTTGCAAGTCTTTCTTCCAAAACTCTCATTTTTTTCCAGTTCTTTCCTCTAGAGTGCTCATATAGTTTATGATATCATTACAAATATAATATAACATAATATAATAGTTCCCATTTCAGTCCATCACAAAGCCTGTTTCATAGCCAGGGACAGCCTATAATCAGTAGGGAAGTAGCATTTACCTTCTAGCATCCAAAGGCACATTTTAGGAAAAGAATAATGATGAATTGGAGAACATCCAGAGGAGAGTAGCCAGGTTGGTGAAGGGCCTTAATATCAAGTCACATGAGGATTAGCTGAAGGAATTAGAGACAGTTAGCCTGGAGAAGAGAAGATTGGGGGTGGGGGACCTTTAGATCTTAGATATAGAGATGTAAGGGACTTTTGAGATAATTTTTGAGATAATTTCTAGTCCAGCACCTTCCTTTTATGGTTGAGGAGACTGAAGCTATGACAGGTTAAGGGACTTGGTCATGGTAGTGAAGGACAGAGTCAAGATTTGAACCCAGCTCCTCTGATTCCAAATCACACAGTCTCCTATCATAGCTGACTTCAAGTCTTTGAAAGACTGTCATTCAGAAGATGGATTTAATGCATTGACTAATCTGGCCTCGTCGAACAGTTGGTAGAACATGTCTCCCTCCTCTCGGCTGAGATGTGGCAGGCTCTAGGTACATATATGAGCAAATAAAGCCAAGGTGTACATTTCTTCTATTTAGCTGTACTTCTTTGTTGTGAGGGGGAGGGAGAATGAGCAGGAAGCCATTGGGAAGTAAGAGTGATGTTTATTAAATTGAGAGGGAGGGAGAGAGACAGACAGACAGCCTCAGTGGCTCCTGAGCTTCCTTCTAACTCTGTGAGAGTCTGTGATTTTGTTTGCTTTGCCCATGGGCACATAGCTAGCAAGTGACATATTTGAGGTTAGAATCTCAGTCCATCTGTCATCAAGCACTGTTCCTTTGGGAGAAGGCCAATTCCTAGTATTTTCCTTTGGTTGGTTTTTCATCATATCATCCCAGTAAGCTCTCTGTATCTGACATCTGAGTGCTTGTTTCACCATGAGGTGTAAACTCAGCTCTCAAGTGCAATATGTTTTCCCAGTGAACCCTGAACTTGAGGGGGTCACATCCGCAAATACAGCTGCACAGAAATATGAGGCCAGGCCAGAAATGGAATCTTTCTAGCCCCAAGCCTGATCCTGATGGATACTTAACACAAGACAGAATCTCTGTTCTTAGAACCACTTAGTAGCTTTAGACTGAAAAGTGAGAGCTCTAGACTATTGACAGCATGTATTCACTCATTCAACATGTATTTTTTCAGCACCCCAGTGCTGCCAGGTACTGTGCTAGGAACTGAGACTATAAAGACAAAGCAATGCCTGCCCTCAAGAAGCTTATGTTCTCCTCAAGGGAAATGGGGTATACACAGATCAGTAAATACAAATTAAATGGGAAATAATATGGGAGTGGAGAGGGGCCTAAGAAATGGACATGGAAGGAAGGGGTTATCAGGAGAGGCTTCCTTTAGGAGGTAGCACTTAGGTTGGGCCCCGGAGGTAGCTAGAAATTCTAAGAGGCATGGGTGAGAAGGACTCATACCCTGGGTATTGGGACAGGCTGAGCAAAAGCATATTAAATGCGTCATGGGGTGAAGAAGAAAATGTACAATAACCCTGGAAAGGTAGGCTAGAGACAAATTACCAAGGCTTGAAAGGTCAAAAGTTTTCTTTCTATCCTAGAGGTAATAGGTAAGCCACTGGCTCAGTTTGGGCCTGTTTCTCCACCTCCAGCCTGTGAGTTGGGGGTGGGAGGGTTGTACCAGCTGACCTCTGAGGTGTCTTTTCTAGATCTACAGTGGCTGCATGTCTCCACTTCCCTGTCTGCACATTGTATCACCCAGTAGAAGCTAAGCTTTGCGAGATCAGGGATTTGGTTTTCATTTTTGCCTTGTGACCGTCACCTCCTAGCACAGTGCCCAATATGCAACGGGGCTCTGTAGATTGGTTTGTATTAGATGGCCCTCATAAGCCCAGGGAGTCCAGTAGTAATAGATGTTTCTCCTCAGCTCAACAGTTTGAATGACTTGTAGAGTGAACCTGTCATTTCTTCCAACCTCTATCTGGCCTAACCTTGGGCTGGCAAATTAAAGACAGTTTTTGGTGACTTGGCTTTCCCTTTGAGAAATCCAGGGGAAGATAAGATTCCTTGTAGAAGGAATTCTTGTCTACAGGAGGGTGCTGTGATGTGCTGCGCAGATAGGGCCAAGATGGAGGCTTTCCTGGCTCCTGATGCTGCCATGGAGATACAGCCAGGTTGTCTGCCAACTGTACTAGCGGGACCAACGCCCACGTGGGGGTGGCTGCTTTTTTTCTTCATCAGTATAATAAACAACAAGAACTAACTGTGTGCCAGACAGTGTGCTAAGTGCCAGAGGTTTGAAGACAGAAATGAAAGTATTGTCATTGATAGGGACAATGGTAAGCAAGAGGGTGCCCAGCGGGGGGGCAGCCAGGATGCTGAAAGGCCCCAAGACCATGCTACATAAGGATCTCTTGAAGGAAGATTGTGTGAGTCGGGGAGGAGCAGGAAAGCTGTCTGCAAGTATTTGAAGGGCTGTCTTGTGGAAAAGGACTTGTACGCACTCTGTTTGGTCCCAGGGGATAGAGAGAAGCTCACTGCACAGAGTCAAAGTTAGGCCACATGTCCGGAAACACTTCCCCCCAGTTAGAGCTGTCCCCAGGTGGAGCAGGGGGCCCTCGGCCCTAACTGGAAGGCTTCAAGCAGAGGCTTTTGTGTTATAGAAGGAGTTCTTGTCCCGGGCCAGGCTGTACTAGGTGGCCGCTGAGGTTTCTGCTACCCCTAGATTCTGTACTTCTATCTGTCAGTAGACCTTGTGCGAAATGTATCTTTTGCATTTGCTTTGATGAGAGAAGTGCATAGTATGGTTGCGGCTATTAGCCTCTCTGCCTCCATGTCACCATAGCCCCTCAGAGGGCACTCAGTAATGTCAGAGAATCCATTGGAGAATAATATGGCGGCATGCAGCTCTGAACCGCAGCTATTGGGTACTTGTTTCTTTGGTGTGGATAGCAGCCTCTTCTACCTGGTGAGATCTCGTAAGGAAGAGCCTTTTTAGTGAAAAGTTCTTAGTCCCTTTTATTCTTCTCTTTCCGCCTTCCCATGACTGTCAGAGATTTGAGCCAGTAATGGCAGAACCACTGCACAAAGCTATTGGAACCAATTAGGAGAATTAATGACTACAGATTTTTGTTCGGCCTGCTCTGGACCTATCAGGTGGCATAGCAAATACTTGTCAGAGGCAGCAGCTGGAATTCAATAAGTCATCTCTTGTTTTTCTTCATCTCAGCCTACTCTGCAACCTCAGCATCTGGTTTCTACTTTATCATCAACAAGCCACTTCAGAGAAGGCTTTGCACTTAATTACTATTTGGATTTTGATTAGGAAACTGTAGTTTAGAAGTTAAGAAACTCTGGGGAGTTGTAATTCTAATAACTTCTACTGTATACTGAGCAGGCCTTCACTTCACAGCTGGAGTGGAGTACTTCCAAGAATGTCTCAGAACTGGGCAGTTGCCAAACCAAGATCCTCTCTCCCTTTTTTCTTCCCTCATCCCCTTCTCTCTTACCCCCTGTTCCCTTTTTCCTTCATCTGCGCAGTGTCAGGAAAATCTCTGCTGAGGTTAGAAAGGAGTAAACAGTTATGAAATCATAGATTTCTTAAGTAGATGTGGCAATGGAGGGATTCCCTTAATACCATCCCCACCTGGAAATCCATTTCCTTACAAAGCAGCCCACTGCATCTGTGGACACTTGCGATTATTGGGAAACATTTTCTGTGTATTGAGGTCAAAATCTGCATCCCCATAACCTAGAGTCATAAACTCTCCCATGACTTAAAAGTGACGTGAGAGGTCCTTTTGTCCACCCAATGCCGACCACAGTATTTCCAGCAAATAGTCAGCCGTTTTTTGCTGAAAGACCTTCTGTGAAGGGGCAATTACTCCTTTTGGAGGTAGCCCATTTTTCCGGATAGCTCTCATGGTGAGAAACTTTTTCTTGTGATAAGCTTAAATATTCTTCTCTGTAATTGCTAGATATTAAGCCTAATTCTGCTCTCTGTGGGGAAGCAAAAAAAAAATGTCTCTCCCACATAAATCAGAGGTACTTAATCTAGGGTCCACAAACCCCCAAGGAGTCCCTGGTTAGATTTCAAAGGGTCTGTGAACTTGGATAGGGAAAAATGACACCTTTATTTTCAGTGACCTCTAACTGAAACTTAGCATTTCCTTCAATTAGTTAAAATGTTATTCTGAAAAGATTTCACCACGGAAAGAGTCCATGATACAAAAAAACATGAGAACTCCTGCTTTTAATATTGGAAAACTGTACTCAAGGCCAGCTTCTCTTCAGCCTCCAACTCTGCTTCCTGCCTCCTGACCTGGGGGCCCTTTGTTTCCAATGGTGACTATTTTTTACACCTAGGTCAAACCAACTCACCTCCCCCCACCACCTCCACACCTTCCACCTTTCCACCTCTAGCCTTGGGGATAGCACTATTGTTCCTGAAAAGATGAGTCAGTCAGTTTCCCTATGGCTCCTCCACTCACCATACCTCTGACTTCCCAGTTCAAAATAGCTCTCCCTTGCTACCACTTCCTTATATGTGTTGGCTTCCCTTGTTAGAATGGAAACTCTTTGTAGGCAGGGACTGTCTTTTTTTCCTATTTGCATCCCCACTGCTTAGCACAGTGTTTTGGCACATAGTAAGCACTCAAAGTCTTATTCATGCATGCATGCATCCATTCATTCATTCATACTTTCTGCAAGTCTTCTCTTTTCCAGGGGAAACATCAACCAGATATCATAGGGAATAGTCTTGAATCCCTTTACCAACCTGGTTGTCTTCCTCTAGCTATGTTTGTCAATGTCATTCGTAAAAGATGGTATCTGTAAATGGGTGCAATATTCTAGATATGATCTGAGAGGGTAGGAGGGCCATCATCTTCCTCATTCTAGGTGCCATGCTGCCATTAATTCAGCCCAACATCTCATTACCTTTTTTGAATTCCAGGTCATACTGATTTATATTGAGTTTATAGGATACACACACACACACACACACACACGCACACACACACAGTCCATGTCTTTTTCACATGAATAGCTGTCTACCATATATCTCCCATCCTATAATTGCATGGTTGATTTTTTGAAACTGTGTAGACATTTACACTGATCCCCTATTGAACCAGGCCATTTCTAGTGGCTCACTGGGGCATGGAAGTCATCCTGGGTTTTCTAAAGCTTTGCAGGGAAAATGATGCAAACTCTGGCTGGTCCTTCTGAGACAGAAAAGCACAGACCCAGCTACACGTGGCATCTGACCAAAAGGTGGGAAATACGTGCATCTATAGAGGTTAGCCCAGCTAAGTTCGGAGAGGAGCAGAGGTGTGGCCACCAGGTGATTTTTTTTTTTGGCGTGGCCCCTCTGGAAGCCATCTAATAAAAGTGTGGAAGAGTTTCTGGTTGGCTTTGGTCAAATTAACTCCTGGGTACTGAAAGTATTGAAGTCACTTTCACCCTGTTAGATTTTTGTCCCGCATCCCTGGGCATCAGGATATGTTTGCAGCCTGACTCTGGCTTCCAAAGAACTTGCTATCTCTCCCAGCTTTGGGTTGGCCACACATTTGATTAGCGTGCCGTCGCTATACTTTCTCTCCCGTGATTGATAGCAAATGTTGAGCAGAGAGAGAGCCCCAGCAGCAAGACGAGATGGCTCATTCAAGCAGCTGCAAATCCGTGGAATTGGGTGATTGTGTAAAACACCTTGTCAAATGCCTTGCTGAAACCCAGATGTGTGATGTCTGAGGCCCTCCCGGAGCTAGCAGTACAGTCGCCCTGGCAAAAAAGGAAATGTCTTGTTCCCAGGGAAATGATTCAGTTCAGGAAATATTCATTAAGCAGAAGACACTGGGCTAGGCAATGAGGGTACAGAAATGAAAAACAAAATGACAAAATATATTCCCTCAAGGAACTCACATTTTACTGGAAGGAGGTGACATCTACACAAATAATAAGCACCATGGTGATTACTCTTGTTTATGTAGAATGTATGCCTTCTTGAGGGCAGGGAATGTACCATGCCTATCTGTCTCTTCTGGCCTCACCTTTGCTTCTCTCTCCAATCCTTCACTAGCATAAGTGCTGCATTGGGACTCGAACCATCTCTGGCTCTCTAAGCTTTTCAGAGGGGACTAGTTGACTAGGGTAGGCATAGAGTCCTCCATGGCTCACGGACCCAACAGCACCAACTCACCTTTTGGGAATGGGTGCTTTACTGCAAATGATTAATTATACCAGAATCACTGGAGAAACAAAAGGAACCTGGTAGGCAAGGAATGGGAGAAGAAGGGAGAGAAAGCAAGTGGACCAAGGTGTCCCATATACCGTAACTTAGCAACTGGGACATAGACTTCTGGTGGACTCTCAGCCCAGGATTTAAGAGCACAGACACCCTGCTTTGCCTTTCTTCGTCCTGCTTCTGTGGTAGCCATACCTTACAATCAGTTCCTGCCATGGAGTGCCCCCCAAAGCACATGATTATTTCATCCCCCTATGCTGGTACCCAAGCAGAGTCCCAAGAATCCAGGGATACTTTGATGACCAAGCCACTTCCTTTGTGCTTGGGCTGCCAAAAGTGGACAAAGGAAAGCGAAGTACGCTGTTCCTCTTGGCCATACCCCTTAGTGTCTCAAAGAAGAGGGAGATATAAAATAGAGGGGGTTTTCTTTCTTTGGACTGGGGTGCTTAATCTTTTGTGGGTCATGGACCCTTTTGGTGGCCTATTCAGGCAATAAGATACATAAGTTTACAAAGAAAAGCAATTGCATGAAGAGAGTTACCAAAATATTTGAAAAACAACACAGCAGGTTCGTGTTCTCCACGGTCTGAATCCCGTCCTAGGAAGACATGATTGCTAACTCTAGATGTGCCCGGGGTTCTAAGAAGTCTCTGAAGTCCAAACTCATTCCTTCGCATACTGAGCCAAAGCTGCAGAATCCTATGGGGCAAGAGTGCCAGATAATTGCAGATAATTTGAAATGAACTTTGGCAGAATTCATCAGAAGCTTCGGAAAGCTTCAGATCAGATTGATGAAAACAGTTGGCTGGCATTTCTTGGACACGTTAAGATTGGCAATGACTTGCGGGGGGAGGGGAGGTTGTTTGCATCTTTGGTTTTGTCTTTCTAGCAGCTAGCCCAGTGCCTGGCTTAATAAATGTTTGCTGATAGGTTATTGATTCACATGCATTATCTCAGCTTGGTATCATAATAACCGTGGAAAGTTTAGGAATCCTATTTTGTGAACTCTCCTAGAGCTTGAGCGATTTGCTCAGGGTCACACACAGCAAGTATTAAAAGCGGAATCCAAAAGCGGTCTTCCTAACTCCATGACTGGCATCCAACCCACTGTGCAACAGATCCTTTCACTCTTCCAGTCTTCAGAAATACATCAGAGCTTGAAGGGGCTGAGCTGAGCCCCATCTGCATTTATAAAAGAGCCATAGAACAGAAAGGAATTTGGGGTTATCTAGTTCAACCCCTTCATTTTCCTGATGGGCTAGAGGAGAAATGACTAGCCCAAAGTCATGTAGCTAGTTAGTGGTCCAACCAGGTTGTTGTGAGGAGCAAATGAGTTGACTTAAGTACAGTACCTTGCAAACCTTAAAGCATTATATAAATGCTAGCTAGCTAGTAGTAGTAATAAGAAGAAGAAAAATGACCCTTGCACTTCACAGCAGATGAGACAGTGTATGTAACAGAGCTTTGACAAAGTTCCGAGCATTTTACAAATGTAAAGATTGTTACTGAGGCCCTCAGGGGCCCCAGCGAAGCAGCTGTAAGATGCCTGAAGTCACTGGATTTGGGCTTAGAAGACATAGGGGAAATATTCCTGAGAGAGGTGGATGAAGGCAGGCCTTGGAGTCGGGGAGGTCTGGGGTTCAAGTGCAGCCTCTGACACATATACACTATGTGACTGGGGCAAGCCACCAGCTCCTCTAGGTAAGCCATATAATCTCTAAGAATTGAAAGGATGCATGAAGTCATTGCCAGCCTGTATGGGCGGAGGGAGTTTCCAACCTGGCAACTCTCCACTGCTACAATCCCAGGTCCTGATTCCCTTCCTCTCCCTCCCTCCCCAAAGTACTCTGGGTACATTAGCTGTAGCTGTAGTCCCGGCTCTGCCGTTTCTTAGCTCCGAGACTGGGTGCAAGGTCCTACTCCTTTCTGGTCCTCAGTTCCTCATTTGTAAAGCGGGGAGAATATGGGACTATCTGCATTCTGTCCATAACAGAGGCATAGTGAGGCTCAAACGAATCGTGTAGGCAGGCTGCTTCCATAGCTTTGCGATTATAGGGCTAGCTACCAGTTTTCAGGGAGCCAGAGGAAGAAGAGGTGGCAAGTTCCAAGGGGCTGGGCAAAGGAGCTGACATGAACAGGGTGCATAGCCACTGATGTGCATTCTGTGGAGATGATGCATTTGTCACTGCTCTCCTGGATCAGAGCCAGGCCGACCTACACTTGGCCCAGTGACTCCCCAGCAAAGGCACCACAGACACAGGGCTATGTATCCCAATGTTAGTTGAGGAAGAATGCTGGATTTGGAGGCAGAATCCCAGATCTGCCTCTATGACCAATTCACCCCTCTAGGCCTCGGTTTCCTACTCTGTCAAAGGGGATTAGACAAAATAATCTCTGAGGCTTTCAGGCCCCAAATCGGTGATCTTGTAAAAGTCGGCCGTTTGTATCTTTAAGGGCCAGCCTTCTTGTACTCTGCCCCTAGCCTGAATTTTGGTCAGATGGGGTTTTCGGTCCATTAGTACAGTCCAAAGACATCAGATATGTTCATTACAATGGAATGTGTTTTCTGCAAGGCACTGATGGGAAGAAAGCATCTCTGAGCCTTTTCCCCAGAAGCCATTGTTCCAACACAGTGTTCTGTCGTCTCCCCAGTCCTACCCAGTGGACTCAGGTTTCAATTCTTGGGATCACTTTATCATGGGAGCAACAGTACACACTTGTGTTTGAGATTTTCAGGAACAATCAACAATAGCTTTCTCTAAAGAAAGTCTTCCTTGTGTCTGCTGTTGGCTATAGCTTTCTGGCATAGCTTCCTAAGACTACCTCTGCCTGCTCCCCAAACTACTCAGCTGCCAACTCTTGGGAAAAAGCAGCAGCCCAGGAGAAAAAAGGCAAGAAAAAGGCATTCTGTAAAAAGTCCCCAGCTGACACAACGACCCCCAGAATGTAAAGGAACACATTGCCTGACTTCAGAGCTCAGATCCATTCAGTAGTCAGACTGCAGAGGAGAGTTTGCCTAGAGCACCCACCCCTGCCTTTCTTGAAGAGAAGGGCTCTCTAGGTGCACAATGAGGCATACACTGTTTCTTTGATACAAGAAAGAGTTCTGTTGGGATGGAACTAGTCATTAGCAAGTAACAGCAATATTTTTTAACAGCATCAGTTAAAAATATTTTCCAAAAGTCCCAACCCCAAGTCAGTGACTCACAGATTGTCAGAGCTGCAAGTGCCTTTAGATATCCAGCTTTTCATTTTACAGCTAAGGAAACTGAGGCTCAGAGACAGGGGGAAAAAACTTGCCAAAGTCACACAATGGCAAAGCAGGCCTTGGAACCCATGCATCTTGAGTCCCAGGCCAGGACCCTTCCTGTAACAGTGGGGGCTGGAGGGAATCTGGAAAGGGAAGTGCTCACGGATCGCTATTACAGGTGGGGGCAGACAGCTAAGTTCAGCTTCCCAGCCATGCAGGGGCTTCTTGGGCAGCTTGTGAGAGTTTCTTTTGGTATTTGTGCCCAGTGGAGGCTTTCTCCCTGGTGCTGGCCTTTGGTGAAAGACTGAGTGGGGAGTCATGTCACCTCATGATGACATCTTATTTCAAATCTCTCTAGAACATAGCTCTGAAGTCTGGGGAACTTGAGCCTTTTGCTGACACCAATGAGCAGGAAAATTAGGTTTGCTTTCCTCACTTGGAAGGTCCCTTGCTAATCTCAAATCTGCTTTTTTGGCAGAAAGACCAGGGAACAGTCTGGAGGTTCATGTTTTAATGCTAGGTCTGGCTTCCACCCTGATTTTGTGCTGGGAGCAGAGCAAATGTCTTTCCCATTCTTATCTATAGTTTTCCCAAGGTAGAAAATGAGGGGGCTGGACAAAATACCTTCTGTCCTTCCTTTCTGTGCTTACAGTTCTCTGCAAGTAATTAGCATTGTTTACAAGAGTAATCTACCTTCGTTTGTGAGTTGGGAGTGGGTGAGCTCTTTACCAGTGAAGATCACGTTGTCTTCCACACTGGAGAACATTAAGTGATGGTCACTCTAGGGTTTCAGCATTCATCCCACTAGTTGGAGGTGGGGGGTGGGGTGTAAAAAGCACTTTTAGAAGAAGGAAGAAATATAAACTGCTTAGGTAATAGTGGGAGTTGGTTGAATTAATCAATCAATTACTCCACCCCACTTTAAGCAGTCCCAGATACCTTTGTCAGGTAAGAAGAATCAGTCAGAGCTGAGAACTAGTTGTGAACAAAGCTTGGCTGTCTCTATTGAAAAAAATCAATCCTGGACTTTAGTCTAAGTGCTAAGACTCTTTGGCTAATTTAAAAGTCAATCAATCAGCACATACTTCTTTACTGTTGGCCAGGCACTGTGATAGGCCTAGGGGTATCAATATATGGAATGCAACAAAACAAGGAGCTTACATACTAATTGGGGGGACAAGAAGTACATCTAAAAGTCAATATTGCTTCAATGAAAGGTGAATCAATACAAATAAACCAAGTTCAGTCCAAGGTAGTTGGCGAGGGAGGGCATTCATTGGCCATTGGGGGAGGATGAAGAAAAGCTACTGCAGATGGTGGCGTCTAAGCTGTACCTTAAAGGAAGAGAAGGGCCTCTGAGGTAGGGAAGAGGGAGAGCTTCACTGGACGAAGGGGCCTTCCCTCACTGGACTAAGGGGTCCAAATTGGGAGCTGGCATGAGGCAAGGACTTGAACAGAAAGAAATGAGAACTAGCCCATTGCAGGCTTGGGGGATGACTATTGAGGACTGAAGAAGAGGAATAGGCAATGGAGTGTGGCTGGAGGCAGAAGGTGTTTAGGACATGGGTAGAAATCTTCATAGGTAGACCGGGACTAGGTGGGTCAGGACTTGGGAACCACCGAAGGGCAGACATAGCAAGGCATTTGGAAGGCTCCTTGGGCAGCCCAGGATGGGCAGCCATGTGTACAGATGCCTGGAAGAGCAGAGAGACTTGAGGCAGGAAGATCAGTTAGGCCAGTGGTGTCAAACTTACATAGAAACACAGTGTTTTGACTTAGAAAACCACAAATTAACATTACTTGTGTTGTATTTTTATTTATTTTGTTAAACATTTACCAACTACATTTTAATCTGGTTGGGAGTTTTGTGGGCAGTTTGGCAACTCTGGTGAGGAGGTTATTGCATGACTTTATTGGAGAGGAGATGAGGCCCAGAGAGAGGGCGGTAGCTGTGGGTGTACTGGAAGGAGCCCAGTACCAGAGATAGTGCCCAGGTGGAAAGGAGAGGATTTGGTCATTGTTTGGAAGTATGGGATGAGGGGGAGGAAAGAGTCAACAGTGATAACAAAGCCACGCTTATCCCTCACCCAACGTGGCAAAACAGTTGTCAAGCCCTATCCTCTCTACCTGGGCACTATCTCTGGCATCTGGTCCTTCCCATCCTCCCCCACTGCTACCATCCTCATTGTGGACCTCATTTCTTCTCTCCTAGACTCTTGGAGTAACCTCCTAACTGCTCTTCCTGACTCAAGTCAGAGAGTCAAAAATGAATACAAGTGATTTTCCTAAAGCGCAGGTCAGACCAGGCCATTCCTATCACTGTTCAATAGACTGATGGCTCCCAATGAACTCTCAGGTGACTCCAAGCTCCTCTGTTGGACTTTGAAAGACCTTTAGAACCTGGCTCTAGGCTTCCTTTACTGCTGTACTATGTGTTCTCCCTTCACTCACTGTGTATTCCAGCCAGACTGGCTGCTTTGGGGTTCCTCACCCTAAGACATTCCATCTCTCATCTCCATGCCTTTCAAAAAGCTCCATTTCCCAACCCCCACCCCATCCCTGGAGTGTACTCGATCCTCACTTCTTTTGTCTTCAAATCCCCAGCTCCTAGCACTGTGCTTTACATGCAAGAAGAACTTAGTAACTCCTTGACTGACTTATAACTGGGAGGGTGGTGGTGTTCTCAGCAAAAACAGGGAAGTGGACTGGGGGCAGGTTTAGGGGGAAAGACCATGTGTCTCATTAAAAAAAAAAAGGGTTTTTTTCCCTGAATCAGCACACATTTATTAATGTCACTTAGTAACTTCTGGCCAAGATGATTGCCAAAACAGGGATGGACTGCCCTTATCCTACATACTTACTCCAGTGATCAGAAGCTCCTGAGTTGTCAGAAGCTGACAGGAGATGTTGGAAGCCACCAGGAACAGCTCCCAGTGCAGTGTATCAGAGCTTTGCCCTGGAATGAAGTCCCAACATAAGAACTAAAATTGGAGAGATGAGTAAAACGAAGAAGACACTGAACAGTATGAATAGTTATCACAGCCTTAGAGATGCCCCAAAATTCACCCTAGAAGGAGACTCAAAGGAAAAAAATGGATTTTCCACAACAAAGACTATATGAACACCTAGAAGAAATTAAGCAAGAGATTAAAAAAAGATGAAATAAAACCCCTGGGGGAAAGAATGGAAAGGAAAATAATAAATAGCTTGGGAGAGAAATTATTAAACCTTACCCAAGTTACAGACTCTCTGGAAGCTAGAAGAGACCAAATAGAAATCAGTTGCCCCCATGAGAGAGCAAAAGACATCAGGACAAATTCAAATGACTGAAAGCCTGCAAAGAAAGGTGAGGTACCTGATAGCAAAAACAACTGACCTGGAAAACAGGTCAAGGAAAAATGATTTAGGAATCACTGGGAAAAAAACCTAGATACTATGTACTCAAGAACTCATAAATGAAAACTGCCCAGATCTATTAGAAACAAAGGGAAAAGAGAAATCAGAAGAAAATAGCCACGCCGTTCTGCATTCAGCTGTCAAAACATGTGTCCGACTTTGAGGCCCCCTCACCCAATAAACTTCAGGGGCTCCCTATGGCCACCAGGAGCAAAGAGAAAATCTGGTGGTGTTTAAGGCCCTTTGTGACCTCCGAGGTCCCACTTTTTCAGTCTTCTTACATCTTACATCTCAGCCTGGCCCTCCGCCAACAGCATATCTATAATCCAGTGGCCCTGGCCTCCTTGCTATTTTGTAAACAAGACACTCATCTTCAGACATCAGGCATTTTCTCTTGCTGTCCATTGTGGCTGGAATTCTCTCTCTCCTTATTTCTGCTCCCTGGCTTCCTGCAATTCCCATCTAAAATCCCCCCTTCAACAGGAAGCTTTTCCCATCCCCCTTAATTGTACTGCCTTCCCTCCGGGCATTATTTCTAGTCTATCTGATACACAGCTGGCTTGTCCATAGCTATTTGTATCTTGTCTCCCTCACGGACTATCTTTTGCTCCTCTCTCTCTCTTTTTTTTTTCTCTCTCTCTCTCCCTCTCTCTCTCTCTCTCTTTCTCCCTCTCTGTCTCTCCCTCTCTCCCCCTCTCCCTCCCTCCCTCCCTCTCTCTCTCTCTCCTTCTCTCCCTTTTCCCCTCCGCACACTAAAGGTCTTGGCCTACAACACTTCTGGAATTCCGTGTTTGGTCTTGAATGCATCCTATTTTATTTTTATTAGTTTATTTATAAATTGAATTTTATGTATGTCTTTTGTTTTTATGTCAATCAGCAAGCATTTATTAAGCACACCTACTGTGTACCAGGCACTGTGTGAAGTGCTGGGGATAGAAAGCGAAGAAAGAAACAATTGCTTGTGAACATCCCTTTCTGAACATCCCTTGCACCCACACACAATCCTGGTAAGCCTTTCCTTCTCATAAAGAAAAAAAATTAATACTAGATGACATTTCTATAGCACTTTGAGGTTTGCAATACACTTGGGACTGCTAGGTGGCGCTGCAGTGCATAGAGCACTGGGCTTGGAATCAGGAAAACTTCTGAATTCAAATTTAACCTCAGACACTTCCTGTGTGACCCTGGACAAGTCACTTAACCCTGTTAGGCTCAGTTTCCTCATCTGTAAAATGAGCTGGAAAAGGAAATGGCAAACTTTCCAGTATCTCTGTCAAGAAAATCCCAAAGGGGGTCATGAAGTGTCAGACACGACTGAACAGCAACAACAAAATTCCAAATATTATCTCATTTGATCCTTATTCCCACTTCACTTGACCTAGACACTCCACGTGACGTCACCAATACCTGGTGGGACACCCAGCTAAAGAGGGTCACCAGACAGTTGGACCTGAGCAGCATTGGGATTGGAGAGCCATCTGCGTGGGGCTGTCATTTGAAGCCGTGGGAGTTGTTACCTCTTGGGCAGCTTGTCCTGAAACAATCTGATATTTGTTTGTGTTCATGTCATAGCCTTCAGCCAGCATCCCACCCAGCTCCTCCAGGGCAGGGACCCGTTTCCCTTTGGTCTTTGGATCAGCAGTACCCAGTTCTGGACTTTCACACATGGACTATATTAATAACAACAACAACAGCCATCATCATCAGACACTTTGTAGATATGTGACCCTGGGCAAGTCATTCACCTCTGCTTCAGTTTCCTCATTTCTAAAATGGGGATAACAATAGCACCAACCTCCCAGGGTTGTTATGAGGATGAAATTAGATCATATCTCTAAAACACTTTGCAAGCCTTAAAGTACTCTAGAAATGCTGTTATCATCATTAATAAGAAACATTTCTGTAACACTTCAAGGTTTTGAAGGGCATTTTAGACAGCTCGTCTTATTTCCCTACAAAGACTTTAGACTCCAGGAGAGTGTGTGTGGCAGGTTGCTCATCCAGGGCACATTGTGGGCACTCAGCAGGTCTTTCCTGGGGACCTGATCCAGGCAGATCTGAGCCTCTGCTTCCCTGTCCTTTCTAATTTGGACACCTTAAGGATTTTTGAGGTTATCGGGGCTTAAATTAAGCTGGTTGTGCCTCACTCTCAAGCAAGTTGACAATTCAAACCACAGGTTATGTTACTGTCAGGCTAATGAACTCATCATTATGTAAACAGGAACTTTCAGCTGACTGTGTCCTGCATCACCCCAGCATCCTAGTCATCTAATAGGTAGTGGCTTGGGGAGGCATGAAGGAAGTATTTACAAAATGGGCCATGAGAAAGGGCCTACAATTGTTTCACTACACAGGCAGAGCTCTTCCTCTTCATTTTCCTGGCCCACATCCTGGAGGTGGGGAGAAAGAAGTGTCTTTAGATCCTAGAACAGGTTACCAAGGTCCCAAGAATATCCTGGAAATTCTTTAGCAGGGCCTACCTGAGGCCAGGATGTGAAGTTGGCAGCTTTCCTTCAACATGACCAAGTGAGGCTTGAGCTGGGACCTATTGTTGGCCAATCAATGAAAGCCAGAGTGATTTGGGTTTAAGGCAAGGTCCTTAAAAAAGAAATCTAGCCTGTAAACCCTACACCCCAAGATATCTCAAGAGTTTTCAGTGATCAAAATTTATATTCCTTTGGGCAGAGCACCCACAGGTAAAGGTATAATTTGGATGCTATATCATTTGGTCCATATATGTTTAGTAATGATATTACTTCATTGTCTATGGTGCCTTTTAGCAGGATGTAGTTTCCTTCCTTATCTCTTTTGATTAGATCTATTTTTGCTTTTGCTTTGTCTGAGATCAGGACTGCTACCCCTGCTTTTTTTACTTCAGCTGAAGCATAATATATTCTGCTCCAGCCTTTTACCTTTACCCTGTGTGTGTCACTCTTTTTCAAATGTGTTTCCTGTAAACAACATACTGTAGAATTATGGTTTTTAATCCATTCTGCTATCTGCTTCCATTTTATAGGAGAGTTCATCCCATTCACATTCACAGTTATGATTACTAACTGTGTCTTTTTCTCCATCCTTTCCCCCCCGTTTATGCTTTTCTTTCTCCTTTCCTTTCCCCCTCACTAGTGTTTTGCTTTTGACCACGCCTCCTTCAGTCTCCTCCCTTTATTATCCCTTTCCCTTTTCTTCCCCTTTACCTTACTGCTTCTTCCCTCCCTTCTTTCCCGCCCCTCCCTTTCCTTTCCCCTTTTCCCTCCTACTGCCTATAGGGCAAGTTAGATTTCTATACCTAACTGATTATGTTATGCCCTTCTTGAGCCAAATCTGATGAGAAGGTTCAAACAATGCTCACCCCCCCTTTCTTTCCCTCTGCTGTAATAGGATTTTGTGTCTTTTCCTGTAATGTAATTTACCCTTGTCTGCCCTCCTTTCTCAGTACATTTTCTAAGATCAGATAATCCACTTATTGGATCCATTTAACCCACTTGATTAGATTTTTTTATCATTACATCAAAGTTAACTAACATCCACCCTCTTTATGTATACTCCTCTAACATAGTGTAATAACAATACAGTTCTCAAGAGTTGCAAGTGTCATATTCCCTTGTAGAAATGTAAACAATCCGTCCTTATTAACAACATATTGTATCTTTCTGTCCCATTTACCTTTTTATGTCTTCTTGAGTCTGTACTTGAAGATCAAATTTTTTGTTGAGCTCTGGTCTTTTTATGAGGAAGGTTTGGAAGTCTCCTATTTCATTGAATATCCATCTCCTCCCTCTTCTAGGTTGCCTGCTTTTCCTTTCCTTTAGCTTTCTTCAGCTCCTTTTAGATGGGTGCTGCAGGGTGTTTATCTGCCTGGGGTCCCTTGTAGTTCTGCCTCCCTTATTTTTGCTGAGGCACTAGAAGACCCGTTTGCTGGGCTGCTGTACTTCTGCTCCCCATCTTTCTTCTAGTTCAGCTGTTCCAGGGTTTTTTTATGGGGTGATATTTTCTGGGTTTTCAGAGATTGATAGGGGAGAGTGAGAGTGACTACCTTTTTACTCCGCCATCTTGGCTCCCGGCAGTGGATCCCTTTTGTTATATCTTGTAAAGCCCTGCTTTCTGCCTATAGTAGAAACCAACTAGAGTTTCCCCCATCTGCTTCCTGCCCCAGGTGACAGGTCTTACCAAACTGCTTCAGGCTGCGTGTAGAGGCAGCACTGGATGGGGATTGGCAGGGAAGCCATGGCCTCCCCTGGCAAACTCACCCCAGATGGGATCCATGAGTTTCCCCTGCTCTAGTACCAACCTGGGCCCTGCTGGAGCAATCAGCCTCTTTTCTTGGGGAAAGTTCACAGACAGGATTCTTATCATTGGAATCAGGATCACAATCAGGACATGATACAAAAATCAGCAATGTTATTCACTTATAGGATAGTCTATAGGGCTCCAAATCTTTGTGACCCCAATTTGGAAACTGAGGCACATAGAATGAAATGACTTGCCCAGGGTCACACAGTTAGTATGTGTCTGAGGCTGGATTTGAATTCAGGTCTTCCTGACTCCAGGCCTGGCTCTCTGTCCACTGAGCCATCTAGCTGCCCCCTGTAGGGCATTAAACACACCCAAAAATGATTATATAGTGACTTGTTTCAGGACTGTTTCTGCCTGAACCCTTTCAAAAAGATGAGAATGAGATCATAATACTAATAATGATGCTGATGATAGTAATAATAATAATAATAACTTATTATTATTATTATTATTATTATTATTATTATTATTATCTTGGCTGCTACCAGAGTCATCCTTGAAGAGGCTTTCAATGACCTTGCAGAGGACAAGTTAACATCTTCTTATTCCGTTACAAAATGCAATCATTTTATCTTCCTATGAACAGTCTAAAAACTTAAACTCTGAAAGAATGCTGGTGGGATGGTGCTCCATGCCATTGAAAAAGATGAGTGTGAGATAATAAGAAGTCATATTTCAGCTTGATGTAGCGTTTGAAGGTTTGCAAAGTGCTTTCACTATATTATTTCACCTGATTCTTACCATAACCCTGGGAACCAGGTACTCGCTGTTACTTTTATTATCCTCTTCTTATAGTTGAGGAAACTGAAATTCAGAAAGATTGCGATTGACCCAGGATCCATCAGTGAATCAGCAAGCGTTTAAGGGCTTACTGTGTGCCAGACGTGGTTTTAAGGTCTGGAGATACAAAGAAAACAAAAAAAAAATGGTTCCTGCCCATAAGAAGCTTCTATTCTAATGGGGAGAGAAGATGAACAAAGTAGTCATCCATTGTAAATGGAAGGCAGGGTCAGGGCGATGAAGGAGGGCGCTCCAAGGTGTGGTTCCATGATTAATGCACATGACCTGGATGAAGGTCCAGCAAAGGCCACTGGGAAGGGATAGTCACATAGGGAGCGGGAGAACCAGCAGAGAGCACCCTCCCCAAAATGAGAGACTATTTAGGGGAATAGCATGGCATAGTAGGAGCAAATGAGGCAATTTTAAGGATGGGGGGACATGGGTGTGTTTGTAGGCAACAAGGAAGGACCCAGGAAAATGAGAGCAGAGATGATCATGGAGAAGATAAGAAGAGATGGGGTTAAGGCTGCGTGCATGTAGAGGGAAGGGAACAAGTATTTATGTAGCTCCTGCTGTAGACCAGTAACTGTGCCAAGGAATTTATAGGCACTGTGCCTTGGCAGTGAGGGCAGCAAGGGGGCACAATAGTGCATAGAGCACCAGGCCTGGAGTCAGGAAGACTCATCTCCCAGAATTCATATCCTGCCTCAGATACTTCCTAACTGTATGACCCTGGGTAAGTCACTTCAACCTGTTTGCTTCAGTTTCCCCATCTGTAAAATGAGCTGGAGCAGGAAACAGCAAACCACTCTAGTGTCTCTGCTAAGAAAACCCAAATGGGGTCATGGGGAGTCCAACATGACTAAAAAACATCTGAACAACATGGGCTGGGCATATGCCAAGTGCTTTCCAAATATTATGTCATTTGATCTGCACAGCAGCCCTAGGACATTGGTGCTATTATGATCCCCATTTTACAGTTGATGAAACTGAGGCAGAGATGAAGTGACTTGCCCAGAGTCACATAGTTGGGAAGTGTGCGAGCTGGGATTCAAACTCAGGTCTTCCTGATAGGCCCAGCTGCAGGGGGGGGGGGCCTCTCATCAGCACAGAGAGGAGTGAAGGAGGAGGTAATGAGGAAAGATGGCTGAGTGAGGGGAGCAGAGAAGAAGGAGCTCGTGGTGAATGGCCTCAGTTTTTTTCAGGGAAGGATGAGGTAAGATCCTCTGCTTGAGGGGAACTTTTGGCAGAACCATCAGCCTTGATAACTCAGACCCAGTCCATTCATACCAACTGAACATGGGTTAGGCTCAATCTCCCAAGCCCCTCGTATGCCAGGTGTGAGCCTTGGTAGACTTGGCCTGCTCAGCTACTTCAGAAGTTTTGATGCTGAGTTTCCTAGTCAGTTACTAGACGGCAGGGTCAGCTGAGGGGTCTTCACCCAGATTGGTTTTGCTTGGCCCCAGATGATGTAACTAGAAGCAATAGACAGAAACTACAGAGGAGACAGACTTTGGGTTGGGGTTGGTGAAATCTTCCCAGCAATTAAAAATGGGATGGGCTGCCTGGGAAGTCAGCACGATCCTCTTCACTGGGAGTATTCAAGCCAAGGTTGAATGGGCACTTGTCAAGTATATTATATTGTAAAGAGGATTCTTGGTGCTGTAGGATGCGGGCTAGATGGCCTCATAATGGAGACAATGTTGAATTTGGAACCAGAGGATGGGAGGTCAGATCCCAGGTCTACTTCCTTTGTGACCTTAGGCAATGACAAACAATTTAGGTCTCAATTTCCTTATCTGTAAAATTAGAGGAGGGGGCACACGTTTGATCATCTATAAAGTTCCTTCCATCCTATATATGATCCTATATGTGAGATTCTGTGAGCCATAAACACAGCAAATGAGGCAGGAGTTAGTCATTGAAAATGAGTGAAATCGGCTAATCTAGACTAAGGACTCTGCAAGAAAGCCTAGTCAGAGCCAGGCCCCAAGTCATGAAAACAGAGAAAAGCCCAAGTTCTTCAAGGAGTCAGTAGGCAGTTCTGGAGAGATTTGGTCATCCCTAGCTGGGCATGGAGCCTGGGCAGATCACACTGTGTGACTACCCAAGAACACTTCTCTGCAAGAGCAGTCATGTTCGAATGAACGTCAAGTGCCCTCTTGAATAGGAAAAAAAAATCACACAAAGGCCACATGGAAACTGCAGAGGGGAGATGAGGCAGACCCAGCTCATTGCTTTGGCATTCAGGGTCTGGTTGGGTGACTACAGGCCTGGGACTAGGATGAGTGGCCGCCTTTTACTCTAAGCCTCATCCCAGTGTTGCACACCATCTGCCCCTCCCCCTGCCTCCCAAAAAGAGCCCGAGCTGCTGGTGGTACCTTAGGGGTCAAGATTTGAGTACGCTCAAGAAAAACGAACAAGTCAAGCAGGCTCCAGGCTGCTCACAGCTGCCTTCTGCCCAGGTATATTTAACGTAGGTAGAGACATACTCTTATTGCAGGTGTTTAATGTTGTCTTGGCTGAAACTAGATTTCGTGGAAGGTGTTTGAAGATATGGTGTGTTTATGGGAGGAAAGAGTGGGTTGTCACACAGCAGACAGATCTCTGGGCCTAGAGGGAGTTCAAACCTTGACTCAGATACATTTTAGTTGTGTAACCCTCAGTAAGTCATTTACCTGCTGTCTGCCTCAGTAGTGGATAGAGCACTGGAGTTCAAATCTGGCCTCAGACAACTTCCTGAGCTTGTTGTGAGGATCAATTAGATAATGTTTGTACAGTGGTTAGTCCAGGCACTGGCACATGGTAGACACTTAATAAAGGCATATTCCCTTCCCACAAGTGTCTGACACAGAGTAGGTGCTATGGAAATGCTTATTTCCTCCCTTCCTCAGTGGGGCTTGGAAATCACGAAGAAAACATACGTAGTAAGAAGACTGGGTCCATTTAGAAGAGAGACAGAGAAAAGGAGTGAAGTGATACTCAATATTCCCTTGTGAATATTTCTGGATCTTTCAGCTTTTATGAAGTCAAATCCAGACTCATACACTTACTATCTGTGTGACACTGGGCTAGTCACTTAACCTCTGTCTGCCTCATTTTCCTCTACTGTAATACAGGACTAATAACAGCACCTGCCTCCCAGGGTTGTTGGAAAGCACTGTGATGAAGATGACGACGATGGCTCAGAGAACTGGTATATGAGAAAATTGGGGTCAGCAATTCTATACATGGCACAGTGCTAGGTGTTGGTAATACAGACAAAAATTGGGCAGCTACATGACTCTGTGGTGCACCAGGCCTAGAGTCAGAAAGAGCTGCATTCAAATCCAGCCCCAGATACTTCCTAGCTACGTGACCCTGGGCAAGTCAGTAAACCCTGTTTGCCTCAGTTTCCTCATCTGTAAAATGAGCTGGAGAAGGAAATGGCAAACCACTCTAGTATCTTTGCCAAGAAAACCTCAAATGGGGTCATGAAGAGTTGGACACAACTGAAACAACTGGACAACAACAATCCCTTGTAGACCTTACCTTATGCTAT